>NC_056567.1:11029219-11260323 GCF_013358625.1 Macadamia integrifolia
TTTTTTTTTTTTTTTATCAACATTAGATTGGTATTGGTCTCAGTCTATCTAAGGATTAAAAAAAAAAAAATGCGTGGCACCCGATTGGAACATATGATACCGATATAGATATAGATCGGCTACAAAATTATTCTTTTTTGATTTTAAAATATCCTAGATGATTAGATGAGACAAAACTTATTAGTGGTTTGGCTCAAACCAACCAATCAATTTGAAAATAAAAAAATGTGTAACAGATTACAAATAAAAAAGAAGGGTCATCTAGGCATTTAAAAAGAGCAGGGGAGAAAGAGATGTAAAAATAAAAAAACAGGGGAGTTTCAGTAAAAAAAAGTAAAAGGTAGGGGAGCTTTAGTAAATATATGTCAAGTGTAGGGGAGTGATAGTAAATTTCCCGAGAAAGAATTCCACATGTACCTAGTGAAGTCACACTTGAAGAAAATGAGATTGGTGAATCTTTACGTAAGTGAACTCCCAAGTCATTTACGCTAATATGTTGACACTTGTTAAATCCTTAACCGAATGGTAACTACCCATTATCCTATTTTCAAATATTCTGAAGATTTATAAATTAAGAAGAAAAAAAATGATCCCAATAAAAACGGAAGGTAATTGCTTTGATTCCGTTTTGTAATTTTTTCTTGTTATAACAAGTCATAAGAGATTATTTTATTTTCTCTCTCATCTTCTTCTTTTTCTTGTATGCTCTTTCATTTAGTTGCTACGGTGCAAGAGTTGAAAAGAACATCATCTTGTATAGGAGGAATTAGAAAAACAAGAAAACAAGTGTCAACATATTAGAGTAAATAAATTGGAAGTCCCAGTTCACTTACGTGAACATTCACCAAACTCAAGAAAATACGAGTCATTGACTCCTCTTTGCAACAAAAATCGCACCTTGACGGCAAAAATATTCCTTTCGCATGCATCTTTTCATCAGTTGCCTTACCATGAAATAATTTTCACCCAAAAGTTGCTTGACAAGGCTGAAGATGATTACCCCAAACTAACTCAGATCACCCACTTTCAGCTTCACCTCTCTCGAAGCTTCCCAGGCTGTTTTAACAAAGAAGAGACCAGAAGAAGAAAAACTCCAATAACAAGCTAGCATCCTCCACATGAAATGAAGGAATTTCAATAGCTGATACTGAAGAGAAAATCTCATTCATAAAATTTGATTCAACTTCACGGAAAGTCCATTGAGAACCCGAAATGAATTCAAATACTCAAAGCTCGTTGTCACGAAAAACAGAATCATCCAGAATAGACCTTTCTTCCACCGTGAAGTCTCTCAACCATCTATCCGACCAGAAAAGAATGCTTTCACCATTACCAACCACCCATCTTCCTTTGAAAGAGACAAAATCCCATATTTTCTTAATACCAGTCCAAGTGGTTGAAGAGCGATAACCCAATTTAAGCGATCCATCTCCATTGACAAACTGGGCTCGAAAAATCTACTTATGGTTGACTTTTCATGCTTTATCTGCCAAACAAGTTTACTAACGCAAGCTTTATTAACATCCTTCATCCTTCGAATACTAAGGCCACCTGCTTCCTTTGGGCAACAAATGTCCACCCATTTTACTGTAATTTTTTAAATAAATCAACGTCACCTGTCTTGATGAAGTTTCTAATCCATTCTTCAACCATTCTGATTACAGATTCAGGCCATAGTAAATAATTGTAGATCAGAATACCTGACACCACCAATTTTACTAATTCCACGCGACCAGCTATAGATAAAAGTTTCCCCTTGATGAAATTTCTAATCCATTCCTCAACCATTCTGATTACAGATTCAGGCCACCAATAAATACTTGTAGATAAGGGTGTCAAAACCTATTCCAAACCGATAAAATTGATCAAAACTGACAATAAAATCCAAACCGAACCAATCTGATCATTTTTTGATTGGTTTTGGACTGAGGCATGTTGGGACCGGTTGAAAACCAATCCAAACCAAACCAACTAATAACCAAACCGAAACCAAACCGAATAAAACCGATAAAAAGATTAATGATTATGAGATTATAAATTGGTGGATTGACCATCCATTTTTTACAATATGAGTGAGAACATTTTTTATTGTAAGGGGAATTGTTATAAATCATTGAATATTAGGTTATGAATAGAGAAATTGATTTGTAAAATGTAATAATGTTTCCATTGATTTCTTTGTTCACTATAGAAAACTAGTTGTATAGTTAATGACTGATTGGATAATAGGGTTCATTTTGTGATTTCAATATTAGTTATCTTCTTAGTAATTTGTTATCTATTGGTTTGAATATTGGTTATCTTTCCCTTACAATAATAAACCATGATTTAATTATAAATTTAAAGTGTTTTTTTGTCAAATCTTATCACTATAAATTATGAATATAAGATTCATTATGGTTCAAGCCCAATAATAAACCGATCTAAACCCGTATTAACCCGATATTGAAAAACTGAAATAAACCGAAACCAAAACCGACCAAAAATCGAAATTCCTTAATGAATTGGTTTTGGACTCCCTCATTCCTAGACCGAAACCGATTCAACCCAACCGAAACCAAACCGAACCATCCAATTGACGCCCCTACTTGTAGATCAAAATCCCCGACACCACCAATTTTACTAATTCCACGCGACCAGCCATAGATAAAAGTTTCCTCTTGCACCCTGATAACATACTTTTGATTTTTTCTATTAAAGGAAGCATGAGATCCAGTTTCACCTAACCCTTCAGAATTTCCCCACCCAAATATCGGGTAGGAAAGTCACACACTGGGTTAGAGATAAATTTTCTTCTATGGGGAGCCACCTTCCCAATAAAGAGCTTTTTTTTTTTCAAAACTCCCCCCCCCCCAAAAGTCCTAATACTCAGAAAGAAATGATTTAAAATTTCTCACATACCTATGAGGCATTCACAAAAATAAATATGTCATCTACGAATAGAAGGTGGCTTAGTACACTAACACTTCTTGGGCCCGGTAGCGATTGGATTTTCTTCTCCTCCATTGGGCACTTCAATCCTCTGCAAAGAACTTCTTCAGCTAGGATGAAAAGAAGAGGGCATCCTCAACGGAAACCCCTTTCCACACCAAAATATCCAATTGACCCCCTATTTAAGAGAGCATTTGAACATTTAAGATGGGTTATATAGAGGGATATAACAGAGTTAATACTGTCTCCTCTTTTACAAAATTTAAAATTAACACCGTTATCCAAAGTGGGAGCAGTTGTGATTTTTTAAAACAGTCACTCACTTGACGTTAGGTGTATTTTAGGGTTGGAATATGTAAAATTTTCCTTTATTATTTTTATTTTTTTAATTTACTAATGAAGCTATGTTGTTCAAAGATAAGGAGAGTCCAGCTCATCCAACACGCCTGAACCTTTCTTATACACCCACTTTAAATCACTAGAATTGTCACATGACAAATCAAATGGGTAGTGCAAGCATTCATAGGCATACATGTAATGCATGTCAATAACAAAGAAGGTATTTTGATCGAAGGAAAAAGAAGGTGTATACTAAATGACACACATGCAAAGACGCCTCCTCACAAGTATTATTGTATTAGATTTTTTTCGAGTGAGAAATATTGATTAAAAAAAACAAATGTCAAGTACCTTACTTGCTCATAGAACCCTCAACCTTGATTGAACACGGCTCTAAAATTAGATAGGTGAATAATCCATAACATGAACTTTCTATCATAGTTCAAGGAATTGGATTGCATCGGTCAAGATCCATTAGATTGGATCATAATTGACCTTGATCAATCCCAATTCTTGGCTGATATCATATTGATGGACCAGTACCGATGAATGGAAAAATAGTCCAAAAATGGTATTTTAATTGAAAGCATGGGTATTTCTATCTGATCTAAGTCGATCCATATCAGATCGATATCAACCTTCACCAATCTTGTTCCCGGTACCAAGTTCCCAAACCTTACTTTCTATCCAAAATTAAAAATAAATAATCACATGGCAATATTTAAAGTGGACATGTACGGCAGCGTTTGATAGCGTTTCTACTATTTTTGTGTCTAGAAATAGCAGAAACGGCTTTTCATGTTTTCAGAAACAAAAACGAATTTTTTGATGTTCGATAAACCTGTTTCTCAAAACGTTTTTTATAGACATAATGCCACTAAAAAAAAACCCAATAGAATCATCGGATGCCCAAAAGTGAGAAAGGGTTCGGTTGCCTCTTTTTAGGTTTAAATAGTTGAGAGATTTATCGGGCACAACAGCCTTTTTTCTCTCAAATTCGTTTTTAGAAACGACAAAACAAGTCTAACTTGTTTCGTCAAAGTCGTTTCTAGAAATGTAAATAGGCATAAATTTTGATTTATGTTTCTAGAAACGGGTGAAACAGAACAACTTTATCAAATGTTTTTTAGGTTGTTTCTCCGTTTCTAAGAACAAGAAAACATAGAAATGAAACGTCGTTAAACGGTGCCATAGTAAAAGCTCCTGACTCATTAAGTCTATAGATTTTTAGATTGTTGAACAATTTTATTTTTTCCTTTGTGAGTTTTGATTGATGGCCATGCTGACGGTGGGGTTCCTTTTCTCTATTGTTTCTTGTTTCTTTTTTATACACTTTTTTTCTTTTAATATATTTTTTCTAAGCTTGTAGGCAAAAAAAAAAAAAGTAGTGGAAACAAGTTAAATCGCTTTCTAATATCCCTTCTCTATCTCACTACTGCTAATTTTAAAAATGTAGGTGCTATGTCCTGTGAAATCCACTATCTTCTCATGTGATCCACAATATCTGGGGCTTGACTTGAAGAGACTTTGGTAGACTTCAATTTTGGTGCCCTTTAGAACAAAAGTGCAGAAAGCATCAGAAAGTGGAAATGGCAGATACAATTGTTTCCACTCTAGTGACCAATCTGTCCCAGCTTCTTGTTAACCAAGCGAATTTGCTTCTTGGGGTCGAGGGACAAATTCAATCTCTTCAAAATAAGCTACCGTACATGAAAAACTTCCTTAAGAACTCTGAGGGAAAACGCGATCAGCACAGCAATGTGATGCAGCTGGTGGATGACATTAGGAGAGTTGCTGGTGAAGCTGAGGATATCGTTGACACATATGTCGTCAACGTCGCCAAGCAGAGGAAAAGAAACAAAGTGGTGAAGTTCTTCCGGGGCTTCAACCAAGCAACAATGCTTCATGCTGTCGCGGATAAGATAACAAAACTCGAAACAACAATTAGAGAAATATATGAAAACAATGATAAGTACCAGATCCAACAGAAGAGCGTCGATGAAGATGAAGAGTTGCAGAGGTATGATTCGCTGCAGAAACAGAGGAAGGAAGTGGAAGAAGATGATGTGGTTGGTTTCGTGGAGGAGGCAGAGACATTGGTTAATCAGCTGGTCGAAGAAACAGAAGAGTTGGATGTGATCTCAATCTCCGGTATGGGGGGATTGGGTAAAACAACCCTCGCGAGGAAGGTCTACAAAGATCCTTTTGTTATAGATTGTTTCAGATGCCGTGCTTGGGTAAGTGTTTCACAAGATTGTAACATGAAAGAGTTGCTGCTGGCAATCCTCAACCAAGTCGCGCCGATGACCGTCAAGATGTCAGTGCAGCAGCTGAAGCAAGAGCTGACGAAGCAATTATCTGGTCACAAGTATTTAGTAGTGCTGGATGATGTATGGAAGAAGAAACATTGGGATGAGCTAAAGGAAGTTTTTCCAAATGATAAAAATGGAAGTCGAGTACTTGTTACAACTCGAATCATAGAAGTTGCTCGTCATGCAAGCAGAAAATACCCACTTTCTCTTCGATTTCTAAATGATAAAGAGAGTTGGGAACTCTTCACCAAGAAGGTTTTCCGAGGACAGACCTGCCCAGACAGTTTAAAAACTCTTGGTAAAAAAATTGTAGCCAAGTGTGGAGGATTGCCACTAGCAATAGTGGTGTTAGGTGGTCTTCTAGCATGTAGAGACAAGGATGAACACACCTGGAATGCTATGGTTGGAGGTGTTAATTGGCACGTAGAACAGGAAACCCTATGCTTGGAAATATTGGGCTTGAGTTACCACGACTTGCCTCCATACCTTCGACCTTGCTTTCTCTACTTGGGTCTTTTCCCTGAAGACTACAAGATATCCACAAGGCAGCTGTTCCAACTGTGGATCTCCGAAGGCTTTATAGAAAAAATAGATGAAAGCAGGCATAGAATGGAAGATGTTGCTGAGGACTACCTGCGTCAACTCATTGCGCGGAGCTTGATCCAAGTAGAGGAATGGAGATCAGATGGCGGTGTCAAAATATGTCGCTGTCATGATCTTATACGTGATCTCTGCCTTAAATTGTCCAGGAAAGAGAAATTTCTTGAATCTCACAGTAGTATTCCCTCATCCCAAACCCAAACCAAACCAAGAAGGCTGTCCATTCATTGTAGTCGCCGGGACTACATTTTGAATGCCGATCCCTCCGAAATTAACCATGTCCGCACCCTCCTCTGTTTTGATCAAGACAAGCATAAATTTTCTGAAGAACATTGGGAGAAACTTTTTAAACGCTTCAAGTTGCTTAGGGTGTTAGATTTGGGGGACGGGGAGGTATATAGGCTCCCAAAGGCTATTGAAAAGCTGATTCTTCTGAAGTACCTAAGGATAAAAACTGCTGATGTTGCTGGTGTCCCGTTGACCATCTGTGCCCTTGACAATCTGCAAACTCTCGACCTGAGAAGGTCTCGAATAAATGTCTTGCCAGAAGGAATTTGGAGTATGCAACAATTGAGGCATCTGTATTTAGATGGGCCCAGTAGACTACCGAAAAATGCAGGTACAAACTGTCTCTTCAATCTCCAAACTCTATGTTACATATCACAAAATCCTGCTGGGCGAGTTAAGATAGCAGAGAAAGCACCTAATTTGAGAAAGTTAGGGTTGTATGGCTACCAATGTTACTCCTCAGATGACCAAGAATCAACCTTTGACCTACGCTACCTTGAATCTCTGAAATTTTCAAATGAATGCACCTTTGAGGAAGCGATCAAACTGCCACAATCCATCACTAAGATTAGCATAAAGACTGCCTACCTGCAGTTTGAAACAATTGAAATGTTCCAAAATCTACTCAATCTTCAGATACTAAAATTAGACGGAGCATCTTTTGATGATGATGAGTTGGTCTTCAAAAAAGGCTGGTTTCCAAAGCTGCAATTATTGAAAATTGAAGATTCAAGCATAGTGAGTTGGAAACTAGGGGAAGGAGCAGTGCCGAAGCTTAAACGAGTGGTCATCAGTAAATGTCCTGGTCTAGATATGATTCCTAAGGGACTGTGGGACATAACTACCCTTCAAAAACTTGAATTGTTGTGGCTCCCTGTAAGGATTACGGAGACGATTGGCAATTTCAAGAAAAATAAGCTTGAGGTCTTGATCTATCCTGGTGCTTCTGCTTCTCAAGTTTGAATCTGGTGAGTTTCTATTTCAGTCCTGCCCATGTTAAACCATTGGTTCTGTTTTCTTCCGATATCTTTGCTGATTTGAATGTCACATTGAAGATTTTAAACACCTTTTTTATTCTATGAAAAATATCTTTAACAACTTGGTTTTAGATGCAGATACTTGTGATTTTGCGTTGAAAATAGATCCATTTCAAACTGCTATACGGCTATTCATTGCACAATTTCTATTTGCAAGAACTTTTGATTTCCATATCTTTTAGTGTGACTTGTTGCAATGCAAACCATAATTGAACTATGACAAATTTGTGCAGAACATATTAGAAAGAAGGGAATGATAGATAAGTATGCCCTTGAAGCCAATTTATGGAATTTTTCATTAATGAATTAATTTATTCTTGTTTTCGAATTTTAGTACTTAATATGCAAACCAAAGAAACAGTAAAATAAATGTAAATTACATAGGTTCTGAATAACAGATTATGCATGGGTAGCCAATTTAAGTTGATGTGACATGTAGTCAAGATCGAGTGCAGATTCTTATCAAATGCACAAATAGTAATACAATGATTTATAATATAGATCAAAGTGAAAAATAGAGCTTTTTCAGGAGCAGATACCTTGAAAATGATAACTTCATATTTATGTCATATCTGTATAAGATTGCTATGCAGATGCAAAAGAGGAATAAGGGAACTAAGAAGTCTGACACCCTCTCAGGTAATACCAGATAAGGCAGAATTCCAAATCTTCTTGGGGTCCCTTCAAAGTCCCTTCTGGCTCTTCTGAGCATTCAATGCCCCATCCTCCAAGCCTAAATGATCCCCTGGACCATCTGGAATGCTCGAGGTCTTATCTCCTCGGCAAAGCATGCTACCATTCGTTCCCTCCCCAAATTCTCTGATGCAGCCCTTTGCTGCCTTCTTGAGACCAGAGTTCTTTAGCCCAATGCCATCCGCATTGTCTCATCTAAAGTTCCCTCCTGGTCCTTTCTATCCAATTACTCCCACCACCCAATTGAGCGAATCTGGATCCTCTGAAACCCCCTCAAAATCAACCTCTCTGATCTCCTCCTCTGCTCTATGCATCCACTTCTCCATCTCCTCCCCTCCCGGCTCCCCCCTTGTTTCTTCACATTCATTTATGGCATTAATTGTGCCCTGGTAAGATTGCCTCTCTGGAATGAGCTCCGATCCATTGCCCCATCCATTGGATCCTTTCCTTGGGGTCTTGGAGGTGACTTTAATGTGGTCAAAGCTAGTCACGAAATGTTTGGTGGTGACCCTATAGACCTATCCTCAATTGAGTCCTTCAATGACTGTAGTCATAATATAGCATGATGACTTGAGGCGGTCTAGGGCCAAATTCACTTGGCAGAATGTAGAAGTGGGATTGCCAAGATTGCGTGCAAGTTAGATAGAGTCCTTGTAAACGAGGCTTGATCTCCGTGGTATTTCTGACCACTCTCCATCTCCCTTCTTATCCACCCCCCATCTCCTTTGGCCCGAAGCCCCCTTCAACATGTGATCTCTCCACCAGGACTTCATTCCTTTACTTCGGGATGCTTAGGCCATCACGGTCCAAGCTTTCTCCTCACCTGTCATCGTCCTCATCAGGAAGCTTAGAAATGTCAAGTTTGCTCTTAAAACTTGGAACTCTAATCCTCCTATCAAGCAAAGCTTGATCTCATCTAATCTAGCCTCCAACTTGACCTCCTCAATGCCTCCCTTGCTGAAGAAGTGAAAACTACCTCCTCTGAGCTCTCCTCCCCCTTGCCCAGGAGGAAAGCTTTCTTAGGTAACTATCCAAGATCAAATGGCTTGACCTAGGAGACTCCAAGTCTTCCTACTTCCATAGATCCATTAAAAGCAAGAACCAATTCCATCTCCAAGCTCATTGACCGAAATGGCTCCACCCCCCTGAATCCTGAAGACATTAAATTTGAGGCCGCATCTTTCTTCTCTAATCTTTTCCACCCTCCCGCTTCCCCATCTATCCCTCCCATTCCCCCCTAACCTTCTCAATAAACTTGTCTCTTCCCACCTCCTTCCCTCTTTCCAAGCCATCCTTCTGAGGATGAAATCCTTTACGCTATCCTCTCTTACAAAGCCAACAAAGCTCCTAGGCTAGACGGTTTTAGTATGGAATTCTTCTCTTCTTGTTGGCACATCATCAGATATGATCACATCATTGCCATTAGTCAGATCAAAGGGATAAACCACACATTCCTCTGCCTTCTCCAGAAGAAAGAGGGAGCGAAATCCATATTTGATTGCAATCTCATTTCTCTCTGCAACCTCCTGTGCAAATTCATAGCCAAAATTCTTGCCAAAATGATCCAATTGGCCATTGTTTCTATCGCCAATCCAAATCAATCTGCCTTTATAGCTGAGGGAAGCATTGCTAACAACATCATTCTATGCCATAAGATCATCAGAGAGATTTTAATATAAAATTCTACTACCCTCTGCTCCCCTCTACTTGGTCTTCTTAGGAAAATGCTCCAGCTCTGGAAGGGTAAGCTCCTCTCCCATGCTGGTCACTTAGTCCTCATCAGGTTAGTCCTCCAATCCATGTATCTCTACCGGTCGAGCATTGTCCCAATCCTAGCTGCCACCTCCAAATCCTTCAAGCATTTGCTCTATTCTTTTTTCTCGAAAGGTATGGACACTTTCAAATTCCTCCACCCTCTTCCTTGGGACAAAGTTTGTCGCCCAAAATCTGAAGGGTGTCTTGGCCTCAAAAGAATCAAGGGTGTTAATTCTATAGGCATCCTCAAGCTCATCTAGAAAATTTCCTTCAAGCATAACAGCATTTGGATTTCGTGAGTCCACTCTCGTCTCCTCAAAAGGGACTCCATGTGGATTGCTTCTCTTCTTTCCAATCCCTTTTGGATATGATGTAATATCTTGTCCACTAGATCTATTGTGCTTAGTGCGATCTCTCACTCCATAGGGGATGGAGCCTCAACCTCCCTATGGCTTGACCCCTGGCACCCCTCTAACATCCTCCTCCCCTTGATCTCCCCCAAGATTATTTATTCTTCCGGCTTGAGTAGATCAGCCAATGCTACATTTATCATCTCCCAGGGTGACCAGTCTCCCCCTCCCACCTCTCCCCCCTTGCTGACCTCTGGTCCTCTGTCCCCCCAATCCCCTGGCCACTGAGGAAGGCAGGACAAAAAAATCTAGTCTCCTACCCCTTTGGAATTGTTATTTTCTGCCTCTGTATGGGATTTTATTAGTTCAAAGGATCCCCTCATCCCCTGGCGTAGCATCATTTGGTTCAAAGGTCATATCCCAAGCTATGCTCTTGCCAACTGCCTTCCTACACAATCCTTACTTATCTATTGACACATCTAAGTCCCCCATTCCTGCTGTTTTTGTTGGAATGGCATTGAAGATGTTAATCATCTCTTCTTCTCCAACCCCTTCTCCTCCACTATCTGGAAGAGAGTCCTCGCCTCTTATTGGCCTTTCAGTAAAAGAATTCTCCCCTTGAGTAGAGAATGGATCTGGATCGACATGACCTATGGTGGATCCTCTATCTGTGATATTGTCCTTTTGCGCTACTATCAACCATATCTAGATGGAGCGCAATCTTCGTAGATGGACTTCTAATTCTCGCTCCTTTGATAAGATTTGGAAAGCCATCTACTTCGATGTCAACTCCAAACCATTGTTAGAAAAAACAAGAATGACAAAAAAACAGAGACATATGGTACGGGTTTTAAACAGATAACGATGAACGGTACAGTCAAAAAAAGGTAAAAAAAAAGAAAATGGCAAACGGACGGAAATGAATGGTACGAGTATTAAACATGTAGTTTTCAAAAAAACGAAACCAAAAAAAATGCAGTATACTCATGTAATTTGAGAGATTATTACCTATATACCTGCATCTAATGTTCTAAACTACAACAAAATCAAACATTCATACATATATTATTATAATATGTTCACAACCACTGGAATAAATTCTACTTTGTAGTTTTAAATGTAATTTTAATCAAGTGTTATGATTTGGAGAAATATCAACCCCTGATTCTGTACTCTGTAACAAGTTTGGTTGTCTTTTTCCTCCATCTTCCAATGTTAATATAGTGTCTAATGGTAATAACTGCAAAAGCAATATCATAGATATTTAATAAAAATCAATTGTCACGTGACATAGTGAATCAGAGAAAGAAAGAATGTGAAAAAATTAATGAGAGAGAGGAGTGAGAAGAAAGGAGTCTTCTGTCTTCCTTGAGCTCGTACCTAAAAAAACAAAGGAGCTTGGATTCTTAGAGTGGCTACTTGCCACCATGGGTTGTAATCGTTGCTGCCGAGTTTGCCAACGAAATTTATGGCGGTTCCTCGCTGGTGCCGACTGCCGACGAAATTTGCAGCGCTTCCTCGTTGGTGTTGAGTCTGCAGATGAAATGTGGCGACTGTGGTTTGATTCCACACTAGTGTCTGTGCTTACCTTTTCTTTTCTATATTAGAGATAATATCTCCATAACTCTAGTTCCTTTAAAATCTGCAATTTCTTGGGAGCCCTTTCAATCTCTAGTCTTTGCAATTAGCCCCTGTTTGCTTGCAAGCTTTGTCGGCAGCGAAATCAGCAGCAGTAGTGAAGTTTCAGGGAAACTTTGAGGAAGATTGTAAGTTGTCAGGCTCCATGGCTATAGAGAGAGAAAGACAAAGAGAGAGAGAGAGAGAGATTATAGGGGAGACGTCCAAATTCCAAAACCCTATCAAATGTTTTTTTTTTTTTTAATGAATATAAAAAATTATAATTCTACCCTTAAAATACGGGTGTGTGTTTAAAACGTCCGTTTAAAACGTGTTTTCAATAGATTGTCTAGCCATACTCTTTTTTCCCGCATTGTATAATAGCATACGTAAAAACGCATTTTAAATGTATAAAAATGACAACCGCATTTTAAACGTGTTTTAACTAATAGTGCTCCAAACTTGGTTACATCTGCCATTGTATGGTTCGAGACACCCCAAGGAACAGGTACACTATTGTGCCCCGGGGTCTTCCTATCTCTATTATCTCCCCCCTGGTGTATCACTGTGTTGATTTTTAGTCGTTGGGGCCATCCCCTATTGGATCTTTTGTGGGCTTCAGTCCTCTCTCCCCCCCTACTCACCTTATATATTCTTTTCTCCTTGGTAATGAATTTATTTTTAAAAAAATAAATAAATACAAGAGAAATACTATAAATAGAAGATCTCTGATACAACCTGAATTGCTTTTTTCGAAGAAATCTCCATTTTTTCCTGAACTTTGGAGATTTGAAGGAGAACTTCTTTTTCGGTTTCCATTTCTGATGCTGAGAGAAAGGTGGAAACTTTCTGTGATGAGAGGACTTCTTGGTGGAACAATCACAAGACCTGTCACCTTTGCACTTGATCTTGAGATAAGAAGTATCACAGGCAGAAGAGACCTTATCAGATCTATCTTGCAAATCTTTCCAGACTTTTTTGATGTTGCAGAGTTTATCAAGGGCAGTAAGAGCATAGCTGTAGAGAGAACCAATAGTACATGAAGCTAATGGAATGTTCTGGTTCCTCAAAAACTGCTGTGTGTCTGCGCCAAGGGGTTCTGGAAGAGAATTCAAGAAAACCTGTTTGAGATTTCGTCATCAATACCACCAATCTTATGGAAACGATCAGTCATTCTTGAAAAATGTTTATCAAGATCTGATCTGTTTAGGGAACAACACTTCATCTGAAGGTATTCGTCACAGGCCTTGGATAAATCATTAGAAACTGGGCCGAGAAACTCTTGATAGAGTGGTAATAAATTGGCTCTTTGTGAGTTGGACAAGTTGAAGTTGTTTGTAAGGGCCAAGAGCTAAATACCATTGCAACGAATTTGGAGAAGACTGTGACAATGGAGGCTCCTTCATGAAGTAATTTTGCATTGATCCATGCATGAAAATCTACAATTCTGGATGCCCATTTAGAGACAGAGATGTCATCCAAGGTGAAAAACTGTTCCGGGTTCCTGGTTTTGATACGGGGTATAAGGTGTGGGTGGAATAGGATTTGGTCTAGGTGGATCCTCAGGATTATGGATTTCAGGGTCATCATCCATTTCTGAGACATAGGGAGCAGTAGGACATGGACCATCATTCATAAATGACAGAAGGGGATCAGTAATGGTAAGGTTTGTAAGGTACTCAGATAAATCATTCTCTGAGGGGGTAATGATGGCATGAATGGTTTTAGCAGGTTGAGCAGTTACAGGGGTGGAAGGGGGAGGTGCAGTCTGAGGAATAGGTGGTGGTACTGGCACCAGAGCTGGCGGTGCTAGGTAAGAGACGGGCATAGGATAAGGGGTAAAAGGAGGAGGTGCTGGCAGGGCATCTACAAATTCTTCTTCATAATCATCACTAAGATCCATTAAAGTGGTAGTGGTTGTCCATGCTGGAGGAAGTCTACCACGGACACGACCTCTAGGTGCCATTGTTCTTTTAGGAAGAAAACATTGTTGTCGCTGGAGTTCTTTGAGTTCATCAATAGGAAAATTCCTTGGGGAAGAGACAACTGGTGGAGCAGGAGAGGCATATATGGTAAAGGGATCTTGTGGGATGAAGCTTGAAACTGTAACTGGAAGTGGTTGCTGCGTGCTTGTTGCAGAAGAAGGAGGTTGTGGGCGCTGTAAGCTCTGAAGTTGAGCTTCAAGATACCGGAGATGCTTTTCCTTCTGGCCAATAAGGGCAAAAGTAGCAGTGGTATCTACGACACTAGATGCAATTCCAGCGAGTTCTGTATGTACTTGATCAATTTCTCATCGTAGAGAGTGTAAAAGATGATCATGGTGAGTCAAAGTGCCATGGGTTCGCTATGTTTGGGCCAGAATTCTTTCAAGGTACTGGTTTTGAACAGTTGTATTTTCTACTTGCCAATTCAAAGTTGCTTCTGTTGGAGAAATTTCTGAGGATTGTCCTGTAGCATGTATTAAAGGTTTTATTTTCCAGACATGGTGAACACCATGAATATCCAGGCCGGAGTCACTTGGTCCTGGGAAATTCTTGAGGGGAGAAGAAGAAGAAGAACCTGGAGTATACATACAACAGGGAGGAATAGACGGAGGAGGAAAATTTAGTTTTGGTGGAGGTTTGCAAGTAGAGGGAGAAGGTTGAGATGTAACCTTTTTTCCATACTTGACAAAGAAAGGGTATCTGGATTCATCACTGAGGGGACCAACAGAGGAATCTCCTAATTCATATCATTCTCATAAAATCTGTTGGGAAGACTTTTGTCGTGGAGAACGGGAAGTCAAAGGAGTTTCATCCTCGGAATCTTGTAGACAAGAATCACAGTCATATAAGTAAAAATATTTATGACTGGTAACAGGATCTTGGAAGAAATAGATAGGGCCACCTTGAGAATCAAAAGATTTGACAAGAATTTTTTCTTGGATCATACCAAAAGAGGTTGGAAAAGTAGAAGAAATGGTTTGAGGTTTTGGAGGAGGAAATCGGATTTCTACTTCACCATTGGAGTGCCTGATGTATTCTGGATCTGTGGACTGGACAGGTTCTGAAGGAGGTTGTTGTAGAGAACCAGAGATGTGATGTTCTTAGGCTGTAAACCAAGAAGAGGGAAGGAGACGAAGGAGGTCATCTAGTGAAATCTGTCGTGGGACATAGGTACAGCAAGGGACTTGGTTAGAGTCCATTGTTATGAACAAAGCATCTTCCGAATGGCTAGTAAGGAGATCAAAAGCATGATTTTATAGTCGATAGGCCATCTGGTAGTGTAAAGTAGCAGCCTAAGCAATAACAATCTAAGAAGCACCAGTTATGTGGAACTGAAATTTAAGGGCACTAGGGAGAAGAGAATCTGACAGTGGGATGTCAAAATTAGGATACAAAGTTAAAAACACTGTTCTTGCATTTAGGGTCGTCTAAACAGTAGCAATTACGGCATGTTGATACCGTAAAAATCTACTGTCTAGAAGGGCTACTCGAGAAATCACTGGGAGTCCTTTTTTGCCATGAAAGGAGAGAGCAAATTTGATGGCTTCAAGATGGAGGTGGGTATAACCTTGTTAGATCCACTGGGGGATTAACTTCGAAGGTATATCAAGGGTGAATAGTTGTTCCTTTTCAGTAGCAGGGACCTGGAATTGATCAAAGGGAGAAGCCTGAACCAATTCTTTCAGAGGTGGAGTTTTTTTAGGTTTAATAAGAGCTATCCATTTTGAAGGAGTAGGAGTTTTTGGGAAGACAGTGTATGGATTTAAAAGTGGTGTATGGGTAACAGGAATAACCTGATCATCAAAGACATAAGAAAGTTCATAAAGATAATCTAAGGAAGAGGAAGAGGAGGAGGAGGAATGAGATGACAAGAACGTCGTGGAGAAGAAAAAAGGGAAGAAGAAGGTGAAGCCATAGGAATGCAGTAAAGATAATGGGCTTACTCCAGATCTGAACCATCACCACTCATCGGAGAAATTGAAGTAGGTAAGGACACAGCTAGTCGAGGCCGATCAAGAACCCCCTGATCACAGCACCGAACTGCAGAGCAATCCGAGCCAAAAGGACATAAAACGACATTCTTAGCCTGAAAGCCCACCACGCACAAGGGTCTTTTTCTGCCAGAAGGGACCATAAGCAGGGATTACTTGCAAAAGGTTGTGGCCTAGACTGTATCCTTAGCTAGAACAGGTTCAACCCAAACGAGAGGGACAGCCAGAGGAGGAGATTAGTTGGAGAAGGAGAAGAGAACTTGGAGCATTTCTGACTCTGATACCATTTTTACTCTGAGCCCAGATATTCAAAGACTTTTTTACTCTCATTTGAGCACATAAAGCTTTATTTATAGAATCTTACAATAGTGAATAGTGGATCCAATAATATTACATAGACCCCACACTTACTCATACTAAACACGTATAAGGCTTTTACAAAGCACGAGAAGATAAGATACATAATTAACAAACACAAACTAAGATAATAAGTGGGACCGACCACTAGCAGCTAGCAACAATATAATTATACATTGGAATTATCAGAGCTGTCGGAGCTACTGGTTGGGTATGAGCAACCAATCATTGTAAGCGTCAAGCAGCTGTTCAATACATGGATCAATGAGTCTGCCTGTTTGATGGAGTTCCCATGCAATATCCATTCGAAGAAGGAGAGGGGTAGGAACTTGACTTGGAGAGACATCATTTGCAGAATACATAGTGTGTAAAAAGGATCTCCATTTATTCCTATTTTGAGCTCGGGTGGTAAAGAGATCATAAGACCTGATGTTTAACACATGAAAATCAGGAGTGTAATGAACTTAATGGCAGGGTTATTGATTTTCAAAGGTTTGGTGAACGAGAGGAGGTCTGTGGAAAAGGATGGTGATATGGTGTTGGTTTGGGTTTTCTTCCATGGTTTCTGAGAGATGGGGTGAGAAGAGATTAAACCAGTGATTTATGGGAGCAAAAAGTTGTAGGAAGGTCAGGATTATGAGATTGGGTCGTGGAACACCTCGGTAGGGAAACATCCAACAGGAAGTAAACCAGTGGATGGTGCTAAGAGGAAGGCTTAGGGCAATGGTGTAGGCTGAATAGAGGTGCCAAAAGATGCATT
The DNA here is from genome assembly GCF_013358625.1 of Macadamia integrifolia. Taxonomy (NCBI): domain Eukaryota; kingdom Viridiplantae; phylum Streptophyta; class Magnoliopsida; order Proteales; family Proteaceae; genus Macadamia; species Macadamia integrifolia. Next base: position 11,046,235 of record NC_056567.1, read on the forward strand.
TGTAGATAAGAGAAAGGTCTTGAAGTTCATATGGGGTAGTAAAGGAGAAAAGGGTAAGGAATGGGTAGTCAGGGTCAAAAGAGCTTCCTAGTAAGACTATTCCTTCATGGCGAAGAGCAACTTTGAGAAGTTGGATGGCCGTAGTCTTATTGCAGAAAATAACTTTTCTCTGGGTTAGGTCTTGTAGGACTTTTGGTGCGAAGTTCAGGGGGAGACAACAGTAGAGGTTATGACCAGGTGGTGGAGGTTGAGGTTGAGAGGTAGAGGCTCCAGGGCTTATGGGGAAAAGTAGAGGTATGATAGCAAAGGTTGAGGTAGGTTAGGAGAGGAAATCTGCCAAAACATTTTCTTTTCCTTTGATGTGTTTAACATCGAATGACCATTGGGAGAACCATTGAGCCCATCAAAGAAGTTGTGCATGGGGAAGGATCTTCTGCAGAAATTTATGCATATGGGGAAAACTTAACATGTCGAGTTTGACGAGGAACTTGTGACCAAAAGATGGAATTGAAATTTTTCTATGCCACGCTTGACTGCTAGGATCTCTTTAAAGGTGGAATGGTAATGAGCTTCAGAAGGCTTGAAAGAACCACTCTTGTAACCACAAACTGTCCTTTTGGTCGTTGGAGTCTATTCTTCAAGAAGAATGGCACCCCAGTGAGTGTCACTTGCATCTGTCTGTAAAACTCTTTTTCCAGTAGAAGGGATATAGAGAGTGGGGAGGTTCTCAGAGAGTTTCTTCAGAGCTTGAATTGCTATAGTGTGTTCAGAAGACTAAGGAGGAGCTTTTTTGCTCAAAAGCTGGTGAAGCAGAGAGGTATGCTTGATCTGCTGAGGAAGGAACTTTGTCATGTAATTGACTATCCCAAGAAATTGTTGAACCTGATTTTTTGTCAGATGGCCATCTAAAAATAGCTACAACGAAGTTGCAATATGAGGCTGAAGGTTATATTTTCCTTTTGAGATGGTAACTCCAAGAAAATCAATGGTAGAGACACCAATTTGCATTTTCTTAGGAGAGAGAATAAAACCATATTCTTGAACAATCTGATGAAATTGTTGAAGAAGTTGAAGATGATCTGTCTCGTCTTTAGAGAAGAGGAGAATATCATCAATATATATAAGAGCATGGTCTTGGATGGGAGCAAAGATTTTCATCATGGCTCTTTGGAAGATTGATGGGGCTGTCTTTAAACCAAAAGGCATCACTGTCCATTGCAAATGGTATCCTGGAACACAGAAGGCTGTCTTTGGTCTGTCTTCTGGGACTATCCCAAGCTACCAAAAACCTGCTTTGAGATCAAACTTGGAGAAGATATTGGCATGGGCCAACTGAAGGAGTAAAGCCGGGCGAGTTGGAAGTGGGAACTTATCATCAGCCAGAAAGAAATTTAAAGGCCGATAATTAATTACCATTCTTAATTTTCCATGAATTATTCTGCCCGTTTGTTGACATAAAATGCTTGGCATGCCCATGGAGAGAGGGTAGATTCTAAAAGACCTTGAACCTGTAATACCTTGAACCTGTAATTGGTGGATCCCTTGAACTGCCAAAGAAAGATGTTCTGGATTCATGCCTGGATGGTTGGCTTTTGTTGGTTGACATCCTCATTCTTCTTGAAAGGGAGTGTAATGAAGAAGGCAGAGTTCTGTCATAAAGGATGTGAACATTTTGTAAGAAAATCTGTATGAGATTCCGCACATGATGTTGAAAGGATGTGTGCTTTGATTTCTTCAAACAAAGATGGACCTGCAAAAAAAAGGTTAGAAATAGGAGACCAGGGAAGAAGTTGTTGTTTATATACAAGACCATAGGGAGTCCAACGGAGAGGGAGATGACTGAGAACATCAAAACCTATGATGAGGTCTTTTCCTGGAAAATGGGTTCCTAAAACAGTATGGGTGAAAGGCAGGGTAGGAAGAAGCTGAATTTTAATGGGATGTTTAGACACTAGGTTGATATGGAAAATTTCACCATTGGCTACAAGAAATGGTAAAGGGGGTTCCTAGGTCTTCCAAAGGAATTTGGGAAGGACTTTTGGATTCATAATGGTGGTAGCAGCTCCTGTGTCTAGGAAAGCTATGATTTTAATGGATTTTGCATAAGGTTCAGGGATTAGTTGAACCGAGACATGAGGGAGAGAAACTGCTTGACATGGAAGAGGAGAAGGTTGTAGGCAGGTCTGAGAAGGGAAGATAAAAGGAATGACTTGGTAGAGGGGATTAGATTCCTCGGACTTGGAGAGAGAAGACTCTAGGCCTGAGTCTGTGACTGGGAAATCAATGGCAAAAGGGAAAAATCTGTGGGTGATTCATCAAGGGAATACAAAGATTCCAGGTCTGCATCTTGAAGATCTTCATGATGAAGAGAAGATAAAATATGCATGACCTTGTATTTCTTGCGAGACAGGGGACAATTTTTTGCAAAATGTCCGTCTTTTCCACAAATATAGCAAGAAGTAGACTTGTTCTTTCCTCTGAATTGTTCTTATGTGTTTCCCTCTCTTTATTATATAGCACTTACATTTAATTTTGGAGGCAATAAAGCTTAGAAAAACATGGAGAAAATAGAGGATATTGCATATGAGATACCTCAAAGAGTTAACCAAACTTCTCTTTACTTCTATTTATAATCCAAATACCATAGATGAGTCAGTGTGGGTATGGAAAAAGTTTACTATGAACTTCATTTTCTCCTCATACTTTCTAGTAGGGGATTCCAAACAGACTCAAGTGAAATAAATACAGAAGAAATACTATAAATAGAAGATCTCTGATACAACTAGAAACCCTACTAGTTTTCTTATGTGCTTCCCTCTCTTTATTGTGTAGCACTTACATTTAATTTTGGAGGCAATAAAGCTTAGAAAAAACATGGAGAAAATGGAGGATATTGCATATGAGAGATCTCAAAGAGTTAACCAAACTTCTTTTTACTTCTATTTATAATCCAAATGCCATAGATGAGTCAGTGTGGGTATGGAAAAAGTTTACTATGAACTCCATTTTCTCCTCATACTTTCTAGTAGGGGATTCCAAACAGACTCAAGTGAAATGATACAAACTCCCTATTAGGTCAATAGTAGTGCTGTTACCTAGGGTGTGTTCTAGTACAATGGGGCAGTCCTACAAATAATTAAATTTAACAAAACCAGCATCATAATCAGGTTGAAATTCTAATCATGTCATATAAAAATATTTATATGGGATCCATCCATATCTTGGCACCTTAGATCCTCTATTATTTGAATTTGTAAACCCATATATTGGGGTGGCCAATCCTGATGCTCCAACCCTACGGCAAGAACAACCAACTCAGTTATTTTGTTGGGCCACCTGTAGCATGTTATGTGTCCATTGTATAAAACTAGTCAGATATGGACAAGAAACTCCTTTGTTCCGGCCCCAAATCCAAATTTCAAGGAGTTGATCCGGGTCCAATCTGACCATGACCTGGTGAACCACCCAGGTCCATATCAATCCAACTTCAGATAGGGCTTGAATATGGATTCAATCTAGCATCAGACAGAACAATATGAAATTTTCATGCATGCTTACATTTAGACGGAGCCAATACTATTTAGAGAATAGAAAAAATATTATTCTATTATCTAATGCCTACCTCCACAATGTTCAACATCAACCCAAATTCTTAACCTAAATATGTACAATCCATATTATAGATCGGGTCTAAATTTGGGATTCATAATTGAATATGGTTTGTTTGTATGTGAGCCTCATTCAACTTGAGTAGATTTTAATGAATATTAAAATCTCTACAAATTTCTAAAATTACTAAATACTTACATGTAGTTTGAAAACAATACTTTTTCCCCCATAAAATGTTCTTTTTTTTTATTTATTTATTTATTTATTTATTTCAAGATTTGAAGGGCAAACGGAGAAAGAGACCTTTTTGCCGATGATCTCATGATTTTCTCTGAGGCTGACACCCTATCTATTGAGTCCATCATGTCCTCCATTCACCTCTTTGAAGAGTTTCCTGGCCTTTGCGTCAACCTTCTTAAATCCAAGGTTCACGGTATCAAGTTTCGACCAGGTTTCAACCTCTAGGGAGACCAAAATTTCGGTGGAAACCTGGGAAATTTCGAGGATACCGGGGAATTTTTCCCAGTTATGGTGGAAACTTAGGTTTCGACCCCGAAACAGTGTTTTTTTTTTTGTCTGATTTTTTGTGAACAACCTATTTTAAACATTTCTAACACATTCACATCATTAGTTTCATTAGAAAAACATATAAAGTCTTACTTGTATGGTGAACCAAAGGTTCGATAATCATTATGCTGACTTGTTGGCTTAAATTCTGAAACTTTACTGCATAATGACTATATATAGTCTACATTCTACATCAAAACATAAGACATAATCCAAATAATCCAAAATCAATAAAAAATATTACATCAACAATTATCTATCAACGCTGAATAGTAGTGATTCAATTACTCAACACTCAAAAGTGGTGACTCAATTCCAAGTAGAGTGTTTAGGCAGTTCCATCCAAGCAGTGACTCACTACCCTCAAGGCACGCATGTTATCTTTTCTAACATTATTTAGTAAGGTATATACACCTTATATCATAAAAAATCAACATTAAACTACATCAAGTCATTAAAATCAACATCTAGCCACATCAAATCATAAAAAATCAATATCAAGTCACATTGAGTTATAAATAATCAATATTTAGAGAAATGCTCTTGTTCTACAATAAGTTTGACTGGTCAAATAATTTTTATTTTTATATGAAAATTTTTTTTATTAGGTATAACATAAAATCAGCTTTCTAACAAATCTAAGATTACTTAAATCTGAGTTGTAATGACATAGTTATGCTCTAGTCAAACTTATTTAAAGTGCGCGAATGCTGTTAAATCGACTGAATAAAAAAAAATTTAGGGATATCAAAATAAAAGATTATTTTACTGGACTTTTGGTTTTTAGCAATGTTTTAACATTATAGGATTTATAAAATTTTCATAATTAAGAAAAATCCCAACAAGTTGAAAATCACCCCTATAGCCAAAATCCAGTTTTTGTTCTTAGACTGGGGGGTTGACTTTTTTTCCTTTAGGAATTTGAGTTTTAAATTATTTTTATTAGATTCAAATAGGGAGTATTTCCTTATTTATGAATAATATCTTAAGTAAATGAAACATTTACTTAAATGATATTAAGCATCAACAAGTGCCAAAAAATGAAAATCTCCACTATTTCCCCAAGTTTCACACACTTGGGAGAAAAAATGCACAAGAGAATGTCGAAGTTTCTTATGTTTTGAAACCTAGTCGAAACCTGTCAAAACAGGTGATTTTTTAAAGTCCCCTAAGGTTTCATTTTGACCTGGGTCGATACTTGCAAAACATGCAAAATTTCGCTCGAGTTCTCGAACCATGCTTGAATCCCATCTCTTCCTGTCTGGTGTCTCTGAAGACTCCAAAGCACATCTCCTTGCTCTTACTAGTTTCTCCCTCGGATCCCTCCCTGTCAAATATATGGGCCATCCCCTTATTTTTGCCAGATATATTGATCAAAACTATACTCCCATGTTGATTAGAAAAATGCTTCAGCTTCAAAAAGGCAAGCTTCTTTCCTCTGCTATCCAATTGGAGCTTATCAAATATGTGCTCCAATCTTGCAAAATCTATAGGTCCGATGTTTATGAATTGCGACAATCTACCTTTAAGAAAGTGGAATCCCTTATGTGTGCTCCTTCCCTTGGAAAGGTGGGGAGTCTTTAACATTCCTCCACCTAATCAGTTGGTCTTTTGTGTGTCTTCCTTAGCAGGATAGAGATTTAGGTTTGAGCCGAACTCAAGACATTAACTCTACGGGTATCCTTAAGCTTCTTTGTTAGATTGTCTCTAAACAAAATAGTATATGGGTCTCTTGGACTCACTCCATCATCCTTAGGAAAGACTCTCTCTGGATTATTGCCCAACCCCTCAATGCTTCATGGGTTTGGCACAAGATCCTCAAAATCCATTCGATTGCTCTCCAGGCCATTCTCACCTTGATTGATGATGGTACCTCTACCTTTCTTTGGTTTGATAACTAGTACCACTCTGGAGTCATTTTCTTAGTGGTGGGATCCAAAGCAATTTACTCTTCTGGTCTTCCCAAAGATGCCTCTATAGCGATCATCATCTCCAACGATCCTGAGACCCTATCCCATCCTCTCCCCCCCCCCCAACCTCTTCGACATCTGGTCTTCCCTTCCTTCCATCCCTCTGGCTATAGGGGGAAGAAGAGATAGAATAATCTGGTCTCCCGACCCTTCTGGTTCCTTTAGCTCCTTCTCATCTTAGAATTTGATGTTGTTACGCAACACTCTTGCCCTCTGATGAAGGATTGTCTGGTTTAAAGGTCATATCCCGCATCACAACTTTACTTCCTGGAGAGTTTATTTTATTACAAATAAGCCTTGAGTTGGATTATGTATGTGTTGGGCCTTTGTTCCCTTGGGTTTTCTTTGTAATGAGCCTAAAATATGGATAGAAAGTAGGAAAACGGGATTTAATTCATTAACCAAGTTAGAGCCCTGTTTTGAGTTTATTTCCTCTATTATTTCAGTTTTTTAGTTAGTTTAGGTTTCCTTATCAGTGAATGACTAGTTAGTTACCTACTCTATGTTAAAGTTCTAGTCTAGTCATATTTGGAATCCAACTCCTATTATGTAATGTCTAGTCCTACTTGGAGTCTAACTCCTAGTTAGGTTATGACTGCTAGTCTGCCCTCTTATATAGAGGAGCTAATGTACTCTAATTGAACAGATTTGAAGAATGATGAGTTGCGTTAATGTTTGAGAACCTTAGGGCTATGTGTGATTCCCGTTCCCCTTTTCTTTATGTGATTTCTCCCTCCCTAGTTGGATTTGTATAATATCTGATTGTGTGTTCTCTCCCTACAACTCTGAGACCCATCTTAGGGAATTCTTCCCTACCCCTAGGGCTTTCTCCATCAACCTCTCAACCCAATCCTTTCTCATTTACAAGCACATTCATGTCCCCCCAGCTTGTTGCCTTTTCTGTATTGGATTGAAGATTCCGACCATCTATTTTTTCAGTTGTCTCCTCCATTTAGAAAAAGAATCATCTCCAATTGCTGGCCCCGCAGTCAACACATCTTTCCCCTTCAGAGAGAGTGGTTATGATTGACATGACCTTTGCTGGAAGCTCCATCTGTCACACCCGCTAGAAAGCTTGTCTTTTATGCTACTATCAACCACATTTGAATGGAGCGCAATATTAAAAGATAGACTTCCAATTCCAAATCCTTTGATATGATTTGGACTGCCATATTTTTTTGTCAATTTGAAGCTTTCTTTGCTCCCCCTTCGCTACACAAGGTACTCCCTAAGGAACAGGGTCATTGATGTTGCCTAGGGTTTGCCCTCCTCCATTTTACATCTTCCCTTCCCCCTTGATTCCTAGGTTGCTTTGTGCTTTGCAACTTGCAGGCTTGCAACTTATATTTCTTTTTTTATTTTTCCCCCGGGGCTCTGTATATTCTTTCCCTTCTCCTCTTGGTAATGAAATTTTTATTCATCTAAAAAAAATTACATTTAGGACATTCTCTTGGCCAATAGTTCATGATCATGACCATGTGATTTACCTCTATTATAGATAAGGTCAGAGAAAAGATTAAACATTTGACAAAGTTCAAATATCTATAACCCTCCAATCAGATAAATAATTTTGTAGTTCATGGATCCAATTAGTTTAATTAATTCAAAAGAGTTCCATGCATATCATCTAGTGTAAGTCATTTTTATTTTAAATTTGATTGGTATGCAGCATACATGATTATTAATAAGGCTTATATGAGATGCATGTCATATAACACATCTCAAGACTATATGACATCAAGACTCGATTATTTGAATTAGGAAATGTTACATAGTTGGAATTGTCCTTAGTTATCCTTACATAGACTACTTAAATTGATAATCGTAGTCTAAACTTTGATATTCATCAAATAGGTAATCGTGGTCATATTAATTATTTAGTAAACTCTGACTCGTCGTCTTTTACAGATGCTTAAAATTGGCAGTTGGGGGTGAAGGAAGTTGGAGGAACATTTTCAATGACAAGGATGTTATGTTCACATAGCAGCTCTTTCCACCATATTCTATATCATGAGAGCTTATCTTTGGTTCTTTTTTTTTCTGCTCTTCCTACAATGTGTGAGTATGAGTGCGAGTGTGAGTGCGAGTGCGAGTGCGAGTGCGAGTGCGAGTGCGAGTGCGAGTGCGAGTGCGAGTGCGAGTGCGAGTGCGAGTGCGAGTGCGAGTGTGAGTGTTGCAAGTGATTGTTGTGATGTGCTCGTTCTCCTTGTTTATTTGTGTTGCAGGTTTATTTAATCTGCATATATGCTTAAAGCATTTATGCTACTGGCCTAACTAGGAAAGGCTTCCTAAACGGGCTATGTAGGAAAAATGTCATTTTATTTATGTGATGGATTCTGTTTTTAATATATTGTGAGTTAAATTATTCCTTTGTTCTAGTTTTTGACTGATGATAATAATGTTTCAAATGCTCCAAGATAATGTTTCAAGTCTGGGGAATTTTTTTTCTTCACTTTTTCTTTCAGTACATCAAACAGTCAGCATCTCACAGACTTCATGTATGGCTCAAGACGTCTCTTTGATAGATTATGTAAAGGATATTTTTCCTATATAATGTTATGAAATTGTAACAATATACCATTTGAGTTCTATTGTCTTTGTAAATGCAAAATAATCCATCTAAACAATGTTGTCCAATTGGCATCTTGATTTGATTCTTATGGAGGCTTATTTTATCCCTTTGATTTTCTGTTAGACAGGAACCCAAAGTATAAAACTCACCTGTTTACCCAAAAAACAAACTCACCTCAATTAAATGGTCCACCAAGCACCAGAGTTACTTCTTTCATCAAACCTTTAACCTCCCCCCTCCCCTCTTTGAACCTGCCTTTCCAATTTGTCCAAACGACTGCATTTTAATCGGTTCCAAAATGCTCACACTGCAATACGTGGCTGATTATTTAGTGCCAATGCCTTGTCTAAGTAAGGATTTTGAGGACTGCGTTTTGAACATGTTTAAAAAAAAAAAAAAAAAAAAAAAAAAAAAAAAAAGCAACTGATGCAGTTGAGTGATGGATTAAGAAGAAATACCTTTGATTGGTTTCCTTATTTACTTCCTTTCTTAGGCTTAGAATTAGTTTGGCAGTACTCTTATTTGATGAGATTTTATTTCTATCCTAGTTAGATGCAATATTTGTTCCAGTTCCAATTAGGAAAATAGGTTTATTTTCAAGTCTTTAAATAGTGTTTCTGTACCCAGGGGAGGATGAAATTTTTTAATTGAATGAATTGATTAAGGTCTTTTGGTTTTGAACCATGGATGCCGACAGGCCTGCAACTCCCTCCATCCCCCTTTGATCTTCTTCCCTTCCCTGACCTTCTTCTCTTCTTTCTCTTTTCATTCTCTTCTTTCTTTACTGCTTCTGCTGTACTTCACTTGCTGGAATCCCATAGTTTAACTCCCTTCAACCCTGCTGAGTGGTATTATTGGTTGAAGAAGGCCGACTGACGAGACCTTTCTCCCAAGCTGCTGAACTAGTGATCGTGAGTAAGTTTGCCATACATAGGCTATTCAAACCCTAAAGCATCACCTCAAAAAAACTTTGTTCTGCTGTGAGAAATCGATCTCAGATTCATATCTGGTTCTTGCTTGCTGCCTGGAGAAGTTCAGAACTTGTTTTACCTCATTGAAGCTTGTTGTTTGAGGTATCTATCTGCCGGAATCAAGAGGCCACGGGGTTGGCTACCTTCATTTGAAGTTTCAGGCCAAACCGAGGCCTGGTGAAGAAGTTCTCTCGAACTAACGAATCTTCAGTTTCCGCTGGTTTCTGGTTCTCACGGTAAGAAGAAGAAAGAAACAGGTTTTTTCTTTTGTTTTAAAAGAGTTTATTCCCTGTTATTACATGAAAGCCCATGTCTTGAAATTGTGTTCTATTATTCCTCCCCCTCACTTTTGCAATTACACATTACCCCTCCTCTTCTACTTTTATATTCCAGTTTGACCCTATTAGTTATCTTATGTTCTTTTAAGTGCTTGAGTGTTCCTGAATTTACAAGATTGCCCCTCAACCATTACCTTGAGATAGTGGACAAGGCTCCTGCTGTTGCAAGGTCTGGGAGGGGCAAGTGTGTATGCAGCCTTACCTCCTACTTCACAGAAGAGGTTGTTTCTAAGTTTTGAACCTGTGACCAATAGGTTGCAATAGTGCAACTTAACTGTTGTGCAACAGGCTCGCATTATAGATAAGACTATCTATCTAGATACCCCTAGGTTTTTCTCTAGGCATAAATACAGGACTAGCAACACTCGATACATAGGGTGGAGTGGAAACTTGGGGTTTGGAAAATCCCTCTCCTCTCCCAAGCTGGGAGATCAAACCTTATTTAATCTATTCCTAGTTCTATTACTACCTATTGGATGCCATGTTTCATGCTCCCTTCCAAACTATGTTTGAAGCTTGATTACTTACATGCTAAATTTTGGAGTGGAGAAGGAGAAGATAAGTGGAAATGATGTTCTGTGGGAGATGGCATAGTCTTTGTAAACCAAAAACATTGAGAGGCCCTTGGTTTAATCTTCTATCCAACCATAATTGTTTAACTATGGCCCTCACTAAGAGGGGAGTGAATCAACGATCCTAATTTCTTTCCTTTTTTAATGCCACAAACTGACATGGCAATCTGCTAGCATTGAACACAATCACACACACATATTCATGTACACACCCAGGCTCTTGTCATAGGCACTTCCAGGTGTGCACACCCATCCTGCAGCCCACAAGCACTCCAAAAACAATGTAAGCAAAAGGAAACCATACCAACAACACACATGTTTTTATGAGGTTTGGCAAAATGTCTACATCCATGGAGTAGTGTCTGTAAAGGCTTTGTATCTACTTTATACACTACTTTAAATGCACTTACAATTGAGAGCACCAACCCTCATATTTTCCCAGCATAGATTGAGAGGGCACTTAATGCCGATTACAAAAGATAGCACTCACTTTCAAGGAGCACTCACACCCAAGTTTTCCAACATAGATTAAGAAGGCACTACAAGTGACAGCACCCACTATTGGGGAGCACACACACTCCCAGTCAGATAATGAAATCACAAATGGGATTATAGAAATTTCCCTACAATTTTCCACATGCTAGAGTAGATCTATTGATGCAGTTGCACGATGGACTTAGAAAAAAAAAATCTTTTGATTTGATTTTCTTTTGTTTTAGAAACAATTTCTTTTTAAATTAGCTAGCTTCTAATTTTAGAATAGTTTCCATTTTCTAGTAGTTTCCATTAATTGTTTGATTTTTCCTTTATATTAGTCATGTAATAGAGAAGAACTCAGTTTTGAGATTTTGAAGTTATATTGAATAATTGAATGAGTTTGAGAATTATGTTTTGGTTGGAAACGATGGTTGCCATGGGTGGTTTCCATCTCTCTTTTCTGATCTGTCTCTTTATTTCATCTTCTTCTTTTCCCCTCTTTTCTTCTTTTCCTTCTTTTCCTTCTTCTCGCTAGTTTCCTCTCCCAGCCCCTGTACTGGGCGATACTTCTAGCCCTAGTGTTGGGGTTCAATCTCTACAAAAACACACCACACCAGTTCAAGATTTTTGGGACTCATTCCTACAATAGAAACGACTCACCATACACAGATCCAAGACCAAGTTTGGTCTCTACCGGAAGCTCTGACCAAAAGTTCAGATCTGGTTCTATACCTGCGATAGACTGAGTTACAGAACAAATTAGTTCCTGCTGGTGGAGTCTATCACTGCTGGTTGTCACGTGCATCCAATAGGCTTGGGGTTTTGATCCTTTTCCTAAACTTGTAGATCCAGCAACTCTGTGGTGAGGGAGTTCTCTCCTTTGAAGGTTGGTTACCGTTTTGTGTTCTATCGTGAACAAGAAGAAGAGGATTGGGTTTCTGAAATTACAAGTAAGGACAGTTACTTAACTTTACAAATAAACCCCTTATACTGAAAAGTGTGTTCTATTAGTTCCTCCCTACTTTATCAATTACAAAACACCCCCCCTCTTTTAATTTTCCTATTTCTGTCATCCCTGTCACTTGTTATAATATCAGTAATGCACATGGTTGTTTCTAAAATTACAAGAATACCCCTCAACCATTACATTGAGCTTCTTAGTCATTCTTGTGGGCCCTAAGTGATCCAATCCCTGATTTTGGGAACCCGGATCCACATCATCTATTGCATTAAGTTCCTATACTTAGCATACGTATATGTACTCAGACAATATATATATATATATATATATATATGTGTGTGTGTGTGTATGTGTGTGTGTGTGTGTGAAAATAAATACAATAGTAGGAGATGCTTATAAACCTTGTCTGAGATACCCGGAAAAGCTAACCTTTTCTTCCCTTTATATTATTCTCTCTTCCTTTTTTTTTTTTCTTTCTTCTTTCCTCTTCTTTCTTCTTTTCTCAATTGTAGAAGCTCTTCATAGCTTCAACAAAGCCACATATGCATTCTTTCATGCTCAAAACATCTTGCGCAAGACATTGGATGCACAAGCGTATGCTTCACTGCATCAATGGGCCTTTCTTCGACTTCTTCAATCCACAAGGAGAAACCACAAGACCCTCTCTTTTTCGTTCTCTTTTATCTTTTACTTTTAATGTAGAGAGTCAATAACACACCCTCCAGTTCTAGGTTTGTCTTTCAACAGGGCAAAAACTAAGATCGATTATCCAAGAAAAAAGAAAAGGACTGGGCAACAAGTGAACGGTCTCTGAAAACAGTGCATTCAGATGATATATGAAGAATTAACAGCATTAAATTTCAAACAAGTTTAGCAGAGAGCATCATCGCAAAAGCCACTCAAATTGGGAAACTTTAATCCGTCCAACATCAAACATGAGGAAAAACATGAAAGATCTACGAAGAAGAAAATAAGAAAAAAAAAGGGTATAAGGCAAATACTAATGAATCAAACCATTTCACCCTGAAAGTTCTTAATAACTGAAAAAATAAATAAAAGAAGACTTTCCAAACACCTAGGTTTTGACATCATACAGAGATGCTCGTTGATAAAATATGGAAGAACCCCCTGTGGCCAAAAAAAAAAAAAAAAGCAAACTCGCCCTTATTCTAAATTTGTTGGAAAACCTAACAAACAGAGCACCACAGCAGAATATGTAGAAAGAATCGTTTGCAACTTCCTGAAAGCTATTTCAATTTTCGAGTAGTCGACTCTGAATATCAAAATTTTGAGGGAATCAGCTTCTAGATAAAACTATATACAAGAAGACATATTATCTTGAGAAAAAATGGGTAGGCACAAGGACAAAAATTCAGAAGAGGATACTAAAATCAGAAGAAACCACCATAACAGAACGAAACCCATACCACATTGTGCATATCGTTTTCTGGTGTCCAAATGCGCAGCTTCTCCTTTTGAAGTGTAAAATTTCCTCTTGACCGAGTTTTCCTTGAGGAATCCATTACTTTAAACCGGGATAAAATACTTTTGCGTTCATATCATCGACGACCCAAAAGGACAAGATAGGAGGTATGATTAGGAATAAAGAAATCTGCTAATTCTTTCGTATTATACCATTTTGAAGGCAAGAGAAAGACGGCATTGCCAGTTCGTAGCTATTTCTTTTTTCTGTTTTTAAGTTCTCTCTGAGGTACCGATACTTTGATCTCTGGTTCCCAAGGTACCACATAAGATTTTGAGCATTGAGGTAGACATGGGCATTGGTGTTTTAATTTGTTGAGTTTTTGGATTAATGTAACCATCTCAAATCTCACACAAGTACCAAAATGATAAAGATTCTAGATGAGACCAAAATATGGGTTTGAGACCGATACGGATGGTATTCGCACCCTCCTGATATGGAATCGATTTGGTTCGGGTATAAACGGTTTGATTGGGTTCAGTGCAAGATTTTTTAAGTAAAATTATAATCAAATCATTTAATTAATGGTTTCAAATATTAAAATTAAAACCATTTATAAATTGTTTCAGTGTAAACAACTTTAAACGGTTTTCTTCTGTTTTTAAAATTTTTTATTCAAATAAAAAATTCTTTACCTTTATATTTTTTTAGTAAAATAGATGTTAATTATAACATTGAATTGAATTAAAGACCTAAAAAAAATTGAATTGAATAGTTTTTTGTTATATGCTTTTATTAATAGTTGTTTAGTGTAAACTTATTTTTTTTTTTTTAATTATTGAAATGTATGGAAACTTAACATTTTTTTTTGGGTAGAAGGTAAACTTAACATTCAATGACTTAAACTTACTACATATATGTAATCGATTTAATGGTTTATTTAAACAGTTTACCAACGGTTTAAACTTTAAAATCAAAATCGAATCATATTTTCGGTGTAAACGGTTCAATTCAATTTCGGTAAACGATTTCAGTTTCAAATTCACATCCTTACCTAGATCTGGACACATATTAATCCCCGTAACAAAAATTCTCCGCGAGAAAATCCTCTTCGGTGAGTGGTGAGGTGCAATGAGCATCCAACGGCTAGGGGTGCATGTCTAGCCCTCCCGCCACTAGATGTTCATTGCACCTCACCGCTCATAGAGGATCCGGACTCAGTGATATCCAGTCCCAATATATATATATATATATGGGAAATGAACGCTCCTTAGTCACATGGTCCTATGCTCATAGACAAAAGGCGGAAAAATGATGCCCCATCCCTACTTGATGCCTATGTGCACCCCATTGGTCCAATGCAACTATGCAAGGGCCGACCTAGTTGTGTTCTTTTTTCCAAAAACATTTCACATAAGAAAATATTTTAGTGTGAAATAAAAACACAAAAAATATTTATTTCCACTAACTAAACTAGAAAATCAAAAAAATAGTTTTTCTTATAAATAAATAATTTAAGGGATTTTTTTTTTTTTTTTTTTTTGAAAATTTAACATTTTCTGACTGATACCTAAGCCGATATCAATAAGATATGTTAATTCAATGTATGTTCACACAAAAAAAATGTTGATTCAATGTATCGGTCAATACTAGGCCGATATGACTAATTCGTATCAATATCGTATGAATTTCTAGGGTGACCAATCCCTAATCCCCGATCCGCAATCCCTTACCTTGTACTTAAACCGCACATGTGACGTCTTCCGCTATTTTGTTGTTTTATCCTTCTTACCTTTCTTCTTCTTCTTCTTCTTCTTCTTCTTCTTCTTCTTCTTCTTCTACTTCTTCTTCTTCTTCTTCTTTTTTGTTGCAAAGATCAATTTATTCAACATGTCGAGGCAAAAGCGTTAATAGAGAATACCAAAGATCCTCTAGAAAGGATGACTCCCAAACACCTCTATGGAGAAAAGAAAGTGCCCATTTAGCAACAATGTGGGCCATCCCATTTTCACCCCTCCCAATAAACACAAAGTTGCAAAAAGAAAAAAGACATTTTTAAAGCAAAATGTCCTTGACAATAGTAGAGATATTAGAAGGGGTAGCAGAAGGGGAGGAGATGCAATTGATCAACACCTGACAGTTGGAGTAGATGACCACTCTAGGGAGGCCAATCTGGATGGCCAAAGAGAGAAAAACGAACAGCTAAAGCTTCACCCACCACCGCCAGCATAAGTACAAAATGGTTTGAGGCAATGAGAAGCACCAGCTTTAGTGGATCCAAGATAATACATCCCACATCCAATGCTTTAGGCCGATTATTACTAACTGCATCCAAGAAGATAGAGAAGGCACCAGCAGGGGGGGATTGAACTCCAATCCATAATCAACTACCGGCTTCACTATAGAAGAAGTTGGGAAGAGAAAGAACATTCTCAATACTTCTATTGACTGAACTCACCCAGGAGCAAAGAGGAAGGGTACAAGTCTTGAAGCATATTGCATTTGGTCTTTTCCAGATCTCCCATATGGTAATAATGTGGGCAACAAAGAACATATGATTTATACATAATGCCAAAGATCCTCTAGAAAGGCCGACTCCCACACACCTCTATGGAGAAAAGAAAAGTGCCCATTTAGCAACAGTGTGGGCCATCCCATTTCCCCCCTACCAACAAACACAAAGTTGCAAAAGGAAAAAGACATTTTTAAAAGCAAAATGTCATTGACAATAGTAGAGATATTAGAAGGGGTAGCAGAAGGGGAGGAGATGCAATTGATCAACACCTGACAGTCGGAGTAGATCACCATACTAAGGAGGCCAATCTGGATGGCCGAAGAGAGAGAAAAGCGAACAACCAAAGCTTTGCCCACCACTGCCAGTATAAGTACAAAATGGTTTAGGCAATGAGAAGCACCAACTTCAGTGGATCCAAGATAATACATCCCATGTCCAATGCTTTGGGCCGATTATTAGCAATTGCAACCAAGAAAATAAAGAAGGCACCAGCTGGGGGGGATTGAACTCCGATCCAGAATCAACTAGCGGCTTCACCACATAAGAAGTTGGGAAGAGAGAGAGAGAACATCCTCAATACTTCTATTGACTGAACTCACCCATGAGCAAAGAGGAAGAGTACAAGTCTTGAAGCATCTTGCATTTCGTCTTTTCCAAATCTCTCATATCGTAATAACGTGGGAAATATGATTTTCCTTCATTGAATAGTCAAGCCTTTGGCCCCATCTAATAATTTAGTTAGAAATGTAGATACCAGGAGTATTTTCCACCCTCAAAGTGATAGTAGAGGAAAGCCACTCCTACTGGGCTAAAGGACAGTACACGAACGCATGCTCCATTGTTTCAACACCTAAACCAAAACTAACACACACATCGGAGTCAACAATACACTGACGCTTTAAGTTTGCCCACTCTAATAACTCCCAACCAAGCTTTCCATAAAAAATATCTTACTTTGGGAGTGATTTTAGAGTTCCACACTATTTTCCAAACCTCTTTCTGGGTATCCCTAGCTTTTGCAACAAATACTAATTTGCACAAAGAAAGCTGAGCACCCAACCTGTAAGCAAACTTTACAGAGAACATGCCAGATGGCTGGTGACCCCAGCAAAGCATGTCAAGAGATCCGTCAGAGCTAATAGAAATATGTATAATGCACTCTATTTCATCTGGAGTAAAGAAAGCCCTCAATTTCTGTAAGTTCCACATGGCATTTTCATCAATAAGATCTGAGACCCAATGGAAGGGGCGTCCCGAAGGTCTAAGAAGATGCAATATGAAACTATCCAAAGAAGGGACCCAGGGGTCTTCCCAAATCTAAATAGAAGCACCATTACCCACAATCCATAAGAGCCCCCGCTGCAGAAGATGTCTCATATACAGAATACTTCTCCAAGCTCATGAAGGTCTAGGTCCTCGAGCAAGAGAAAACGTCTCCGAGGGGAAGTAGATACTCTTAACTAGTCTTGCCCATACAGTGTCAGGGTTAGACTAAAGTTGCCATCCCAGTTTTGCAAGAAGAGCCTGATTTTGAATCTTTAGTTCCTTAAGTCCCAACCCACCTCAAGCTTAGGGAGACACAGACAATCCAGGCCCACTCAATGAATCTTCCTCTCCTCCTTTTGCCCAAAAAAGAAGTTGCATTCATCCTGGCTTATATCATCTAATGGCCCAAGAGGAAGCTTAAAGTGAGACATATAATAAGATGGGGTGGCCACCACCAAAAATTTGAGAAGAACCTCCTTTCCTGAATGGGGAGAGCAATCTTTCTTTCCATCTTGTAATCTTGCTCATGGTCCGATCCTTTATTCTGGAAAACAATTTTTTTACCTTTTTCAATCTGAGAGAGGAGCCCCAAATAAAGATCGGGTTGACTAACCTATCCACCTTTATAATCTTTGCATAAATCCTCCTAAGTCTAGCAGGAGTATTTGAGCTAAAGGGAGCAGAAGAATTTTGACCATTTACTGCTTGTCCCGATGCTCCACAATACAGAGAAAGGACATCCCTTAGACTCCTTAGAGACCCATGATTTACTTGAAGAAAAATTAGGCAATCATCATCAATAAAGAAAGAATGAGTAAGTTGTGGACTAAAATGCTTAGTCCTCATTCCACGGAGGTTTCCATTTTGGACAGCCCCTGCAATCAGAAAAGTGAGGCACTCTATACACATCACAAACAAACTGGGGAAGAAGGGGTCTCCTTGCCTGAGATCTCAAGAAAGGAGGATAGAACCTTTCTACACACCATTGATGAGGAAGGAGTATGACATTGTGTTAACACATTGAAGAAGAAGTTGAAGCTGCTTATCACATAACCCCATCTTGCAAAGAATGCCAGCCAAAATGTCCCATTCGATTTTGTCGTATGCCTTTCTCATTTCAAGCTTGACTGCCGCCAAGTAATTCTTTCCCTTCTTCAGATTCTTCATGTGATGGAAACCTTCATGAGCAATCAAGACATTTTGGGAGATACTTCTTCCTTCCACAAAGGCTATTTGCACAGGAGCAACAATCACATCAAGGCACTTTTTAATCTCCTTGCCAAAACTTTTGCAAAAAATCTATACACCACATTGCAGAGACTAAATGGCCTGAATTGGTCCACCCTTATTGCTTCCTTGACTTTTGGAATAAGGAGAATATGAGTTTGTTGAGGTCTTTTAGGAGAAACCGCGAATCAAAGAAAGAATTTTCATTACTTACAGATTTTAGGCCCAACTGTATTCTAGTACGATTAGAAGAATATTGGAGATAGATCATCTGGGCCTGGTGCCTTAAGGGGCTTCATGTTGAAAACCATTACCTTAACTTCATCATCTGTAATAGGTAGGCACATATCCCTATTCATATCGTCAGTGAATTTTAGAACCACATATTGAAAAGCAAGGTCCAAGTCATAGCTATCATTTGAGCAATAGAGATTGTTGAAGAAGAAGAAAATCTCTTAGTCTATATCTGCCTCATCTTCATGCCATCTTCCACTAAGGGACTTCAATCTCAATAGTTTGTTTCGAATTCTTCTTTGCAAGGTTAAGGAGTGGAAAAACTTTGTATTTTTATCGCCTTCTTCCAGCCATTGAATTATAGATTTCTACTTCCAATGGGAATCCTGCTGATCAAGGTGGAATTACAACTCTCTCTGAACCTTTAATTCCTTCTCAGCCAACTTAGGGTGTGAGGGCACACTTTGGATTTTCTTAAGAGCTTCTATCTTCCTGATTACCTCATTGTCTACATTCTTGACACATAATCTCTTTCATTTCCCCAACTGAGATCTAACATTTCAAATCTTCTTGTGAATTTTAAACAATTGGGATCCCTGCCAATCAGAGGACCAACTGCTTTCAATAGTTTCCTTGCATCCCGGGAGGGCTCTCCATATCTCTTCAAAACGGAAGAGTCTTTTCCTCGAAGATAGAAGAGGGGGGGGGAAGTGAGCATCCATAATAAGGGGGTAGTGATCATATCCACAAGCTGGTTCAAAAGTAACGCCAGCATCTGGAAATTTATCTATCTAGCTTGAAGAACAAAGGGCACGATCCAACTTTTACTGAATTAGGCCACTTCTCCATCTCCGATTTGGCCAGGTAAAGAAAGGACCATTAGAACACATATCATAAAAGCACACAAATCACCAAAGGACTGAAAACCATTTAGCTGAGAGGCTACTTTAACCCTCCCCCTTGCTTCTCAACTGCATTTAAAATCTCATTTAAATCACCAAATAACAACCAAGGCCCAGACACCGTGGCCCCAATACTAATAAGCTCCTGCCAAAATTCTAGTCTTTTCTAAGGTTTTGGGCGGACCATAAGCAAAGCTTTGGGCGGACCATAAACAAAGCTAAGACACTAGTAATCATTTGAACCATTCACACAACAATTACAGTCAATCATACGAGGGGAACTATACATAATATGAAAAAATACATTTGAAGTCCACATCATACATAACCCTCCACAAATGTCAATGGGTTTACCGTTACAAAATTTGAAAACTTAATTGAATTACAAAGCAACTTCATTTTTTCATAAACTAATTTCGTCTCCATAAGGACAATAACGTCAGGACGGTATTTAGATAGAAGATTATCTAGGATTTGAATTGTCAAGGGGCACTTTGGCCTTGACAGTTCTAGCTTAGGAGTTTCATAACTTCTCACAGACTGAATGTTACATGGTCCTGCAAGTTCAACATCAGAGTCAATAAAGGTACAATAGGGGTATGGGGTAAAGTGTGCATCACACTTCAATCTTCTAGCTTCCACAATAGGGCCTCCTGTAGAGTTTCAGACCAAGCAGGGGGGCAGAGGTGAGGGCAGGGCAGGGAGCCAAAGTGGAGAGCAGAGGGGGGGGATTAGAGAAAGGATTTGTGATAGTAGAGGAAGGTGTGGCCGTGGGTTAGTGGAAAGATGGGGTGGTTCAATGACGGGATAAGGGAGGATGGTGGGAGAAATAGGGGTAGAGCAGGGGATGGTGTTTAGTGTCTCCATATGGGAATTAGAGACAGGGGAGGAGAGATGTTGCTCTCAGAAGTAATAGATTCTATGGAGATGTCTTCTATAGAGCAGCAAAAGGGATGTGGTGTCGAGGTGTTAAAGTTGTGAGGGATGGGCTCAAGTGAGGATGGGTTGGGGAAAGATGGGTTTAGAGAGGTAGACTGTTGTTTTTATGGTTGTCCTTACTGGCAACCCGGCCACGTGGCGGTGATGACTTGGCCAGTTTGGGTGACGTGGACGAAAATGATGACATGGCAGTGTCCAGTGTCACCGATGAGATAACAAAGCCACTTGGTATGTATGGAGTGGTTTGATACATCCTTAGTATGTGGTGCAGGTTTCTGAGTTGAAACTGGCAAAATTGGCGTATTTACGCTCGGAGGCATTTTTGATAGTGAAAATGATATTTTTGGAAGATCATTTCTTCATGAAAAAGATAGATTGTAAATTATCTAGTCCATTGCATTTGATTTTGTCGCATTCCGGTACCGTAAGAAGAAGTTACGACATTTGTGGCAGTCGAGGGTAGTTTCGACATTGAAGATGAATTTTTTAAAGGAAGTGTTCTCCATGTAACGATACGAAAAAAATTCGATCTTTCCAACAGTTCTAATTTCATTGTGTTCTGATTCCGTATGAGAAATATACGTCATTGGAAAGGTCTAGGGGTATTTTAGTCTTTTACATGGCTGATTCAGATTATCGGTCTTCTGGAAAGTCATAGAGCGTCCAGTCATAGTTCCAACGCACTTCATTTTATCTCAATCGGATATCGTATGAAAAAGTTATATGTGTTTCCATGAGGTCGGTTCGAAAATCCAAACCAAAAATTCATTATTGCTCTCGGTGTTGGGTGGATTTTTCAGAATTTATTTTTGAAATTGTAAGGGCTTTTTTATAATTTTGAGATTTTGAAGGTCTTAGGGGCCGTTTGATAACACTCTGGGAGAATGTCTCTGGTGTTCTTCTATTCTGCGGGAATGCAAATAGAACAGAAATATGTTTGGCACGTCCGGTTCATTTTTGTATTCCCTCGGAATGAACCAATGAAAAAGAATGACTAAAGAGTACATTGCAAGAGTACAAAAAGGTTACTTTTCTATTCTTCTACTAACTTAAAAGAACAAAAACCCTCCAAAACCCCACAAACCCCTTTACTGCAACTCCCGATCAAAAATCCCCAAATCCGCCGCTTCCCTGCAATAGTCTCTCTCTCTCTCTCTCTCTCTCTCTCTCTCTCTCTCTCTCTCTCTCTCTCTCTCTCTCTCTGTTTTGGTGCAGCTTGAACGCACAAAAACCCAAGCCCTAGATTTCGTTGCTCATTGATTCATATTTTCGTTTCAATCTCTGCCACCATCTCTCGGTCGCCGCTTCCCTACAACCAGCTTACTATCCTGCAGTGACGGTTTCTGATGCTTGATTTGTAGGATTAGGGCTTGGGAATCCTCCCATGGCTTGGTTCTCTCGCCCACCAACTGCTCCACTTGGCTCTGATTGTGGCGGTGCTATTGTTGTTGGGTTTCCTGAAGTTCCCAGTTATGGGAACCGAATTGGGGGCAATGCGGCCGATCAGGGGACCGATGAGGGTTGCAATGATTCGGTTTCGGTGAATCCTCACCAAGCTTCTGTGTAGTTTTGGAGGTAAGATTCTCCCCAGACCCAGTGACGGGGCCTTGAGGTATGTTGGAGGGCAGATGCGGATAATTGGAGTGAGGAGAGATGTCAATTTTAAAGACTTGTTGCAGAAGATGATGGATATCTCACCAGGATCCATGTACTGGCATGCTGATCACACGCAACAGTTGCCTCATCAGTTTGTATCTGCTATGCAAATGACAATGGCTGCTCCATCTCCTCACTTGGGCATTACACCAAATGGAGTTCAGGTTGTTCAGCAATTTATGAATCCTCAACAAGTCCGAATGGATTCATATACTAAAGATAGTGCATATGGGCAAAGGCTGTTCAGCAATTCAGGAATAGAAGTGTTTGTCAAACGTTGTTTCTGTTCTTTTTCTGTTTTAAGGACATTTCTGAAATAGTTTTACCAAACGCTATTTCTATTCCACCAGACTGTCTTCACAGCATGGAATCGAAAAAGAACACTATTATAAAAGAACACTCTCCAGGAATAGAAGTGTTATCAAACGGCCCCTTAGTTGATAAGGGGTGTTTAGTACTAAAAATATGAAGGCAGGGGCTTATGCGTATATAAGAGAATCAGAGGGATCCTTAATACACGGGTCAGATTGAGCCACGTCGGTCAGATTCTGATCTGACGTTTCGTGCAAGAGCTTGCGTTGAATATGCTTACCCGAGGCTTCTCATTGGTGGAGTGTATTAGATATGATGGTCTGGCGCTACACCATATTGCATTGACTAGTGTGTGTCGCATGTGCATCATCACCAAAGCTTAGATTCCAATCCTTAGCTATGGATCAAGTAGATCTTATAGATCCAGATCTAATGGTCATTAAATGATTCTCCTTTATAGGTTAAGCCAACATAGATCTGGAATATGCGCTGTTGTAGCCAATTCGTGGTCGACAACACCTCTGACGATGTCAGCGCCTACGTCATGATGACATCATCGATATTCAAAACCTATGGTTTAGATCTATTGTCCATTGGTTTAATCGGACGGCTCAAATTAAGAAATACCTTTTGATGAGATCGACGGCCAGATCTGCGACTCTGTTGCGCATGCCACCGGCGTAGCCTACGCCACTCCTACGAAGATTCCATTTCAAGCTATCTCATTGCTCCAACTTCAAATGGTCATATCTCACTCATTTTAACTCAGATTTGGGTGAACCAAGTTGCTACTTCTTCGTTTTTTCAAGCTCTACACTATGGAAGCAAGAAAAATAAGTTTTGAGTGAAGGAAGGCTAAGGGTTTGGTATGAGAAGTTTCCCTCTTAATGATTGATCATTGAATGAGGTTTATTACTTGATGGAAAGTGTCTTTACTCCATTAAAGTGGGTTAGAGAAGGTAGTTGAGTTTTTGATGTTTCATTGATCAAAAGCTAAGAGAAAAGAGAAAAGATGAGAGGGTTTTTCTATTTGTGCTTTAAAGTACAAGAAGACAAGGGAGAAGACTTGTGAGATGCCATGGCCATGTTGAGCTTACTTGAAGATTCAAGTCTCCTACTCTAGGGGGGAGTTGAGGATTCCAGTGTGTAGAGACAATGCTTTGAGACAACTTTGCTAACAACAGACAAGGGTTGTGAGACTTTCTAACCCTAAAATTTACATTATATGCATATATGATAATATGTATGTATGTTAGAGTTAGTTGTGGATGAATGTTTACATACTAGGTTAGTTATGGATGAACTGTAAGCATGCTAGCTAGTAGAGGATGTATTTGCTAGGCAAAGCTTAACTGTAGGGCATTGATATAAGCCCAAATTTACTGTATTATTTATTAAGGGCTTAGTGGGTGCTAAGCACCAGGATTGAGTGCTTCCGTGTAGTGGGTGCTACACATTGTATCGGCACTACGAGTGCCATCTCAGCTTTGACTTGAGAAAATTAGGTGTGGGTGCTCCCGACTGTGGGTACAGTTAAAGTACTGTATTGAGTAGGTACGAAGCCTTTATAGGCACTACTCTAGGAATGTAGGTAATTTATCGAACCTCGTAAAAACCCTATGTTGTGGGTGCTTGTTGTTTGCATTTTATATTGAAGTGCGTGGAATGTGGAATGAGTGTGCACACTTGGAAGTGCCTATGAGAGGCTAAGTGTGCATACGACTATGTGCAAACAGGGACAGGTATATCAGGTTTTTCTTGGCCAGACATCGGACAGGCTTTTAGGGATCGAAATTGGACTCACTGATTCATCCCCCTCTCAGTGATTGCCGGGTTACAACATAGACCTCATATCGGAGGTGGGCCTAAAGTTGGAGGAGAAAAGAGAGAAGTTCATAGCTAGATGGCCCATGGCTTCAATAAAATCATACTGGTAATTATGGGCCATTTGGCCACTAAGCCCACTAGCGAGAGAAATACCAGAATTCAAAAGGCTGGGTAATACCTGGACTGGATGTTGGGTATCAGAAGAAGAATCGAATCCTCCACTAATGTTTCCATCAACTGAATCGGGGAGCATATTTTCCACACTAGCATCATCATCTTCAGAAAAATGGGGAGGCAGTAACCCTAGAATTGGTTGCGGTGGAGAGAGGCAAAAGCCAGTGCTAGACCCATTGTTTTCCATTTTGGTCACATCGCCGATAGAAGCAAGTGGTGCTTCAGCGTTGGATCTCAATGGCCCTCTCTGATGTTGTGAATTCTTAGTATTTTGTCTACTTGTAGGTTGAAAAGGTTCACGGGATCGCTGGACGCCCTTGGAAGCGGGTAACCTAGAAGAAAAAAGTCGAGCATCACGTTCAGCACATGAGTGGTGGTCTCCACAACTATGCTGATGGTTATGGTCTTCAGTCCAATTGAAATAATTAACACAATGGTTATCTGCATTGCCCAGGCGTTTGTAAAAAATAACAGAAAGTGTCTAGTCTTTCGTACTTAAACTCCACATCTGTAGCAAAATCCCTGGTTCTCTGTAATTTAGCACCCTTATAAAGAGGGTTCCTCACATCAATCCGCAGCAGAATCCGGACAAAGTTTTGGGAAGGATATAAACCAATACACATTTCCTTCAACAGGTTTCCCTTTTGTAGTTAACTTTGAGGCAATGGGAATAATTCTGTAAGCTGGAGGTAATCTAATAACCTGAATCTAAGTCTTAATGTAGGAAAAAATGTCCAAGCGACAATCAATATTGGGGGTCCATGGTTTCAGCAAGATCCAATGTCCTTCCACTATCCACGGCCCATTTTTCAAGGCTCGATGTACATCAAAGCGATGGAAGAGTTTAATAAGAATATAGCCCTGCTCTTGGGGTTCCACTTCCAAACCCCCGACTGGATTCCAAGCTCTCACAAAGAACCCAACAACATCAGGATGGGGTTGTTTGGTTGCAATAACTAAACCAACTAGGGTATGCTTCCATTCCTGCTTGAGGGGGTCCAAAACATCTTCGTCAACATCTATTGGAACGTTGCAATCTCCAATACCAATGTCTCCAAGAGTATCCTCTTCCAAAGCATTAGGCCAAATTTGAGAAGATCCCATCGTACCAGCACAGAGGGTAAGAAAGGGGAAGGGGTCACAGAGCGAGAGAGAGAGAGAGAGAGAGAGAGAGAGAGAGAGAGAGAGAGAGAGAGAGAGAGAGAGGAAAAAAATCTAAGTTAGAGAAGGGGGGTGGGAGAGGAAAGGTAGAGGAGGGTTGGTTTGCGAGAAGCAATTTAATTTAGAAGGAGGTAAGCTCAGTAAGACAAGGAGGTATATGGAGGATGGGCTGTGTGCTTCACTAGAAAGGGCAAAACTGGGCAGCAAGGTGAGGGTGTTGGGGGCAGGTGGGGTAGTGTGCAGGATGTGTTTACTTACACATAATATCAAATAGGTGGTAGGTGTTGGCACATAGGCTAGATTGAAAAAACACGAGACATAGCGCTGCGTGAAGAGATAGTTCCAATTTCTAATACGTACTATGACAAGTTTCTTTACTTTACCGTTGAGTTATATGTACTGAATCTCATGGAATTAATGGTTAAGAAAGACAAATCAATTACTAATTGGGATCCCCAATGGGTGAAGAATCCATGTAAAGCCATGTGTCAATTTTTTTTTTTTTTTGGTACTACAACAACAACTCAATTTTACCCCAAGTAAATGGGGTCGACTATATTAATCTGATCAAATAAAGCAAAAGAAAAATATGAGTAAAAAGGAAGGGACACAACACAACAAATTAACTCATCTAAAAGGGGTCAACAACAAAGATCCTTGCTCTCCAATCAGATCTAAACTAGGTATGTCTTTCTTTATTACTTATCCTATGGTAATTTTCGGCTTACCCTCAGCTTATTTAGATCCTTCAATTTGAATCAAGTCACTACTTATTTCTAGTGCATCCTTAGGCCTCCGTTGGACGTGGTCATACTATCTCAAGCGGTTTTCTTGAAGTTTACCATGAATTGGGGCAACTCCCAACTCAACTCTAATATGATCATTCCTTACTTTTCTTTCCTAGTATTGTTACACATCCATCTTAGGCACCGTTTGACAACGTTCCGTTTCTGCATTTTCTTGTTCCCAGAAACGGAGAAACATCCTAAAAAACGTTTGATAAAGTTGTTTCATTTCACCCGTTTCTAGAAAAATAAATCAAAATTTATGCCTATCTACAGTTCTAGAAATGACTTTGACGAAACAAGTCCAACTTGTTTTGTCGTTTTTAGAAAAGAATTTGAGAGAAAAAAGAGAGACTGTTGTGCCCGATAAATCTCTCAACTATTTAAACCTAAAAAGAGGCAACCGAACCCTCTCTTCCTTTTGGGCATCCAATGATACTATTGGGGTCTTTAGTAGTATTATGTCTACAAAAAACATTTCGAGAAACAGGTTTATCAAACACCAAAAAATCCATTTTTGTTTCCAGAAACGTGAAAAGATGTTTTTGCTATTTCTAGACACAGAAACAGCAGAAACATTATCAAACTGTGTCTTAGTATCCTCATCTCTACTACACATATATAGTTTACTTATATGACTTCTTAACTAGCGAAGCATTTTGCCTTGTACATCATAATCAGTCTAATAATTGTCCTACAGAACTTTCCTTTGAGCTTTAAAGGAATAAATTAAGCACACAACACTCTGGATGTACCTTCCACTTTCATCCATCCCACTTTAATCTTTTGTCAAAACATCATTCTCTATATTACCTTCTTTATTTATGGTTGATTTCATGTACCTAAAATGATCATTTTGCGGTACCTCTCTCTTCTCAATCATCACCATAGCATTATCCATTGTGTTATAGTTAAAGTTACACATCATATACTTAATCTTTGTTTCTATTTATCCTAGAACTTCTTGATTTCAAAATTGATCTCCAAACTCTATAGCTCCAACTTGGCATTAATCCCAATTTTTGTCTCATTCACCGACACACAAATCATTAAAAAAAATACACCACAGGACCGTATCTTGAATGTCACTGACTAAATCATCCATGATAAGCACAAACAGATAAGGGCTTAAAGTAGATTCTTGAAATAGCTCAACGTAATTGGGAAATCCCTTCTTTGCATTCCCATGATTCTCACTCTAGTCACTGCATACTCGTCCATATCTTTAGTTATATCTACATATTTACTCGATACCTTCCACTTCTTTTAGTACATGCGAGATTAGATCTCTAGAAACTTTGCCCTAAGTTTTTTCCAGGTCAATAAAGACCATATGGAGATCCTTCTTGCAGACTTTAAATCTTTTCATAAGCCTCTTGAGTAAGTAATAGTTTATAGAGTGGATTTACTTTGGCATAAAACAAAACATGACGAGAAAGAAATAAAAGAATTTATGGGGTTGGCATTGCCCACCTCTTCATATACTTATTTGAAATCTAGATCATCGTTTCTCCTCTTACTCTTTTTACTATGTTATAGAGGAAAATGTAGAGTGGACTATCATTCAATTACATCGTTGTTACAATTTCGTGAGTTGGGAGCCTAACCTATGTAACGGAGTTGGATCTGTTGGATGATTGGTATCAAGTTGAAGCATGTGATTAAGAATCAAACCAGAGACCTATTCTTTATAGAGCGATGCCACAAGCCACCTGAGCAAGGGGGTGCTAGTAATTTACATACACCTTTTGATCATCTTGATATAAATATTTGGAATGCCTACCATGCTCAAATGTAAACTAATATTTTCATGTTGCATATGGTTATCGATTAATTAATTTTAAAAAAATTTTAACAACAATTTATTGAAACTTTTTCTAAAATGATTTAATAATCTCTTTTCTCTCACTTGTATGTATAGACTTTTGATCATCTTGAGATAAAGGTTGGAATGTCTAGCATGCCCAATGTAAAGTTATATCTTCATGATGTATATGTATATCTATTGAATTTTTTATTATTTTTTTAACAATAAGTTATTGAAATTTTTTCTTAAACGATTTAATAATCTCTTCACTCTCACTTTTTCCTAGTTAGGAGCATAACTTTGAGAATGATTATATTTTAAAAGGTATTAATCAGCACATTCCATATGACATATACTTGATCGAAAGTAAAACATCTCATATTCCTTCGTCAGTCTCATGCTTTCTAGCCACAATAATTCTCTAACCAAAGAAGTAGTTTTGTTTACTTATTTATTATTAGTGTGTGTTTACCTATGTTGAATATTAATTAGGACCACATGGATCAGATCCTAACACATAATATTGTGGTTTACAAACAGAACTATGGTTGAACCACAAAATAGTCCAGTTTTTGGTTCATAGCAATCATGATTCATGACCTGATTAACTTGTCTGATCCAATCCATAGTCAGCACATTATGATATCTTCACATCGAGGTGGGATTTTCACCTTACGTAGGGGTAGAACAGTTATTTTATCCCTCATTGTGTTTGGTCAAGTGAATATTGTCGCTTGTACAGTAGGCCACATGAAGACATCTTTAGTGTATGAAAAGAATAATGCAATCTTTTTACACCGTTTATGTTTAGCGTTGATATACGCAAATGGGTGAGTTTTCTTTTCCCATTAAATAAGTACGGTCAAAGGAATACTAGACGGACTATTTTTATTTTTTCATAAGTAAAATCGAATAGGTATCGAAGATGCCAAAATAATACCTATCTTGCCGACTTCATAAGCTTTTCATCAAATTCAATGGTGGGTCCCGTAAAACCGGTGACCAATTATTTCAACGTGTGTGATGGTAATGGACTCTGGCCCCACCATTACATTAATCTGGCCTTTCTTTATTGCTTCCAACTCAATCGTGGAGTTTAATAAAAAAAAAAAAGCCTCAATCGTGGAGCCATAAGCCCATCACGTATCAGAATCAAGCCACTTGGCCTTTATTATGATGCTCCTACTAACTGCCGATGTGGTTCCATATTCACTGTAAAAGTGACACGCGTCAGGTTTCAAGAACAAATTCATCCCTAAACTGTCCAACCTGACCGTACGATGCGGATTTAAACAAGATAACGCGCGATAAAGGCAGGGGCTATATAGTTGATGGCATTCAAGAAATCGGCCTTGGGCGTTCAGCCATATTAAGTGCTTTCTTCGTCGTCCTCATATGTTCATGTCATTAATTTCAGCCATATTAAGTGCTTTTCTTTCTTCGTCATCGTCATAGAGGAGGGAGTTTTGACTGTGACATAGGTAGGGGCGCATCTGGTGGTATACTATATATATAAAAAGAGGCAAAACGCTTCGAAACGAAAGAAGAATATCTCGCTCAACGACCTGCCTCCGCCCCCTTTATGTTCATGCCCCCATTTAGCCATTATGTAATCATTGAGGAGAAGGGACGAAATTCAGTTCCTGTGTTGTTGCTTCTTTGAAACTATCAGGGGCTTTGGATCAATTGATTCCTTAATCTCCGGGTAAATATGAATATTCAATCCAATCTTCTGTTCCCTTCTCGTTTTTTTCGGTTTATTTTTCGTAAAGAATAGATGGATCTAGGATTTTTATTTATTTTTTTATTTTTTAGAAATTGAACGAATGTTGATGGTTCGTATTGGAATTCAAATTTGGTAACTTGGCGTTCTGTTGATCTGGAAATGGTTTTCTCATTTGGGGTTAATGTTGATTTGGTTGTAAAAAAAAAAACTTGAATGCTATTCAATGATAGATTTGGAGCATTTATACTTTGTTATTAGAGTTATAGGGATTCTGATTCGACTTGGCGTATTCATTTTTTTCTTTTACCCCTTAAAAATTTCCCCCTTCAATCTTAGTTTTAGTTGTGGGGAATTTTGATTACTTGACCGATTCATTGTTGAACATTTAGCATCAGTTTTTCTGAATGGGTTCCTTTTGTGGATACTGCAGGCTTTGTTGGATGATTGTTGCTCTTAAGCTCGGAAATGAGTCGTCCTTCCGCCAATAGCAGGCCTTCCCAAGGTATACTTGTAATTGTTTGTGAGAAATATTAAAGATCGGCCAACTTTCGTGTGGCATTTTTTTTTTCTTTGGATTGCTTCTCTAGTAGGAAGGGTAAATGGGTGTGGAACTCCAAATGATATTTCTGTTGTGGCATTGATCATCTGTAATTTAGTCATCACGTTGTAAGAAAATAAGAATATTTTGGTAATTCACCAGGAAAAAAAAAAAAAAAAAAAAAACGGCTGGGTAACTGGAAAAAACCTCACCCTGTTGAAGACCTTGAGCTCAGTAAACTAAAAGGAAAGGAAAGTAACTACATTATCATTCTCCACTGTATTGGATTCACAATATATACATTTCTTCCATTGGGCCCATCAGACGACCAGATGAAGAAAAGTACAAAATAATGATAAGGTGTCTATTGAGCTGGGTTATAGTTCATAAAATAATTTTCATAGATTTTTTTTTTGTCTTTATAAGATTTTATCTCTCTAGATTAGAGCCTAAAGAATGTTGCCTTTTAGTAACTTGTCTCTTCCATTTTCATTACAGGTAATATAGCAAGGCTAAGAGAACTATTGCGTAAAAGTGATAATCGTGTTTGTGCAGATTGTGGTGCACCAGATCCAAAATGGGCGTAAGTTCTGTACATGACATTTTTAATGTCCTGAAATGGTTATTAATCTTGCAATAGCTATTTGTACATGTAGTCCTACTGCACACCTATGTTTTGTGGATATGGTACTTTTATTTGTATCAATAAGTACTTAAGTTGATTTGTTTTTTAGTAATATCTTGTATGCTTTTCCATGATTTTGCAACTCGATCATTGCTTTCCTGGGGAATCTTGTTGCATGAACAGTTTCCTTGATATATCAATGACTTAGATAATCATGTCTCTTTGAATTTTTAATAGACAAAACTTGGAAGAGGGTTCCCTAAAAGGTAGTGTGACCCCTGCACAATGGGAGCACTAGTAGAAGAGATTAGTTTTGCTTCCATGTTATGATGTTATTCTGCCCCTAATCCTCAACCACATTTTTTTTTTAGATTTTATTTCTTAAACATCAGAGGTAGGTTAGTCATGCACAAAAATATAGTTTAAATTTTAGGAAAATTATCTTGGACCACCCCTTTTTTGAAACCTTATATGAGATACCACCCTAATTTGCCCAAAATATCTAGTATGTACCCTATTTTGCGAAAAAAATGACTCTTAAATCCATTCCATTGAGCAAAGTCATTAAGTGATGATGTCTTGTGATTGCTATTTTCTAAATGGCAAGTTTACCCTTGAGGAAGGGTAAACTTACTATTTTACCCTTCCATTTAAAACCCCCAAAACATTGAGTTGCAGGTTTAGGGTTTCTCCCCCAAAATATTGAGTTGCAGGTTTAGGGACTCTCTCTCTCACAGTGTTAATTAATGGTGACCTTGTAGAGCTGAAGCCAAAGATCTATCAACGACCGGAAACTCATCAAGTCAGAACATCTAATTGTTTTTTTTTTTTGGGTGAAACGGAACATCTAATTGGTTGTTCGATCTTCAAACGCGCTTCAGATGATGAACGGCGAGCTCTTTAAATAATATTCGTATAGGAAGCAAGATTGGTTAAGAAAGCCCAATGAAATGGGATCTGTAAAATCTCCTCTTTAATCTCCCCCAACCAATACCAACAACCAGTTGTCTCAGTTTGACTTTGAGAATCTTTTACCTAAGTTTTGTATTTTTTATCAACGAGTGTTCTCTGCTTCACAGGAAGAAACAAAGAAAAAAATTGGGTTTTGGTTTCCCCTGCAAAACAATGGAATCCTCCAGAGAATTGGAATTACAGAGGCTGCACAATGCTTACAGAGAGTGGGGTTTCTTCCAAGTATTTGTTTTTATATCTGTTCCACATGTTAGCGTTATGTGTTGCTGATGCACAGTAATTTGATCCCAAATTATAAGTTTTTGAAACTTCTTAATCCTATAGGCTATTAGAGTGATTAAATGCTGCTTATTTTACAGATTGTAAACCATGGGGTTAGTAATTCTTTGATTGAGAAAATAAAGTTTGAGGTTCAAGATTTCTTCCAACTTCCTCCAGATGAAAAGAAGAAGCTTTGGCTGAGGCCAGATGACCATGAAGGATTTGGCAGCTTTTCATTTAATCATTCCATTCTTCACAAAATTAAGCTTCTCCATCTCAAAGGATTATACCTTCTATCCTTAAAGCTGTAGATTCACTCAACCACCCTGGAGAACTTGGTCTCTCCCAAGTCCCAACTCAACTCAATTTGGGTGGTGGAGTTAGTTTAGCTCTTACAATCCTTCCATGATCAGATTCAGAGAGAGAGAGAGCAAGAGAATAACGACAAGAACTAGGAGAAGAAGAAGAAACAGGGACAGGGATAGATATCAGAGAGGATGGGTGAAGAAGCTCTTATGTCAATTGGTCGTTCGAAAAAATGCCTGTGAGAAATGTGATCTCCAATACCATGTTAAATCCGTAGAAGGAGAAACAAAGAAGATGAGACTAACGGCATTATGCTAGGGGTGCGGTTGATATCATAAGAAAATTAGGGTGGTATCTCATATAAGGTTTCAAAAGAGGGGTGGTACAAGATAATTTTCCTAGATTTTATTAAAACCCATGCCAGTTCTCCTCTTTCTCAAAACTCTTTCATATCCACTTCTCATAGTTTCTTAGTCACTCATTATATGTCTTGGAAAACTCTCTCTCTTTTGTTATATCATTTTAAGTGTAAATTTCCCCTTCCACCCCTTAAAATATTTCCTCTCCTTATCACAACATTTCTCTCTATACAATCTCCCTACTCTTGTAATTTAGATACCTATCCAACTTAGTATGCCAATCCCTAAAATCTCTTCTATTTACTCCCGTAAGTCTTTGTTTTCCTCTCACCCCATGCCTCCAACCTGCACATTCCCATCCTTCAATTAGACTACCCATTATGGCCCCTTTTTGCAAGGATTAAGGATTGGTATCATTCCATGAATTGTTTTTGAAGCAACCAATATTATTCCATGAACTGTTTCTGATATTCCCCGGTTGACATTGAGAGGGGAGTGAATCTGTGTCACCAATCTTTCTCCCCAAAATTATGACCCTAACCATTCAGCCCACTTCTTGGTACTCCCTACTGCACTTTTAGACTGGCTAGGGCAATCCTAAGTTTACCAGTATCACTGACATACAGTCGTATGCATGTGCAACATGCAACCACCAAGTGGCTCGGTCTACCAGACAATGCACATGCACTCTGCAATCAACTACAATTCATGGCACTCCAATATCCACAGATTACAGTCACATCCACACAACACATAGTATATGTGGTTCGACCAAATGCCTACATCCATGGAGCAATACTCTACCTAGGGTCTTGTATATTGAACAATACTCATCTGGATTTTGACTGCTACAATAGTCCAGGTACTACAACATGTGCTTCAGTCTGAGCTACAACTTAGTCAAGGGCTACAACCCCAACCCTGTCAAGCCCCAACTTACCAGGTTACAATGCATATAAAAATAAATACAAGTCCCACCCTTTACAATTCAAAACCTTAGGCATGCTACAATTGAACCTAGGTCATACACATGGACTTGTCAAATAAAGATTACCTTCCCCATGGTAATCACAACTATAGAGACTTCACAATGATCCCAGGTGATTCACTGGAATCTTCAACTAATCCCCTTTAATGGGGAAATTTGAATCTCACGTGCTTGTTCAGTAGGACCCCATCTACCTTTTTCTCTCTCACTTCACATGTAAAGGTGCTTTTTTCTTCAATACAACTAACCTTTTCTTCATACCTTTAATAAAGTCTCCAATAGATCCTAAGACGGTTATTGGGAAGCTTAAATTCAATGCAAATACATCCAAGAATCCTTTCATTATTTTCTTCTTTTCAAACTAAGGATTAATCTTCCTCTCCCTCTTGCTCTCTTGCTCTAATCTTGTTCTTGAGCTTATTTGGGAAGAATGCTTCAAATCCCAAGTGATTTGGAGTTCAAATGAGCAAGAAATCGTCCCTTTGATCTCAACAATAGAGCTCACGGATGAGCTTAAAACGGAATTTATAGAGGGCATGGTTTAAGATCTCGGCGAGATCTCACTAATATCTCTCTTTTTTTTTTTTTCTTTCTTTCAAAAAGGTGAGATGAGATGTATGGCGAGTTATAATTGTATAAAAACTTGACCGAGATCTCGCCTATATCTGGCCAAATCTCGCTTATATCTCGCCTCTCTCACTATGTTTTTTAGAGAAAAAACACTAAGGAGCAAGGATTTGGTGCTTTTGCTTGAGGATCTTCATTCCTACACTCATTGAAGCTTAAAGAGTAGAGAACATTACCTCCTCATTGACATTTGGAGTTATTTTAATTTTCAATGTATGTGAATGAGGCTCATCAGTCATTAATGTTAATTGTTAAACAGTTAAGTAATTATCTATGATGTCTTTTAAATTCTTATGATATGTTGTGTTGTGTGTTGATTGTGGAATATAGTGTACTGGACTAGGGTTCGAAGAGTCAGAGACTACTTACAGAGGGTACGAAGTCAAAGTACCATATTAGGTTTGATTTTTTTAAAACTGATGTTTCTATTGTGTTTAGAAGGCCTAAAATAGGGTAAATACCAAGTTTCAGGGGTTACAAAGACCATATGGCATCCGAGACCAACCACCGAGTTGTACGGGAAAAATACATGATCTCGGCGAGATCTCGCCAGATCTCTCTTTTTTGGATCAGTGAGATTGGGGGGGAGAGCGAGATCTTAAACCTTGATAGAGGGCATATGGTCAGCCTGCGGTACACTAGAGGACAAACCCTTGGCGGATCTCATTGAAGCCGTTTGATCGGTCTTCAGAAACTCTGATGTAAAACTAGATCACATAGGACTTAACCCCAGTGCTAACCAACTCCAAACCAATCTTTAAACGCAAGTGAGATCTAACCAACAATTAAAATAACTCAGATCTGGACAGAAAAGGCTGGAACAAAAAGGAATTCCAAATTTTTACCAACTACAGCTCAGATGGAACTGAAACTTGGAGTAGATGAGGTCCTATATGGGTCAATAAACCCTAAAAAATATGAGACAATTTCGATGGTTGAATTGAGAGTTATGATGTTGACATGAATCAGGAAACTTTTGACCACTCTTCAGAAACTAGGGTATTTGGTATCAGATGATCCTCAAAATTGGAATGAAGATCCCTTGTAACCTGTCTAGGTATCCTTCAAAATATGAGCTTGAACCGCTGGCTGGTTTGGAGGATCTGATGTAAGTTATCAATTGGGAAACAAATTGGAATTCATCAAGAATTGGAGGAAGAGATCTCTGTTGGCCCTTAACTATGGATTGAATGGTGCTCTGTAAGTGTTCAACCAGCCTTCAAAACATACGCTTCAACAGCTGCCTGGCCTGTGCTGCCGTTTCACAGCAGTAGCAGGGCTTGGTAGCTAATAAACAGCCTTCTAATATGCTTCGAATAGATCAAATAATATCCAGAAATTAATGAAATAAAATGGGAAAACAAAATCAATTTGGGGGGGGGGGGGCGGGGGGGGGGGGGGACGAGAAAGGGTTTGTTAGGGCATCCCACCCCTCAGGTTTTAGGCATTTCACATCTCAGAGCCATGGAGTAAAACTCACAATTCTTAAACTTCAAAATCTTTCTTTCATTATAATTGATGGGTTATTAAATGGCCTTATATTGCTTGGACACGAGGGGGAAAAAAAAAAAATTTGAATTACTCTAATTTCCCAACCTGACTTAAAGAAATAAACTACTAAATATTTTGCATTACATATAAAAAGGAAACTAATAACTTAACCACTAAGCTAACCAAATAGGAAACAAAGTATTAACTAAAAATGAAACAAATCATTGTCCAGGTCTGCCGGACTCTTCTTCTTTAAGCTTCTTTCTTTCAAATTAAGCTAACGACTGGCTGCTTCTAGAAGACTTAATAATGAGGCAAAACTGTAGGGGTTACTGTTCACGCGAACAGTGTTTTTCTGTGGGTTGGGCTGGTTTGATGGGCCAAGGTGGGAGCTGGCTGGCCCAAAATTGGACCTGGTTCGATGGAAACAGCTGGCCCCTTCTCTACATGCTCGATCTACATCAAACATGGGGCCAATCTTTGCTGTAGGATCATATCGATAGTGTTAGGGAAGTGACTCAAATACCGCCCGATTGGAACTTGGTGACACAAAAGATCATCATGCGAAAAGCAGCATGGACACGTTTTTGACTTATTAGGGGACGATACAAGCGGGGTGGTTTGTAGCCATTAGTTCCGCTTCCAAATGGTGGGTTTCAACACTAGTCATGGGATCTGCATCAAGTCAATGATATCGCACATGGTAAGGCAGAACCAATCAAGGTACTCTGATTAGAATCTTCGCAATAGGTCCCTGCTCGTGCTCTTCATGCAATCGAGTCTAGGTTACCGTGTGATGCGGAGTACTAGACCTTCGGACTCCCATCCACTCTTTGAGATAGTGATAGCATCTTTTGCATCCCCTATTTCACACCTTACACGCCTTCTTCTGAATGGCCCAATCAAGATCAAGCCCATCAAATGCTGATCCGACCACCCTGAAGCCTTTGGAAACATTTAATCCACTCACAAACCTCTTTTTTCACAAGGAATTTGGCCGAGAGCAAGGTCACAATTTCCCTTCTCTTAGGAAAATCGAAGAACACTTGTAGGGGCAACCATACTTGGCCGATTTTCAAAATATAACCCATCAATGCCTTGGCCCCTTGTAGCTTGCCCCATGCGTGCTCGCTGGGTGAGCATACTCGGCTAGCCCCCTGCACCATGTGTAGGTGTGGCTGACAGCCCTTGCTCCTGCATTGATCTCAAGGCCTGTGGCCTGTGTGTCATGCCTGCCCCTGTTGGGCTGTGCTGCTGCCACCATCTCAGCCCCATGCGATGCCACCTCACTTGGTGTTGCCACTTGCCACCTCACCATATCTCATGCCATGTCAACATGATCCCGAACATGTCTTACCATTATCATTATGCATTGTCATGTGCATGCTTCCATGTGCATGTCATAAAACATGCATTATTAATTAATATCCATGTCACACTCATCACTCATATATGACCTGCATGCGACATCTATTCTTCACCTGCCACATAAGCAGGTGGGATTCACTTGCTGCGGCAACCTTGCCGTTCTTCAAAGCCCTAAGAAGCACTGACTTACCAGCAATCGCTGCCGTCTGCCATCTGCTTTAGGCTTCTGATTCTTGAAGCGTTCGCATAGAAGATGTTGAAACGGGAAGAAGATATACGTGTATGAGAATTCTACCGCAATATCAGTTGGACAAAATGCCTATGACATAATTTCTTATTGTCTTATAATGATACCTATGTCCAGTTATCCATAGTTGATTGTATAGTAGGTTTTCCCATTTGGAATTGAGTCTGTCTTCTAAACACAGACTAGCTTACAATGTTTATATGGAGGATAATGTTCAATTACAATCCCTATTATGGAGGATAATGTTCAATTACTTGTTTATGATTTTTCTCTTTTTGTATGGTAGATCAGTGTTCCATTTCAGGCTTGTAGTCTGTAAATGGGGCAACTTTCTCTTATGTGGAAGTTTCAGCTCCTTTGATAGTTTCTGAATTTCTGTTATGCGATTATGGATGATGGAATTAGGTGGACTACAAATTGCTTGTGTGATGTATTCCAATTTTTATGTCATTGTATCTTAAGCAGATATGCTGATTTATTGATAACATAAAAAAGATACTATAAATATTAAAATAACATGATTAACATCCGAATTTTTTGCCAGACTTTTTTTGGTAAACGAAAAATTCTTGAATCCAAAATCCAAATCCGAATTTTATTGTCTGCTTTTTTTACCACTTTTTTGGCTGAATTCTTAAATTAACAAAACGAATTATTCCGAATAATTCTCCGTCAGAATAATTTCTGAATCTGAATTTGCTAACTATGGCTGTTCTCTCACTAGTGCCACCTCACCGCATCTCATGCCATGCCAATGTCAACATGACCCCATACGTGTCCGACCCAGCA
Organism: Macadamia integrifolia; assembly: GCF_013358625.1. Taxonomy (NCBI): domain Eukaryota; kingdom Viridiplantae; phylum Streptophyta; class Magnoliopsida; order Proteales; family Proteaceae; genus Macadamia; species Macadamia integrifolia. The sequence continues at coordinate 11,084,797 of NC_056567.1, forward strand.
TACATGCATATCATGCATTGTCATATGCAGGCTTCCATGTGCATGTCATAGACCATCCCATCATTAATGTAGCCATGTCGTCACTCATGTATGACGTGCATGCTACATCTATGCCTCACTTGCCACCTAATGACTTCCACATAAGCAGGTGGGACCCACTTGATACTGCAACCCTACCATCTCTGGGATCCAGTTTACTTTCATATTTCTTTAAAGCCCTGAGAAGAACTGCCATAACATCTCAAGACACTGCCACATCATCTAGAACTGTTGCAACAATGACAATCCACTGCCAATTGTGCCCAACCACTCTGAGATGCCCAACAGTTTCTAAAGTGGCATCAATATTTTCCATGACAATGTCACTCTTTGAATTAGCGAATCCTTTTTTTTACTATTATTTTTTCTAAGGAACTGCCCAAGGGGACTTTACTTATGCACACTAGAGGGGTGAGGGGGAATGAGAGGGTGAGGGGGCACACTAAATACACCCCCCCCCCCAACACACACACACATGTGACAGAAGTCGATCCGTGGATCATCTGTGCCTGCTTTTCAAGTAGAAGCTGCATGCCAGTGCGTTGGGCACTAGATTCACAGGTTAGTGAATCGAGATAGCTAAAAAACAGACCTCGTCAACAAATTCCTATCTAATCTGAAAAGTTCTGAAAATCTGTAAATGTCGTGCTAACAATATTCACATAAATATTCAATATAAATTGGACATATTATGCAAAACTACTACAATGACAAGTTTCTATCTAGCAAATACATTGGACCTATTGTCTATATGATTGCTCACACTCTTAGCTTTCTCATGCACACCACTAGTTGTCTAACAAGCTGCTTTGATACTAGAAAAAAGGCTTGACATGTCTGCAACTAAGAGAATGCACAGATTAAGATATTTTGTTTGTAAATAGATTATTCTCACCTTGCGATTGTTTGGTCAAGAGTTCAAACGCAAGAATGCTTTCACTAGCCTCAACATCACTTAACTCAAAATTTCCCCCACTTTTTAATCTCTGGAACCCATCAGGAGAAGAATCATATCTAAAAGAGCCAGAGTCTAATTTTCTGTTATGTGTTGCTCTTTTTTTGTGTCTCAAATTCTTAACCCCTTTTGGAAGATTGTCCCGCTCCGAAATTTTTTTTTGGTGGCGAACTGAATGAGAATTTTGTGTGGTTTGTGATGGTAGCAGAGGGCTTGGGCTGACCCGATCCAACCTGATGGATCCACCCAACTTGGAGGAGTATTTATTTTCTATATTGTTTTGTTGAGCAAGTAAAAGAGAAAACAAAGTGATTTTGGGGATTTTCGAGTTAGGTTTCTGGGTGAGAGTTCTTGCTACAACTATTGGTGTTCTTGAGAGATCTCCTTTGTATCTTTTATTCCATCACTTAGTGAATCATCTTCAGCTTCGCCTATGGATGCAACACATCATATTGGTGTGTGAACCACATTAAATTTCTCTGTCATCTTTGTTTTAATCTGTTCGTTTTCTTCGTGTTGCTTGGTGTTTGCTCTAACATTTCATATTCATAAAACCCATATGAGGCAAAATCTTTCTTAAGTGCTTCATAAAGCATTTTAGTTGCTAGAAGTTGTAAAAGACGAGCACTGCTAAAACTTACTCTCAAGTGTTACAAGATCTTAAAAGTGAAGTTTTTAATGTTTTCTTCAGATATTTTCTTGATTGCTATAGCGTTTTTATTACAAAAGTATATAATATTTTCTCATTTAGAGATATTCTTATGGATATTGTAGTCGTTTTATATTCTAAATGACCCCAAATGCTCTAATTTGGGGAACAGAGATAGGATTTTGTCTGAGTCTGTTTGATATGCAAATTACATTGGTTTTTCAATGTTGTTTTCATAAGGGATCTTTTAGGTATTTTCCCCGTTCTTTCTTTGGCGTTTAACCGAATATTTCAAGAAAACATGGGTTTTGGAGAGATTGGAGAAGGCCTATTTATATGAAAGCAATGAAAAGATAAGGGACCTTGTGATTCAAAATTTCCTGTATCTATTGGCCAATCGGCATGCAAATGTGGCTATGCATTGGGTAATCTGGATTGGTACTGGATGATTGTGAAAATCATGCCTAAATGGACAATTATGTACTCTCTGGATAGTTACCACTTACCAAAAGTTTTTTCTTCTCGATAAAGTATTCTAAAGTAACTAAGGTTGTGGTCCTATGGAAGCAGAATGCTTCTAAAAAATATTTACTTTACTCATATAAATCTGTATATATACTTTTTGATAGGTAAATGTGATGTATTAAGAAAAATAATAAAAAATAAAATACAAATGAAAGGTAGACATTAAAAATACCTTTGGACAGATCCTAAAGAAAGAATAATGGTCCCAAAAACCATGCAGGACAGACCCTCGCAACAAGAAGATAGGAACAGCCAAAAAAACATTTGAAAATTACATTCGATAATATATAGTCAGGTCAGCATCCCCTTCCACAAGTTGAAGCAGCTCGGCTGAAAATCTGGAGGGAGAATGGTGACCTCCTCATCAGTAGAGGTGAAAGAAGCCATGAACCAGCCGGTTGGTTTAGCTCTCTCCAGACATGCTTAAACTCCTTTTGAGCAAGAAGACAAGCTAAACGAAGGACTTTGATTTTTAACCATTGAGCACCCCACATGCCAATAATCCTTCCATTTAGCACATCAATAGCCAGCTTAGAACTGACCGAATAGACACTTCATGAATAACATTTTCGATACATAATGCTACTCCTTGATAAATAGATTGAAATTCCATACCGAAGCATCCTCTCTTAACCCCACATAAGCCAGAATTGGATAGCCTGAGGAGTCTCGAATCAGAGTACTAGAGGAGGCTTTGTCTTGAGCAACAAATCCATCACAAAGTAATGCAACCATACTCCGTGGGGGCCGAAACCAAGAGCAAGCTTTAGGATTTTTAAAAACCAGAGAAATACTCGGTCCCCAAATGTAACGCCCCACCTTCTGTAAGGGAAATATGGAGGTTAACGGTCCAAGGATCATGTCTCTTAGGGTTGAACCGTGAATCAATTGAGTGATAAATAATATAAGAAGAAAATTTTCAAATCTATACTAAACACAACCTCAGAATAATAACAACGAAAGTCTTCAAATTAATAATTAAAAGTCATAAAAGTCTCCAATATCATCCACAACCAATTAAATCCTTTAAGAGAATTATTACATCCATAATTTAAATCTCTAAGATAAATAATATAATCTAGCATCAACTAAAATAATAAATATTCTGCACGTCCCCATCAATCTCTTGGTTCTCGACACTAACCAGCATGTCAAAGTGCTCTCCATCTGAGGAATGATTTGGGTAATTTTCTAGAGAGAAACTCAACAAGTAAAACCGCATACATATCAGCCCATGCACACACATCGTGTATTAGAGTATTTAAAAGAGCATTATACTAACACATAAAATAAAAGAAAATTACGAGATCAGCCCTTACACATCCAATACTACACATGATTATGTAACAATAACAACAATATCTTAGCCTTATCCCAACTGCATGGGGTCGGCTACATGGATCCAAAAAAAAAAAAAAATGACGCTTTTGGACATCCCACTCACGAATCGGCAACCTGGATCATAGCCCTCCAAGTAGCTTTGTTCGATACCATACTTGGGTGAAGACTTAACTTTTGCATGTCTCTTCTTACCAACTCATCTGTGGTCATTTTTGGCCTACCCCTAACCCTTTTAGCTCCATCCATTTGCTTCTGGTCACTCCTCCGTGCAGGGGCATCCAAAGGCCTCCTTTGAACATGTGCAAACCATCATTACCGACATTCTCTGAGCTTATCTTGAATTGGTGCAATTCCTAAATCGGTTCTAACCTTATCATTTCTTATTCTATCCCTTAGGGTTTTTCCGTACATCCATCTCAACATCCTTATCTCCGCCACATTCAACTTATCTACATTACGCTTCTTGACTACCCAACATTCTGCACCATACATCATAGCCGGTCTTATGATAGTCCTGTAGAATTTTCCCTTAAGCTTTAGAGGAATCCTTCGATCACATAATACTCTAGACGCCTCTCTCCATTTCATCCATCCTACTTTGATTCAATTAGAAACATCATCATCAATCTCACCTTCCTTGTTGAAGGTAGAGCCCAGATATCTAAAGCAATCACTTTGCGGGGTCTCTCTCCCCTCAATTTTCACTCCCTCGCCATCGATCCTCACTCGACTGAAGTTACACATCATATATTCCATATTCGTTCTACTTATCTTAAGACCTCTTAATTCCAAAGTGTATCTCCGTAGTTCCAACTTATTGTTAATTTCTGCCACAGTTTTACTGACAAAAATAATATCATCTGCGAAAAGCATACACCACGGGATCTCTCCTTGAATATCCCTAGTTAAATCATCCATGATTATAGTAAATAGGTAGGAGCTCAATGCGGATCCTTGATGTAGCCCGATAGTAATTGCGAACTGAGTACCCTGGCCTCTCATTGATCTCACACTAGTCACCACATCACCATACATGTATTTAATTATATCCATGTATTTACTTGACACCCCTTTCTTCTCTAAAACCTATCAGATTAAATCTCTAGGGACCCTATTATAGAATTTTTCTAAGTCGACAAATACCATATGAAGATTCTTCTTATAGGTTCTAGATTTTTCCATAAGCCTTCTAAGAAGGTCAATCGCTTCTGTAGTGGATCTCCTAGGCATGAAATCGAATTGGTTCTCTGAGATATTGGTTTCTCTTCTTATGCGAACCTCTATCACCTTCTCCTAAAGTTTCATAGTATGGCTCATTAGTTTTATGCCTCTATAGTTGTTGCAGCTCTAAATATCGCCTTTATTTTTGTATATTGGGACAATAACATTTCTCCCCCGCGCATCCAATATCTTTTTCGTGCTCATGATCTTGTTAAACAGCGTGGTTAACCAAACAATCCCACGTTGTCCCAAGCTCTTCCACACTTCAATTGGGACCTTATCCGGACCTGGAGTCTTCCTTACCTTCATCTTCCTTAGGGCTTCCATAACCTCCATCACTCTTATCTTACGTATATACCTGTGATTCCTGTTGTCATGCGGATTACTCGAACCACTTCTATTAGGGTTGTTTCCATTAAGTAGGTTACAAAAATACTCATCCCATCTCTTCTTTATGTCTTCATCATTCACAAGCACTCTACCCTCCTCATTCTTAATACATCGAACATGGTCGAGATCCCTACTCTTCCTTTCCCGAGATTTAGCTATCCTATAAATAGCCTTTTCCCCTTCCTTGGTATTTAAATTGTTGTAGAAGTCATCATATTTCCTCCCTCTTGCTTTCCCCACTATCTTTCTTGCCTCATTTCTGGTGGCCTTATATCTCTCTTTATCTTCAGCTTCCCCAGTCCTTTGCCAAATCTTAAAATTATCTTTCTTAGTCTTGATGGCAGCTTAGACCTCCTCATCCCACCACGAAGTCTGCCTAAGGGCCAACTTAGTACCCCTAGACACTCCTAGAATCTTCTTAGCAACTTTCTTAATGCAATCCGTCATTTCATTCCACATCGTGTTGGCGTCCCCATCACACTCCCACTTCCCATGCTTCACCACAATATCTATAAACGACCTTATTGACTCACCTTTCAATCTCCACCACCTAACTTTAGGGCAAACATGTTTCCTTGGTTTCTTCTTCGATATATAGAAGCACAAGTCCAAGATCAACAATCTATGTTGAGAGGTTAAACTCTCCCCAAGGATGACCTTACAGTCCTTACACATCCATTTGTCAGACCTTCTAGTGAGGAAGAAGTCTATTTGACTGAAATGTTGTCCACTTTTGTAGGTAATTAAGTGTTGTTCCCTTTTCGCGAAAAGAATGTTAGCAATGGATAGATCGTAGGAGGTTGCGAAGTCCAAAACTGAGGTTCCCTCCTCATTCCTCTCCCCAACTCCATACCCTCCGTGCAACTCCACATAACCTCTCCTGGCTTTACTAATGTGACCGTTTAGATCACCTCCCATAATAATCTTTTCATTAGGTCCAAAGCTATGCATCAATTCATCCATATGTTCCCAAAATTGTAGCTTGTAGCTCTCATCCAACCCTGCCTGGTGGGCATAAACACTAATAATGTTGACCACCTCTTTATCTAACACCAACTATAAGGAAATGATCCTATCTCCCACTCGTTTAACATCTACCACATCGTTCTTCAGATCTTTATCCACCACTATGCCAACTCCACTTCTACCACTTTGGTCTCCCACATACCAAAGTTTAAATTCGTCCAACATCTTAGCTTTCATCCCTTTCCATTTAGTCTCTTGGATATATGCAATGTTAATCCTTCTCCTCCTCATGACATCTATCAACTCCAAACTCTTGCCCGTTAGTGAACCAATGTTCCATGAGGCACAACGAATCCTTTTAATAAGGCCAACATTCCTTACACGCTCCTGTACATGATGCAAAGTAGATCGATGCCGTGTGTCGTATCCGTGGGATGTCTTGTCAGTAGGAAAAAAAAGACATAGGACACAGAAAATTGGTAAAATATAATAAAAAAATACGGGGATCCATGCAAAGGGTGGATTGGCCAAATATAATATGGTGCCGGCTGCCTACCTGACACACAAAAATAGAACTATATATATATATAGTAAGCAAGAAAACACAAGTAATGAAACTTAGCACAATAAACAAGGGTTCTCAGTAAATAAATTAAACACACATGATAAACAACCAGCATGCAGTGCACGAAACAATGAGATTATACTACAACACAAATATCAATCAGATTCACTAGTCTTATAAACAAGACAATAAATCTCTATAACACTTTTTTTTTATCACTTAAATGTAAGGAGAAGCACAAGGTTAACATAAAAGAGCTAGGACTCAAGGGAAGCAAGTAATACACAAGGCAAACACGATAGGTACACACAATAGGTGATAACCAGCTACAACAAGTCAAATAAACAAGGTGATGCAATCGTTAGATACACAAATATACATGCAATGTCAACGTAAAAGGAAGTTAGGAGTATCCCTTACTACACATGATTATGTAAGCAGCCCCTAATTCATATACTCTTAATGGAATGAATCAAGACAATAAGAAATGCTAAATCATCCTCTAAATTTCTAGATTATGATATGATAGATTTAATCAAGTCAAGAACTTAATTTAACCCCTAAAATCATGAAATCAAAATAATGTCTATTTAATTGACAAGGAACAACAAATTAGCCCCTATCATCATAAAACGGCAATGGGATCGGTTTAATCAAGTGCATGTACTAAAACAGCCCCTACAAATCATAAATTAGAATAGAGAAAAATTTACTAAATGTAACACTAAACAGTCCCTACTCATCAAAATCCAGATGACATATGCTTGATTCAAATAGAAATGCTAACAGCCCTTAAACTATTAATCGAAACAGTACAAAACATTGAACATTTGAAAAGAAATAGATTTGCTAACTCATAGTGCTAACAACCCCTAAAATCATCACCAAAACAATCCTATCATTTATCATTTTGAATGGAATGGAAATGATTAATTAGTAGTACTAACAACCCCTAAAATCATTACTGAAACAATACCTAACATGGATCAATTCGAATGAAATGGAAGTGATTGATCTAACAGCCCCTAAAATCAACACTAAAACAATACCTAACATGGATCACATAGAATGAAATAGAAATGATTGATTAATAGTACTAACAACCCCTGAAGGCATCACTAAAACAGTATCTAGCATGAAATATTTATGTATCATAGAATCAATCAAGAATAGCACTCAACATCCCGTTAGATTCGAATTTAAAATAGCATAGTATCGATCAAGGGTGAATACCAATCAGCCCCTAAAATTAATATATATATATATATATATTAATTAATATATATATTGAAAATATAAAAAGTGATAAAGAGTAGGAAAACTGCATGTGATATGGAAACTACAAGGCTACAAAGTCCTAAGCATTTCTTTGAGATTTATAAGGAAAGAAAAAAAAAACATGTAAAAAGAGTATGATGGTTCTACTCACTATGTTGACGATGTAGCTGGATTCACCCCTTAGATAAGGATTTTCGAGCTCTTCCTAGGAGGGTAAACCGATAGTGGATGCAATCTAGGTTATGAGGCCTTCTTCTCCTTCTACTCTTCTTTTTTTTTTTCCAAATGGATACATGTTGTAGGAAGGCTGCAGCTAGTATCCCTTTCCTCCTTCTCTTTTCTTTTTTCTCTTCCTCCCCTTCTTCTCTCTTTTCTCTCTTGCTCTTTTTAAATTAGTAAAAATAATGATTGATAATGGCTAGCTAAGTTTTGGAATAAGGATACTAATTGGCCTATAAGTTTCCCTAATTAGGGGTGTAAATCATAGGATAAGATTGATGAGGGTTTGGATGATAAAATCACCACCCTTAAAAAATTATCCCAAACCCATCATATGAGCCATGACCTTATCCCCTTCCAAATCACTCACCTACTTACTAAAAAAACTCACCAGTTTGTCTCCAATCAAATAAAATTGGTAATTCACCAATGTCTCTAATCAACTGAAATAGGTAATCCATCAATTTGTCTCCAATCAACTAAAATAGGTAATCCATCAATTTGTCTCCAATCAAATAAAATAGGTTATCCTATTACTAGGGTAAGGGTAATATCTAAGGATAAGAGTCACACGATTGATTGGCTAATTATCAGACCAATCATCAAAATAAAATATATACACACACGTGCACACGCGCGCGCACACACACACACACACACACACACACACATATATAATCATACTTTACATACAGACACACACATATATGCACGAACACTATAGGATATAAATGCAACACAAGGTAACATACAAAAAATAAATGAGATAAATTTTAAAGAAATGCCAGGGGCATTAGACCAAATATCCTCAATGAGGTAATTTCTAGCACTATGAATGCCGGAAAGAGGAATAGAAGCACACTTAGAAATCACATCATCTTTTATTGCAGCCACTAGTTGAGGACGAGTTCTTATCTTATTACAGAACAACCTGAAATTCCTTTCTTGCCACACATGATTGATAGTGGCGCAAAAGGATAATTTACCAAGTACCAACTATATGAGTTGGGTCATATCCACTGAATTCATACCGAAACCAAGCTGTATATATTTCTAAGGACCGTGTTTTCCTTTACCCAAGGTAAGAGAGAACATCCTTTATGGCTGTTGGATGGGACTCTTGGCAGGCTGAGGGCATGTTGGGGACTTCGTACTACAGTGGGGCGGGGAGTAATTATGACCAGTGATTCTTGGATAATCTCTTCACCATGGATGAAGAAACTTTCTCCTATATATTTAATTATTTAGATTTAGGGAAAAAGAATGCTGCCTGGTCATGTAGCCCCAGCACCCAGACACATAAATGTGCGAAATTACCACTTCGCCCCTTTGTGAATAAAAAATCCCATCCATGTGTATGCCCCTGTGCGTGCTCTCATTGGCTCTCCTCCACTGGTGCAGGGGCTACGTGTCCAGGCTTGCCCTTAAATTTATGACTGGTATTATAGAAACTCAAGGATGTGTAGATTGCATGTGTTGACAATCTGAATTATACAGATACTAGTAGTGTACTGGTTGGTTGTCTTGATGGTTCTGTGGAGGCAATAGGTGGTGACTAGAGTTATCAGATTTTGTAGTGGGAGCTGTATTGTGGATAAAATGATTCGAAGTTTGCAGGTTTTTGGTTAACAGTAGCTTGATCTGGCCTTGGTGCTCTTTTTTTGTGGAGATTGGTCTTGGTTATCAATTTGATTTATTGGGCCCATGTGTTCAGTCTTTTTCTGTTTTTTGATAAGATACTCATTCTGATTAAATAATGTTTCAAAGAATGTACATGAACGTTCACATTGTTAATTACCTTGGCCTTGCATCCTTTTTCTATGCACCATCTAGTCTTTTACTTTTCCTAGTTTTGACACTTTGAAAACTCCTCATCACTTAATATTAACTGAAAGATTTGCAATATAGGTCTGTAGAAATTTGTCAGAGTTATGCTGTTTTATGTCTACTGTCACTATATAGTTGTTGACTTCTTGTTTCTTTTCTTTATGTTCTTATGATGATTTGCCATTCTAGTTTCTTGTCACCTTCTTCTGGTGGCAAACTATTTTACCAGAATACTTTTTTTTTTTTAAACTTTATTCTAAGCGAGAATATTTTATGTAGTCCTATTCATGCTTCTTTTCAGGTCAGCAAATATTGGAGTATTTTTATGCTTAAAATGTTGTGGCGTGCATAGAAGTCTCGGAACACATATTTCAAAGGTGGCATTGCAGGCTTTTCTCTCATTTCAATGATATATAGATGTTGCTCAATTCATTATAAATTTATCTTTTTTTTATTTTTTGCAATTTGCTCAGTTGGAAAATCCAATTATCATATAAATGTCATGGACACTAATATTGCATAATTTTGGTGTCCATTAATTTCTGTCAAATAATCAACCAAGAAAAGAAAGTTTTTGGGTAACACATAAGGTGTTGAGATAGGTCTTGTATGTTTGGGAAAATTGGGCATCAGTCCATAGGGTTGTAACTTTTGTTGCTCTCCTTGGCTTTTGCCATGTGGAGCCTTTTTTCTGAAAATGAATGGTAGGGCTTTTGCTAACTATGGATAATGAGCTTATATGGTGATAATTTTGTCCTTTATTTGTAGATAATGTTCAGAGTGACAATGCTCAAATATCACATGGAAGCATTTTTTTGCAGCTCTCTTGGAGTTTTCTTGATGTTTTCACCCTTTTAATTGAGTCCTATTATTTAATAAGCTTAATGTAGAAGTAGGTTACACAAGGCAATTACCCCCAATGTATTACAGCCCCAAACCAATTCAAGTATGACTCTCTAGAAGTCAGAAATAGAAGTAGGGAAATAATGGAACAAAGGACCAGAAATAACCCCCAACGACTACTTATAAAAACAAAGAATAAACCAATAGCAAGAATCAGCAATAGGACCCAAAACCCTAGGAGAAAAGAGGCCTGTGGCTAGGGTTATTAAGGGGTACCTACGGTTGCAGATGTGGGGCTCAGATGGAGCCCAAACCTTGGTCAATTGTAGGCCCTAGGGTGTAGAGTAAAACCCTTGAAGATCTTGGAATTCTATTGGCTGGTGTAGGAGATCTGCACTTTCTTGATTTCAGACTTTTAGAGAGAGAAAATGGGAGATTTTCAAGAACCACAGCAGGTCCTCTTGGATGGCCTTCAAACCATCCTTTGGAAGTCTGGAACAAATCCCTAAAAGGGCTGGCTGATCAGAACTTAGAATGGGAAGATGTTAGAGATTGATCGATTGTCTTCAAGGACTTGGACTTCTTGCTGGTCGATTCTGGCTTTTAAGAACCTTAACAGAATCTGAAAGCTCCTTGATAGATTCTCACAGCAAACAATGATCAGAACAGAAAATAAAAGCAGAGAAAGAAAGAGTAATCAAGAGAGATGTGTGTGGGAATGGCTATCTCAGGCCGAGCATCTCACCCACAGCTATCTCAGCTGTTTAGAAGCAATTAACTGCTATAATCTTTGTTTATTCAAGTCTCAATTGTGTCTACAGCAGTCCCTCCTTTAAATAGAGGGCTGGAGTTACAATAGTAGCAGTTGGAATCAAATTAGGAGTTGTACTCCTATTAGGAATTAACAATAGCAACCTAGAGAAATTAGGTACCTAACATCTACTAACTAATGGCCACTTAAGGTTGGCCGATGGGCCTTATTATACATAAATCGATGGGCCCAATGGGCCTTTATTCACTAAGGGTCGAACCTAGCTATAATTTGGTTCGATAGCCCTATTTGGGCTGGGCTTTCTTCCTGCAATAGCTCAGCCCATAATGTGGATCTACATCAAAACATATCTCCTGAGGTAGAAACAACATTAATTGGCCCCATTTGGAGTTTCTCTAGGTAGTATTTAGCTTGATTTCCAATGGTCACAAACATCGTCGAGTCTTTGGACAAGAAGTGAAACAGGGAACTGTTCACAAAAATGTACAGATTGAATGAAGGTTCTCAACATTCAATCCTGTTGATTTTTTTTTTTTTTTTAATTTATTTATTTATTTCATTTTGTTTCAGTAATTTAATTATGGGCTCCACGTCCATTTTTTGTGTACCACAGTTGCATCTAATGACCTGCAAATTTAGATTATACTTTCTATCAAAACTTGCTTGTGTTGGCTTTTCTTATGTTTCTCTTCGAGTTATCTTGTTTTACTTAGAAATTTAATCAGCATTTGCCTCATTTTTTTATGATCCCCTCAATTCTAGGATAGTTAATATATATGTCTTGGCTTACTAAAATATAAGCAGTAGCTCATAGTTTCATCCTGTGAGGTTATACATTGTTTTTTATACCTAGGTCCTGTATTACTCTCTGAACATCCTTATTTACCACTCTTGTTACAGGTTTTGTCTGTGACATTGGATGAGTGGACTGATGAAGAAATTGAGTCTATGGTTGAGGTTGGCGGTAATTCTTCTGCTAACAAAATATATGAAGCTTTTTTTCCCGAAGGATTTTCAAAGCCTGGACCAGATTCCAATAATGAGGAACGGGTGAAGTTCATCAGGTCTATTGAATTTGACCTATCTGTATGTTCTCGTGTGTGTTTCTGTTGTGCATGTGAGGGTTTCGTCTAGGGCCTAACAAATAAGTATGGGTGCACAGTTGTGTTGGGGATTGAAGGTGCTAGAATTGTCACCCTCTACTCACTGCGAGTTTGAGCAAGTAGCTGGCTGCCCATTAAGCAGGAAAGACCCCTTTCCTTGTCATTGAGAAGGAAAATAATTAAGACTTAAACAACAAGTCCTGCCAAGGGTAGGGCCTGTATATGGACTTGGAACATGTAAAGTGGTCAATTCTGAGGGTCCCTTATCTGATAGATGGACACAATTGGCCACATATCATAGTATGTGGCTCAAATAAAAGTGACTACTTGGCAAGCGAGAAGACTTAGACTGTTTGACTATATGTATGTATTTTTTTGTAATAAAATCCGTATGATGGGAAAGAGGTCAAGATTAGTCTAGCTGTACCTGAATATTGACTGTTTAAATTTGTATACATCACTTTTGGGTGCTAACTCATAGTCTAGTAAGCAGACCATTTGAACTGCCTATGCATTGGCCTCATAAACGACTTTTCAAACTTTACTGGATATACAAAAGATTTTTCTTTCGGCTGCACCTGCTCCTAGAGGTGGCACTCTAGCAGGACAACTTAGGAGTTAGGCTCAATCCATGGGAAAATAACATACATTAAAATGTTAAGATTATAAAAATGATTGCTTATGTATTTCACTTACTTTTATGAAGGTCTAAATATGAACTTCAGGAGTTTCTGAAACCTAGTCTGCGGATTGTCTCGCTTCCTGGAAGGACCTCCTCTCTCCAATCTAGTTTTTCTAGAAAGATATTGGATAGCTTTCGAAGCGAAAAGTCAGCAACTAAAATGGTAAATGATTGGTACTTCTTATGATTCTGTATCACTTGCTCCAATTGTTAAGCGTCAGCATCCAAGCATGTGGTTTGTCACCCTTATGAGTGACACTTTATATGATGCATAAAAAGTATATATCAATTAGATCGTATGATGTGAACTGCTTCTGTCGAAGAAAATGAAATTTATACACATCTAGAAAAGAAAAAGAAAAAAAGTAGGGATAATCAAAAGATCCTCATTTTTATGATGTCGTGATTTATATTCTTTTTATGATTCTGCCTATATCACTTAGTGCAATTGTCGAGCTGTCGAAGAAAATGAAATTTATATACATCTAGAAAAGACGAGAAAAAAGTAGGTAAAATCAAAAGATCTTCCTTTGTACAATGTCGTGATTTAGTATCAGTGATTATGTAGCATCAATTATGGAACCTTGAAAAAAAATTAATTCAAATATTATTTTACTGGCTAGAATAGAGAGATGCGGCAAAGAGATTGGATCTGGAATTTAAGGAACATGTTTTCAAAGAGAAATTCATGAAGTATATCTTATAGGTGAAACTTGAAAAATGAACTAATAGATGAAGACGAGAGATGTTGTGCATGGATAACACTAGGGTCTAGGTGGTGAATGGTGGTTTATTGTGATTATTTTTATGAGATGATAGAGTTGATGGATTGGTATTGAATGATGCTGGTTTGCATGTAGAACAAGAAGAATTCTAGGTTGATTGATGAAAAGAGGAATTAAAAAACTTCATAACAATCCTCCTCGACAAGAAAAGAACTGTGATAATCTGTGAGGATTCTAGGAACACACACATAGTTAACTTGGAGTGCTCCAATTCACCATGGCTTAAACAAATTGACCAATGTCCCATTTACATTGTGCTCCTTTTCAGCTATGAAGAAACAAAATGAACCCTAGTTAAGACTTAAGAGCCTAGTGCTAGCATTAACTACTATCTTGTCACTACCTCATCTAACTATAGACCAGCCCTGCTGAGAAATAATATTGAAAAACACCAATAATATGTCTTAAATTCACTAGACAATTCTGCAAGGAAACCCAACTAGTCATTGAAATGAAATTCACACGAGTAACTAGTCAATGATTTTTAAAGGACCTCTAGATTTCATATGCATGGACAGATCATGCTCCAACCCCTTGGTCAAAGGGTCTTTTAAAACACTTTCATGAGCTGGCCTCTTTCATGGTTCAACTTCCAGGTGGGTCTTATCACGTTCTTCAGTCAAGTTGGCTTGGGCTCATGAGGAGTCATGGACCTTAAACCATTGATGAAGTGTGTATGGAAGGGAGATATTTTCTTCCTAATATATAGTTACTATGAAACAATTGTATTCCATTTTTTTAGCAATATTTGGTTGTTTCTTTGACAGGGACAAAGTAATGCAAGATGGGTTGCACCTGTTATAAGTGTTACTTTCAATATCCCTAATTTGTTTGATTTTGCCACTAACAGCAGGAGGGGGGCATGGTGGAGTTCATTGGAATGCTAAAGATTAAAGTGATAAAAGGCACAAATTTGGCTATCAGAGATCTATTGTCTAGTGATCCTTACGTTGTCCTTACTCTTGGGCAGCAGGTCAGTCTCTTCTTCGGTTTCACTTTTTTTAACCTTTGGTGAAAAACGCTGAAGGTGTCCTATCAATTGTGGTATCTATTAGGATAAAATGCATTCATGATTAGGGTGTTGTCTCCAGGAAATTTTTTGCATTGGATTGATTACGCCCAAAAAGACCAAAATGGTTAAACATCTGTTTGATATAATTCGTTCGAGTCTCATACGATGTTTCTGGAATGTTCAATAGGTTGCCACTTATAGCTGCTGTCATCTGATTGTGTCAAATGGTATTCAACCCTTTCAAAGCAGAGCGCAACACTATTTAAACTATTCTTATAATTTTCTTCAAAAAGAAATTACTTTTATGATCTAGCCAATGTGTAGCTTATATTCCGTCCACTACAATTGTTAGTTCCTTCTTGGCTGGTGATAATTTGCCTTTTGGCATTAATATTTTTTTTGTAGAAAGTCCAGACACAAGTAGTAAAGAGCAATTTGAATCCAGTGTGGAATGAAGATCTCATGCTTTCAGTTCCTCATAACTTTGGGGCCGTAAAGCTGGTGAGCCTGTCTATCTTCTGCCTATCCTCTTGCTATTTCAATACGTCGGATTGGTGTAAATGGCTTCTCTCTCTATTCTCTCCATTCTCTTTCCAATTTGTTTTACTATGTAATCATGCATTTAGCTATTCTAAAATTCCCATTGGTTAGGACTTTACTCTAATGGTTGTTTTGATGCTAACCTTTTATGCCACCAGTTGTCTCAAATATAAAGTTATGATATAAAGCATTCCAATTTTCTAGGAGGCAATTTGGTAAACCTTAGATCTGAAAAATAAGCCTTGAATGTATGACTATAAGTAAGTACATAAAATAAGTGACATATTCATATAAAAAAGAAAACTCAAGATAATAGGGAAATATATATCAAAGACCAGGATAGATCTTATATTGTTAAAGTTTTTGTTGCTTGTTTTCATACACAACATTTTTTATCCTTTTTTTTTTAATTTTTTATTTAAACAATATTTACTGTATTTTTTGGAATAATTCTGTAGTTATTAGATACTTTTATGTACATTATCCTATCTCATTGATAGTTTTAACTACTTTTGTTCATCCTTTGTAAAATGATGTAGTTATCCTTAACTTTCTTATCATATTTCAAGAGTTTTAATTTTTCAAGAGGAAAATATATAATTTTACTGTCCTATGATGTAATTTACCAATCACATTACTAATTTTTAAATGTGATTTATGTACCTAAGTGCTAAAATGTGTAGGAGCATGGATCCAGCTAATGACGCAGCTGGGAAGTGTTCCAACTGAAGTGGCTCTTTAGTGGACACATTGTCCACGTCGTAATCTAATCATGACTATATTTTCAGACTAAACGAATTTATCCAGATTTTGTTTTAATTGTTAAAAATCACTTATTCTTTGGTTTGCGCGGCAGTTCAGCCTTAGGCATGGTTGAAAAAACAAGGGAGGAAAGCCTTGTGCACGGTGGTGCATATTGTTGAGATAGGCTCTCAAATTTAACATGTAGCCTATCCAGGTCATAGGCCATCTAACAAACAGTCAAAATGAATAGCTCCACATGGAAAAAGTTTACTTGTGAATGCCTTTCAATCTTATTAGTCAACTACTTCTTTACAAAGTTAATGTCACTCCTATAACTTCATGTTATTAATTTTCTAAAAATTCTAGAAAATCTACTAATTTCAATACTTAAATCTTCCCTTAGTAGTCCTGATGAACTCTTAACAACTCTCCCTTTCTTTCAAACTCATAGTTGCGTACTGTCCTTTTTTTACAATTTCTATTCATTTAATACCTTCAAAATGCAAAGTGAAAAAATATTTATTTTCACTGCACTTTGTTCTTTACATGGCCTGAAACCATGTCATGCACCACCCCATTAATATTACCAATTTTGTGGACATATTGGAATCTTATATATTGATTTGGAAACATTCACCCAATCCTAATCATACTCACCATGTCATCATCATCAATTTCTTTCTTCCATGCATCCCCAATATTCTCCTTACAATTTCAGTTTCCTAAGATGTCGCCCCTTTGTTTTCATTTATTACATAATTAGATAATCGAATCTATCCCTGTTCTCTCCTAACCCTCATATTTTTCTTTCTACTTTTAAGTTTAATTAAATTTAGGGAAAAGGCTGGGTATGTCGCCGGTATATCCAGGATTGTGTCTATTTAACACCTCCCTTGGAAAATTCCCCATGCCCCTCCCATCCTAGCCCTCCCTTGGTTGAGCCACTACCACCAAGAAAGCCGGCGGCATACCTAACCATCTCCCTTAAATTTATTATAAATTTTCTTATCTTCTTATTTGATTGCCAACTATATTGGGAAAATTTGGAACTGTACACTTATCTACCCCACTATTTACAAATGCTTGAAATCACCCTCCAATGTTGGGCTATACCCTATCAACACCGATTGAAGGCCTTGGTCCAACTATATTTATATGGGTTATTTGAATGATAGTTTTATATTGAGTGATGCATCTTTTTAGGATTTTCTTGTGCAATCAAAACCATAGATCAGAACCTTAAATCTCTTCGTTAAATGTACCTCTCACTACCCCTACTTTTCTCTTTTTCTCGATCTCATTGCCTTCGGAACTAAATGCCTCATCATGTTAGTTCTCTTCCTCCCACCCCAAAAAAGTAGCACCATATTACGAAAGTTGGTGTTTTTAAAATATCCACTCTTTGCCAGGACATAAAAATTAAGGGATAATGTTTGGCCAACGATCCCATCCTACTGTCGATCACTCCCCCCAAGATTAAGTACTTTCTCTCACTTCCTCAAGCTTCTTTAAGATCTCTCTCTCCTCTTCTTTGATGAAAAGTCTTCAAACTTATAACAGTCATCCAAGAACTCTTTTCTAATGACTTAGAATAGTCCATGTGCTGCTAAAACCTAATTATCTCATAAAGTCATAATGCAGTCTGTTAATGTCCACAACAGACTTGATCACTTGTTGGACAAGTCAGCTTTAGAATTTCACGAACAGAGGAGTATACCTTACCCTTTCAGCCTTCTAGAAATTCTTAGTGGATATGGTAGGCATAGTCCGCCTAAATTTTTTGCAGTATCTAATGATTATCGAATGCTGTCCAGTGTTTAACTTGCAGAAGGAATGGGTAATGATCCAATGCTTCCCTCTCCCAAAGAAAATAATGATCCAATGCTTCAACTGCAATTTTTATTGGAGCATTTTGGAGCTTCCTAAATTTAGTGCTTCAACGTTTCACTCCCTGTCCACCTCACGGTTCACAAGGTTACAAGCAAAAGTCATCTCACATGGCGTCAAAGTTTGGAAAACATGGCAGTGATAATGTGTTTTATTATTCTCTAATGATGGAATTCTTGATTTCTACATTATGATGCTAAAAGTTTGCTCAATCCCGGCGTCATTCATATAACCTTATTATTTTCTTCTTCTTAGTGCAAAAAGAAAAAATTATTTGGTCCACGATACTATAAACCATGATTGGGTGGATTAAATCATCGGTTGACCTAGAAATTTTCCTTGCCTGTGTATCTGACTACCCTCAGGAGTGGTATGTCCGGTCAGGATTATCTGATATGATCAACTCTGAACTTAATTGTGAGATGAGCAGAAAATGGATTCTGAATACAGACTACCTAGTCTATTTGTCAATATCTCATGTTTATGAATTTATTAATACTTTGCATTTTTATTTTCTAATTTATTGGCTCCCATGGTGCAGCAAGTATATGATTACGACACATTTTCGGCTGATGACATAATGGGGGTAGCCGAGGTTGATATTCAGCCGCTGATCACATCTGCAATGGCATTTGGTGATCCAAACATGTTTGGAAACATGCAGATTGGAAAGTGGTTGAAATCGCATGACAATGCTCTCATTGAAGACAGCATCATCAATATAGTGGACGGGAAAGTGAAACAAGGGGTGTTGCTGAAGCTTCAGAATGTTGAATGTGGAGATCTTGAACTAGAACTAGAATGGATACCTCTAGAGCAATAGTTGTCGCATCATTTTTCCTCCATATCTACTGTTGAATAAAACTTTGATGCAGCTGTTGTATTGTATGAAATATTTATACAGCATTGCATTTTTTCATTTTTTTTTGTCTATATATTTATGTTAATTACCCTTTTCTGTAATTTGCATTCCCTTTTTTGTAGATGGGGTGGTTTCTAGTGAGTCCATAGTTTAATTCTCCAATCATTCGGCCGAAGTGAATTTGCAACTATTCCTGAAAGGAAAAAAAAAGAAAAAAACCCTGTTCACAAGGCTCCAAAGACAACATTTGAATCAAGTCTTATACAACCAATGCCCTAGGCTGTTTCAATGGTCAAAATCTTATATTGTACATGGGGACTAGGAATCAAGTATTGGTACCTCAAAGACCTTAAAAAATAAAAAAATAAAAAAACAAAGTCTTATACAAACTAAATATGAACTCGCGAGTTTTATTTCTACCAACTCTCATTCCGCCATTTGTCGAATGTTTCCCTCAGCCACCAAAGAACAGTAGTGGAAGATATGGGTTTAAAATATGAAATAGATTTTGCCAAACTCAACCCTTTCCACCGAACTTGTCACTTTTCAGCCACTATTGTGTTGGACGGATTGGGATCAAGGTTTAAAAACCTGGAATTGAACACTAATGGCCTGCATCAAATTCCGATTAAAATAGGTCAGAATTGATTAGGAGTAGATGGAATTATCTAAAACCATAGAATTGGAATGGGGAAGAAGTAACAAAAATTTCCAGTCTTTTCGTTTTGTTTTGTACTGTTGGGTGAAGATTTTATGAAGTCTTTAGATTTTGTTACTAGGCAAGAAATTTATTTATTTAAAAAAAAAGGGTAAAACAAGAGACCTAAATGCATTAATAGCCAATTAAGAAGAAGGGCTAATGAAAATCCCTCTAAAGTTTGGATTTTTCTGGGAGGTTGTTGAAGGTGGAGAATATTCCCACTAAGGAGATTCGAGCAAGATTGTCGTTTTGGCCATCCCATGTAGGTGCTAATAGTATTTGTGGGTACAAGAAGTTGGGGAGTTATGAACAATAGAAGGCATGGTGTAGGCTGTAGGCACGCGTACATGCCACCATTTAGGACAAGTTGGGGATGTCATAATTTTAAAGGTTCTTTATCTCGACCCCTCTTATTTGATTAAAAAAAAAGGCATACTCCTATTTATTGGAATCCACCATTTAATGCTGTTAAACTTAACGCGATTGTGCAAGTGAAGAAATCTAGCATTAATGTAGGTGGTGGAATAATCGGAAATAGAGATAAACAGGTTCTAGCAGCCTTTTCAAATTTTTACTGTGTGTTTCAACTTTGCGGCTGAGATGAGGGCTCTTCAATATGGTCTTTAATTGTGTGTAGTTATGGGTTTCAAAGACTTTTACATTAACTTTGACTCTTGATTGTTAATTTTATTTCTGTTGTTGATATATTCAAGAAGTTATCTCACCCGTGACTCTCTCAGAGCTCGTATCTCCTCATTATTATGGTTATTTCAATAAAATTTCAAGGTAAAAAATGAAAATCCCAACCCTACCCTCTCAATAATCACACATATTTAGCTTTATGATTTTACTTTTTTATTCTTATTTAAATATAACAAAAAAGAAAGTTTAATGATTCCATGGATCAAACATAAAATCAGGTAAAATTAAGAATCCGTTTGATAACGTTTCAAGAGACACATTTTCTGCTGTTTCTATGTCAAGAAATGACAGAAATAGAATAAAAAACGTTTGATAAAACTGTTTTGTTTCACTTGTTTTTAGAAATAGAAATTGAAATTTCTCCCTATTTATAGTTCAAGAAACAAATAAACGTTTCTCAAAATAACTCATAGCCATTCTTTTTATTATCGACTTTCAAAAACATGATTTATCAAACACTTTTGATTGCATTGCGTTTTTGTTTCGGAAATTTATGTTTCTACCATTTCTTGAAATATAAACGACAAAAACATTATCAAACGGATCCTAAAATTTCACCTCTTGTGAAAAAAATAAGTATATAACAACATCTATGACAATTGACAAGGCAGTTTCTCTTTCGCTCCATAATTCCAGTTCCATCAAAATTAGCTTACAATTGATTCAAACCATGTAAATACTTTTTTATTCATTAAGTGCATTTTAATAACTTGTTTATTATTTTACTGATTAAAGAATGAAACAATGGCCAAGTATACACAAGGCCTTTCTTTCTGGATAGCTGTAAATTGGCTATCACCATTTTATTTTCCACTGAGACTACCTCGCATGCCTTTCATGAGTTCATCCATTGAGTTTCCATAGTTGTCTTCCAAGCAAGATTTGATTTTATTGTTTCCGTCAGGGGTTTTTTGCACAAAAAGAAAATAATAATAGAATCATAGATGAACAATTCTTAGAATCCATAGCCGACCAAGAATTCATCTATACTGTTAAAATATGTCATTAAATAAATGGTCAAGAATGCACCCCCACTCTGGAATGTAAGACTTTCTCATTTTCATTTCTCATTCTCCAGCGCCAGCCAACCCCCTCATACCTTATGAGAAGAGCTCCACCAATGGACAACACTCTCTTTCACTGACCATCTTCTTAAACCCATCATCAGTTTGCTGACTAGGTTAGGATTTTGTCGCAATGCTGGAACATCCTTAATAGTTCTGTTCCCTCACTAGTGTCATAGAAGCTTCTTTGATGATACCCATAAATTATCAAGTTCTTTCATGATTATGAAAAATATCAAGAATCTGATTAAGAGAAAGCATTTTAAAATAAAAAATGCACTTAAAGCAGAATATGTATTCATACAATGCTTTCAATTTTAGTTAATAACATATTCTAAAATTTTAAAAATTCACAGACGGGATTGGATACCAAACATAGCCCAGTTCGTATGAACACCATTTTAATAAAGATTCAAGTCAAGACTCAAGAAACAGAGTAAGCGCCAGCTACTCGGGGTCTGGTACTTCACTGTTCTAATCACAAATTTAAAATTTTAATGGCAAAAGGAGGAGATCTGAGCTCAGAGGAAGAAGAAGTCGTTTTTATTGGTGACAAGGCTCACGGCGAAGCTTCTAAACAAAGCTCCGTCCACTGCCTATCCCTTTTAAACTCATCATTGCATCAAATCCTCTCTTCTCTAACCACATTCTGTATCTTCCGTTTCCGTTTGAATTATCATATTTCATTTCAACAAATGAACCTAAAAAAGAATGACAGAACAAATTAGAGATTATTGTTAACTGAAACAGAAACACAGATTCATGAAAACCTAAGAATAACGATTTAAATGAAACTGGATTTGAATCCGATTTAGAAAATTCAAAAGAAGATCAGGTAAGAAGAAGAATAATGGGCTTCAGTGTGTGTAACAATCAGATCATTGACCGAAATCTCACTGAAATCCGCTAAGATAAGATTTTATCATCATTAGCCCTATCTTCTTTGATCCTCCCATCGCATATACTGATGAAAACCATAACAAATAAAATCAAGAAAAAATGACGAATAGGCCGAGAAATAAAAGAAGAAAATATGAAACAACAAAGAACTCAGGAGTCGGGACTATTCTTGTTTTTCCTCCTAACACAGCAAAAGCAACTTCTTCTTTGGCTCGTGCGGTAGCTTCCGTCGATGACTGTCTAGTCTGTCAAGGGTGATGTATATATAGAGAGAGAAATTAGGGTTTTCATATTTGTACGGGGGCATCAATTGAAAATTAGGGTTAGGGTCTCTCAGAAGTGTGAAATCTGTTTTGTGGTTTATTTTTATTGTAAATGACAGCTGAGGTATCTAATGGGCCTGGTGGGCCTATTAGGTTATCTATTTTTGAGGAATGAGTCAATCTTGGTCGGTCTTGTGTTAGACTTGATCGGATTCTAGGCTTTAACTAGGTTTCTCTTAATTGGGTTATAATCGATGCTTAAATGGAATAACGTACCAATAAAATTTTAAACGGGGTCTTAAGCAGTGTTTAATTGTCATAGGTTTAAGGAACTTTAATATACTATATTAAATTATCAACAATTTGGAAAAGATATTATACTTAATTATATTCAATAATTGATAAAAAAAATCAATATATACCTTATTCTATTAAAAAATAAAAAAAATCAAAATGTACATATAAACACGGTCGTGCTAAATGTGTTGGGCCAAGTCAGGCTCATAAACAAGTCAGGTCGATCGGTATCTATCGGGCTTAACACTTGCATTGTGTACTATCTATTTATAAATGGGTTAGGCTTGAGCCCAACATGTTTATAACCAATGCAGGTCAGGCCCGATCGGTCGAATCAATATGGGCTTGGGATTGATACACCTACTAATAGCTAATTTTTAAGAAAAAAAAACAGTATTGTACTGCCGAAATCAAAATCAAAACCGATCAAACCAAATTAAATTGGTTCTGTTTTTGTTTCAAAAGCTGAAATCTTTATTGGTTTAGTTTATGATTAAAACGATTGAATTGATTACCTATATTCGAACTGAATAAAGAACCGAGCAAAATTATATTATTTTTTACTATTTTAATCAATGTGGATGATAAGTCTGTTCTTTTTTAATATTTGAAAAAAGTTTGTGGATTATGACCCTAATAAATGAGTTTTTTTTTTAGTGAAGATGTAGAAAGTTGACTCAAACAACTAAATTAAGACCTAACATGAATATAAAACCGAACAAGAAGCAAAATACAAAATCGAATAAAAAAATAGAAACTCAATCAAACCAAATTAGTTTGGTTTTGGTTTTGAAAATTTGTTCATATATTTGGTTTGATCTGATTTTGGGTTCTGCACTTGTCTCTTGAACCAAATTTTTGAACAATCGAAATTGAACCGATTGCCATCTATACTCATGTTTGAAATATGGGAAGTATTCTTTGTGGGGGCGCATGGCCTTTGCGCCAGCACACCAATCAATGAGAGCATGCATATAGACATCAACCAAGAGGGGTGCAACGATCATTTTGCATCCATTACCTGCCAATGAGTTCACACACGAACATCACTCAAAGGAATATGGTGATTATTTCGCATTCCCTGTGTTTGGACATAGTGATCACATGCATCTACAAAGAATTTTATTTAAATTTGGTATTACTAATTTGTAGTTAGCTCTGTAACTTAGGGGTGTTCTACACCCCCACCCCCCACCCCCCCCCCACCCCAAAAAAAAAAAAAAAAAAAAAAAAAAAAAAAAAAAAGAAAAAGAAAAAAGAAAAACCTTAGGGGGTGTCCCAAACCGATAAAAAACAATTAAAACCAATTGAAAGAACCTGATCTGAACAAAACCAATCCGAAAAAAATAGGAGTGTACAATGACACCAATTGAATATCGGATCGCATCAAAGATATCCAAACTGAAACCAACCAAATTAAACCGTTAAAAAAAAAATCATGAATAGGTGAATTCACTATCCATTTATTTCAATATTACCGAGAAGATTTTTTTGTTGTAAAGGGAATTATTCTAAATCAATGAGTATGAGATTATGAGTAGGGAAATTAATTTGTAACATTTCTTCCATTGATCACATTGTTCACTACACAAAATTAATTGGATAGCTAAATAAATGATTTCATAATCTGATTCATTTTGTGATTTCAACATTAGTCATCTTCCTACTTACTAATTATACAGTGATCTCAATATTAGTCATCTTTCCCTTACAAAGATAGACAATGATTTCCCACCAAATTCAATTTATCCATTGATTTCAATATTAGTTATCTTCACCTTACAATTTATTCCTCTTTGTTCCAATTACAACATGAACACATCAAATCAATTTTCCTATTCTTAGTTCTTTACTTATTTGACATGAGGTAAGATGATTTAGAGCATTTTTACCGAATCTTTCTTCACTATAGGTTATGAATGTAAAATTCATTATGGTTCAAATCCAAAAATGAACCAAAACCACATTAAATCAAACCAAAATCAATAAAAATCAAAGTTCCTTAATGGTTTGGTTTTGGTATCACTATCTCCTAGACCAAAACCAAACCAATTCAGCCCAACCAAAGGGCCAAACCGACCGTTTGACACCCCTACTCAAACCCCCACTCTCATGAGGAAGGTTCATATTCCCTGCAGGTAACCAACGGGGGTGGACGGGGATGGTGTAGTTACCTGCAGGGGAGGGGATCCACCATCTCTCCCCCTCCTCCTCCCCCCCCCCCCCCCGGGGCGGCCATGCCATTCTGTTCTCCCTCATCCACCCTCAAAGCTAACATAACTGGCCATCAACCAAGGGGAGAACTAGTAAACCATTAGAAATCAGTTCTAATTAAATACCAAAACCTTAACAATGGTAGAGTTTGATTGTACCTTCTTTTTATATATATCAAAGAACAATCTTTGTTTTTTAGTGCCAAGACGAAAAAAAAATGTAACAATCCTGTCTTGAGTATCAGTAATTGACAATACATTTCCTTGGTAATTTTCTTCTCTGTTTTGTAATGAATTATTTTATATCCTATCTGTAGAACACATATACAACCAACAATGCAAATACAAAAATCACCAAATCCTAACACCCAGCATGCTCTTTCTTCTTAGAATAGTTGATTTTACTGAAACCTATCAAGGTCTGGTCTTTGGTCAAGCTTTTGCATGGTTGAAGGATCAGGAATTGCATCTGGATAGGTAGTCATGATCTTGGCTTTCATGCTTCTGCAAGAATGACATTACTGTAACTAAAACATCAAGAATTGAAACTAACAAGCTCAATGTATTTCTAGGAAAGAGGCCAATGAAATAACCTAGTAAATGATAAATTTGATGAATAATACCGAAAGAAAATGCAAATAAAAGAAATACAGTGGGATAGTTGCCATTAAGAAGGAACCCACCAGGGAAAACAACGCAAAACCTCCCACCCCCTCCAAAAAAGGGGCAATATAGGACTTCAACATTGTGGAGATCATTTAGTATCTTTAGGGGTTTGGCTATCCATTTCTCTTAACAAGACTCTTGTTAGACCATTCCCTCCTACTAGACTACTAGTATTTCAATCAAGTTTCTGTAATTGATCAGAAAAATATGCACGACAAACTACAAGATGATGGTATACCAAAAGCTAAGATATCCATCTATCCACATCCCCCCACCCCCCCCCCCCCCCCCCCCCAAAAAAAAAAAACCTAAGTTAACAGAAAATGAGTCATTTCTGAGGTGAAGAATCGAAATGCATTAATAGTGATTAAGATTCGGTTGTCACCAGTGTGCTTTATTAACTCATCTAATTCACCTAGTGAATATTATTCAGCAAAAAAGGAACTTTAATGGGAGTAGTTTTTGGCAATCCAGGACCAGCAGGGGCGGTGTTCAGAGATCATATTGGTGATATTCTTATGTCATTCTTGAGTTCCATTGGGAGGGTGGATTCAAACACAGAAAAAATTAAAGCTGTGATCCAGGGGATTCACATTTTCTCTAATTAATCTTGGAATCACCTAACGATTGAAGGAGACTCAGCCTAGCCATGATGGTTATCACAGGAGGGACAGGTTCCCTGGAGGCTGGCAGATCTTCTTATGAGGATAAGACAGCTGTATTCCCAAGGTAACACATCTCATTCTCTCAGGACCTAGATCAGCTAATGCCTTAGCAGAATCTCTAGTCAGGAGTGGGGAATAAAGAAACAATTTGCATATAGGACCATTTCCAACTGTGTATAATAAGACCAGTTTCTGATTCTGTCGTCCTTTGTATATGGCTCCTGAATTTTGGGTAGAACTCAAATCATGGATGTATACATGTATATCCACGGATCCACCTCTATTTTGGACAGTGAGCCTACAAAAGTTATGATATCCTATTAAAAAAAAAATAGTCAGTGAAAAAAGAAGCAAATTCCTCTATTAGGCCCCTCCAAGAAAACAGTTTATATATGCTAGTCTCATTTTCCGATAACTAGTAAAAGAGAACCATTCAACTATTGTGGAATACTGTGTGTACCAGATTGCACCAAGCCCCACTTTTGGAATGGATTGGATTAGAAATAGAAGGGGATTCTGCCAAGGGGTGCAAATCCTCAGTATCAAGTCTCATCAGACACATTTAGATCCTTGGGCCAAGATATGTCCTCTTTCTTATAAATCTGTTATACTAGTATGTACTGCAATAAACTAGTAGCCAAAAATGGTTCTAGCACTACAAATAAACATAAATGACTTCCATCTCGGCCAGCTACATGTCATTGTTTCCCTGTTTCCATTCCTAAATCTAAAGATTACAAAAAGCTGACAAAAAATGCAATAGCAGGAAATAAATTATATGCAGAAACCGATTCCAGTTTAAGAACTACAGACTGTAAGCAAGAAAGAGCTGGGGACTTCAAAAGCCCAGATCATTCCACAGTTTTTTTTTTTTTTTTTTTGGACAGTAGCATATAATCAAATGGGTAATCATATGAAGAATGACCTTTTAACTTTTATATTCTACAGATCATTCCTCAGTTTCTTTTTGAATAGTTACAGGAATGAGTACAATTGGTTGGGATACAAATCACTTCTTCCCCTCTCCCCTCTGTGGAAGACCTCAAAACTAAGACCAAATACGATTGACAAGCTAGAACAATCAACACATTATACTGTGCTCTATGAAGATTTAATGATGAAAGTCTTTTTTGTTTGCACGCGGATATCATGATACAATAAAAATATGGGTCCACAGTCCCCAGCAGAAGAATGGTTCCTGGATCAAGTACAATTAAATGCCAAAGTAGGTATCAATGTCCCTGAGGAACACCATTAATAGTGACATGTCAACTGGTGTGTAGATTTCACCTCACAGTAGCACAATCCAAAGGGGTTTTATAATCTTTCCATTGTTAGCATGGCCGGCTTACCTTCTGCCCTTTTATATTTTTTGTTGCAAATACTGTGTCCATGTATAGCTTAAACTCATGTAAATACTGTGCCATTGAATCTCATAAATAAGATCAATAGTGAACTTCTCTGATAAAAAACGATTTTATCCTTGGCATTGTATCAGAGAGAATTTAAAATCCCAAATCAAGAAGATAAGAACTAAATCTATAAAACCAAGCACGACTCACTTGCTGCCACTGTAAATGGTCTTCAACTTGCAAACATCTCTAGGATGTCAAAATCATGAAATCCAGGCAGCAGTCACATATAGACATCTTCGGACAAATAATTGTGAAGACAGGCATTCTTCGCATCAAGTTGGTGAACTAGAAAATTTTGAGACAAGGCAAGAGCAAAGGAAACCCGAATGGCCACCGGCTTGACAACAGGAGTAAATGTTTAATCACAATCAAGACCATACTCTTGTGAGCACCCTTTAGCAATTACTTAAGCCTTATAGCACTTGATAGAACAATCAGCTTTCCTATTATCTTGTAGATCCACTTACACCCAATAATGTGCATTTTAGTTGTAGGAGGGAACAACACACCTCTTGAAAAGCTCCAAGAGATTCTCCGAGATCTCGAGGTGCATGGCCGTAACGCCTATTGGGCAGCGGAACTCCAGAAAAGAAAAGGGGGGGGGGGTAGATTTATTGAACTAATAGACCCCTATTGTAATATTATTTATAATATGAGCAGATAATTCTGTTTGCATCACCTCACCACCAAGGATCAAGACTAGCTTCTTTAAAAGATGTAGGTTCACTAGGCTCAAGATGAGAAAGAACAGAAAGAGGGAGAGCCAGCCTTACACATATACAAGGCTTTATTGAGCTGAGCCAATTAGTCACTTAAAGATCCGCTGTGGCGTACTTTTTCAAGTCTAACGTTGGCATGTGACACTCTCCTTCGTTGCTTTTTTACACGCTTGCTGGAGAAGGTCAGTGAAGTGCAGAAATGCTGTAATCAGTTAATAGCGGAACTCAGCTGGGACAGCAGATATGAAAAAGAAAGAAGCGACGTACTCCTACCGCTCCGTGGGCTTCTCTTGTTTTAGCATAGGTCATTTGGTAGTGCCTAAATTCAAAATCATTTTATGCTTGGTTTTCCCAGTTAAGCAAACAAGTATATGGAAGGTGGAGGGGGAGAGGGGAAGAAGCTGAGGACGAAGTAGTAGGTGGAAGAGGTAAAGGAGGAGGAGCTGATGATAGGGAAGGGCATGTGGTAATGGTGTGGTGGAGAGGCTGTGTGCAAAGCGAGAAGGGAAGGCATCGCAGGTGGAGCAGGTGGGATTGGTATTGGACTGAGTGGGGTGGTGGGGTCAATGTTCCAATGTAAGCAATCAAAAAGCAAATAAGAATCAGTAAATGAATGCCCAGGGGAACAACTTAGTGTCTCATAGAAACTGACATGCCAAGATACATAAACACAGGCTGTAGAAAGATCCAAACACTTAATTTCTTAGGCATATGGACATGATCATGAGAAACAGTCCAATTTCTACAACATGACGTTGCTTCCATTCCACCATGGCCTGTGTGAAGGAAGGAAACTTTGATGAAAAACATGCCAAGGTGTTGTTGGAAATGTATCACACTTACAGCAGTGAATTTCAAAACACAAAAATTTGATATAAGATAGAAAGTTGAGCTGTTAATCCTAATACAACAAAGAACAAATGGTGGTTCCTACCTCAGCTTCTGAAATATGTAATCAAGGTCCATCTTCATGGACCTTAAAAGAAGTGTATTCTTTGATAGATCACTAGAAATCTCTGCAAAGCACTGCTCCGAAAAATCATTAAAATGTGATAGGACAGCATTGCTATCCTGTAACCTTCCCAATCTGCAAGAGACAGTTTCACTGTATCAACATTGACACTTCTACTATGAGGCATCATATTTTAAACAACACAAACATACAGGAAAAGAAAATTTAACATAATTTTAGAACTTCCAACTACCAGGATTGGAGTAAGAGGTCAGCGAAGTAAAGCTAATCAGAGAAAAACGAAACCAAAGAAATCAATTAACAACAAATACTACCCCACTAAAGGGACCTCCTTCCCTTCTCTGGAAATGGAGCCATAACTTCAAATCGTGCGTTTACATTCAAAGCAATATTTCAGGAAAAAAAAATTCTCGGATGGTGGGGATAGCTTCCAGGTGCTTTTCCCATCAAGGACAGTGTCGCAACTGGCAAGAAGAAATGGGATGCATGGGCTCATTGCTAGGCATCCTGGATGTCCATTTGGAACACTGAGTTAAACTAAGCAAACCCATTCGCAGTTCCTACGACTAAAAGGAGTAAACCACTAAAATCAGATCCACCCAGGTTTCCTTTCTTTTTTTTTTTTTTTTAACCTTCAGAAGGTAATGGAAATCGAATGTTTATAGTTTCTAGCAATCAAACCACACCTAATTTTATGCAGGCCAAGAAACCACATGAAATTAATCTTGCAATGCATCAAAGACTACAGTTTCTTCAACTCTGGTGAACTATATACAGTGGAAGACAGAACCAAAAAGCGATAAGCAATTCTACTTTTGAATGCAATCTAGCAACTTCAAATGATGGAATTAATCCCGAGACGTAGCCTCTAACACTCTATTCAATTATTATCAAACCATTGACATCAAAACCCAACAGAGACCCTAGATCGGAAAGCAGAGAAATGCAGCTTTAGTTTTCATCAAGAACGATGGAGAAAAAATAAAGGTTTCATCAAGAAAGAGAGAAAGAGAGAAAGAGAGAAAGAGAGAAAGAAAGAAAGAGAGAGAGATTACATTAGGTTCTGTAATTGCTTGAGCGTGTCGATATCATTAGCGTTAACTAGTGACTTGAACTGCCGAGAAACCTCTTCAGAAGCGTCTCTGATTGCCTCCCTCTCCGACTGCTCCATCTCCATCGAGAAGTGCAGGTATGGCAGAACCTTAAAGCCAATTTTAAATACTTAGATACTTGGATTGAAAGCAACTAGCATAATGGGTCGAGGGCCAGGGGCCTGGAAACCTCTCCTTGGCCCATCTGGGACTTTCTAACCAAGCCCGTGCCATATCATTTAATCACTTATCTTCTAACCAGCCACTGGTTCTTTCCCCTTTGCTATAGTTGCATTTTTGTTTTCACTTGTTTTCCATATTGTTTACCAAAGTGTGAAACATATAAGTAAGGTCTTAGGTAATGATATTGGTATCGGTACCAGTACCAGTACCCATATCGGTGCTGATACTGATACTGATACTGATACAGATAGGGATTGGTCGGATTGGACCTTTTGGCTATCAAAATACCAATAACTTTGTTTTTTGGACCATTTTATCCTCTCTTGTACTGAATACTGATTCCATCATTATTGTATGGTATCATATTGGTATTGATATCAAATACCGGCAGCATCGATATGACCAATACAATATCGATACCTTGAACCGTGCATGCATGGTTCTAGGTATCAGTGTCGTATCGGCCATATTGTATTGGTATCGGTTGAGACCGATACTGATATCTGACCAAATCGGTTTAGGGGTAAAATCATAATTTTCTTTTATTATTCTATAAAGTAAGGGCAAAAATGATTGATCCACACTAATCCAATTCGATCCTGATAACTAAATCTGATATCCAGCAATGGAACTCACCCAGGTCAACAACGATTAAGCTGAAACTTCATGTGGGAGTCAATAACACAGTGTAGTAATTCCAAACAAGATACACCACAAACAGGGATCAGAAGTTCATTGAAATTTTCTGCTACTCATCTTGGTGGTAAGAACAGGTTCCCATATATTACAGTTTGATTCTCCCTACAGGAAGCGATTTCGGGAGTGATATTCTAGGGCTTGAATTGCCTTAGGGAGGACTGCTACTGCCCCAAATCTCAGGCCAAACAGAACTGATTTGATGGATTTGTGAGTTCCCTTCTCAGCTCCAACACTGTCTCCCATTAGGAGAAGATGAGAAGTAACAGAATAGAAAAACAGAGAATAAGAAAAAATAATGGAAATTGCAGGAAGAACAATACAGAAATAGGTGTTGATTAGGAAGGAATCAAACTTCAGTGGAGATGATTGAAAGGAGAAGACGACCTGTAGTAGAGCAACTACTTGAGTTGCACAAGGGAGAAACCAGTCGTGCACAGCACCACCCTTAAGAAATTCCAATTTCATTCAACTCTAATCAATCACCATTGTAGGGCTACATGCAACTATATAAAGATAAAGAAAAGACTCCTAATAGAAACTACAAAAACAACTCTTCACAAAATAGAATCTAACTACTCAAAGAAAATGCCTTTTATAGTTAATCCCAAAATAAAACATAATAAAGTAAAAGAGAACCATATTTTCCCCTATCAACCCCTTTCGGACCAAAAACCAGTTTTGGGACCAATTCGTATTGGTTTGGGTATCTCGATCGGGTCGTGACGGTGCAGCCATGATAGTACCACTGCATCAAAGACGCTTGCCTTGGGAAAAGAACAACAACAACTCAGACTTATCCCACTAAATGTCATTGGCCACATGGATCCTTGCCTTTCAATCAGCTCTATTCGAGGTCATACAAGGCCTAAGATAAGCATGTATTTTCTTACCACTTCTCCTAAGGTCATTTTAGGTCTGCCCCTGATGGGTAATGCAGTCTTGCTAGACACTATTGCCTCAAGTGTCTTCATTTAGTGCTGAAGAAAAATTCTTTCCATCTCTCCTTAATGTTCTCATCCATTATCAGTACTTTACTATCTTCACTTTTAACAAATGTAACATGGTCAAGATCTCCACTCTTCATTCTCCTCATTTTAGCAATCTTATAGATAACTTTTTCCCCTTCCTTTGTGCTTAGATTGTAATAAAGATCTTAAAGGCTAGGAAAAAGAACTAATCAACCAAATGGAATGGCTAGATAGTTGGTGATTAGATCATCACATACAATCACTCACTAGAGATCTATATACTAGATGGATGGTGATATCCATGTCGAATTCCAAAACTGGTAACAAAAACCCTGTTCACCAAATATAAAGCCTCACATCATATAAACAAACCACATTGTAAAAAGTAAAAGATGGAAAACTAAATTAATAAAACAACGGCCGAACAACATAAGCCACTTTTATCATGCTGACGCCTGATAGTATCATAGTTATCATGGCGTCTAGGCGACCCAAGGCATTCAAGAGGGTCCAAAAGCAAGGTGACACCAACAAGGGGACCAAAGCACCTGGATGCCTAGGCGTTGCCTTGACAACTATGGCCAATATATTCCAAACAACATCAAACCATGCCAGCCAACAGTACCCTGAATATGATGAATTGATCATAGTCACTAGCAACAAAAGACAATATAGTCAACCATAAGAATATGCTTCTGTAACCCATGAGGATACACACCCTGTAATGAGAAAACTAAATATTATAGCAATAAGAACCTAATGCATTGTGGGAAATTCAAAGGAGAAGAGGATATGTGAAGCACATATACAAAAGCAACGCACATATGGCTCCCTGCCCCTTCACAATAAGAAGAAAGGTATCTGATAGTTGTTATTGTTATGTTTGTCCCGGATTCTTGACCCATTTTGAGGATTAACCCGCTCTGACAAAATTTGGTCGAGTCCCGAATGGTTTTTTTGTTTTCTAAGGTCCACGACTCGATGGATCAACCCGATTTTACACACACACACACAGATTTGGGGTTTTCTATTTAGGGTTTCTGGGTAGCACACCACATCAGTGTGTGAACCTTGTTAAATCTTTGTGTCTTGCACAAATCTATTTGTTTTCATTGTTTCCTTTGGTGTTTGTTCTAACAGTTATAATCTTTACAGAACAAAATTATGGGAAGGAAAACATTAAATCCACCACTTGTAAAATTGGCTATATCAGCAATTGCATGCATAGAAGAGCAGAGCATGCTCGGACAAACTTGATTTTTCTAATGTAAGTGGAAAAAAATATTAAATAAATAAAAAAAAAGAAGGGAAAATACAAGGAAATTATTGAATTTGAAAGCAAACAGTAGAATAGTGGTAAAGATAAGAAAACGCTCGAATCAAGATGCAAAGTTTTCCCTTAGGAGTAAAAGTACACAAAACTGAAGATATGTATGTTCTTTACAAGTTCTACAACAAATTATAAAAATAGGACTAGCAAAGAAATATTTAGGATCCCCTCCCCCAAAAGCAGAACTACTAAAGACTGATACAATCATTAACATGAATCTTCATCACAACATTGTTGAATCGAAAAAATATGAGCCATAGGCGAATTAGGTAGAGCACATGGTAGCAAAATCTAGGTGCAGCTTATGAGATATTGAAGTCTTTTACCGCTTACTCTAATTTTGTTATTTGAACTCCATAATCATAAAAAGCAGGCAGGTCTCGGCGCAATGGTAAGGTTTCTCTATTGCAACCTGGTGATCGTGGGAGCCTCATGCACTGGGTATGCCTTTTCAATTCTATAATCATAAAAAGATTCGATGTTATCAAATTTTCATCATGGAAACAAGACATATTCCATTTAAAAATCAACATCATACTCTTTAGTTGCAATCAAAATATCAGGTTTTACAGAAACGACAGAAGTTGACTTGATAATCAAATCAAAACTCCAAAGATTTTTTTTTTTGGGGGGGGGGGTGGAAATGTAATGATCTGAATCATCAAAGAGAAAATAAATGATCTCAATCAGAAAATTTATTATGCAATCCAATAGTAGTTAATAGATATACAAAAATGATAGAAAATTGAAAGAAATTTTGCAACAAAAGTGTTATGGTATAGTCTACCTGGTAAAAGTGCAAAATGTGAACAGAATCTTGAATATGCCTTGAAGAAAGGTCTTCCATGAAGGAGGCAGATGAGATTTGGGCGATTTTGGTACAAGAAGCCTTAGTATTTCTGATGTTCCTTTCTTTGAGAATTCCTTCCAAACTTCAGATTGCATTCTCAAAGCTCAATGGTTTTACAGGTTCAACCCTTTGTTGGAAGATTAAAAAAATGATCCACAGATATTTTTTTAGTTTTCTTATCTTATGAAACTGGTTTATCCCATTTCATATCTGGGCAATAGTCCAAGTCTGCCCCTCGGTGGTATTCTTCTGTTCAAAGAGGCCTTCTGGATTAACTGCATAACTCATCATCAATTGGTAAAGTGAAATCTAGATTAGACTGTCAATTGGTCATTTTGAACAATAGTTGACCAAAATATTATGTTTTTTTTTTTGGTAACATACTTCAGTGATGATGTTAGCAAAAATTTTGACAGAGTGACCAGGGAGGCAATCTCTTTCATATACTATGTTTCACACTGTATACTTTCATCTGCAGTTCACTTGGAATCTCTCTTTATCATCTCGAATTCAATGAACACCTAATGCCATTTCCATCACATCTCCAATTCCAAATTTTTTTCTTTTCAAAGCTTTTTCTTAAACACATTGTCACACCATTCAAGAGTTTTAAATGGTGCAAAGTGACCATCTAGTGCTAAGGTTATGTTTCTATTATGTTGTATGCTCCCCTTGAAGCTAATGTACAAATCGCACAAAAATTCTGTATCTGTTTCAGCTGTCAACCCATCGAATGGAACTAACTTGGATACATCGAGCTCTTATTCATGTCGCTGATGATGCCATAAAGAAGACAAGTTAACCAGTGAAAGATGTATATCCCAGCTCCCCCCCTTTTTTCTTTGTTGTTTAAAAAATCACTTTCATCTTTCTCTGGTTCAACTGTGACTGTAGTGAAAAATTTCTTCAGATTACCTAGAAACCTTTATAAAACTGATGCCCATGTCCTTTCTCATATCCAACTTCTTCATGAGTTTTCTAATCTCCATGACATTGTGCCATTGACCTGCCATGGCATAGAAGTTTGCCAATAAGATGTAAATTCCATGGCTTTTGGGACCCAAACTGATCAGTTCTTCTGCAACCTTCTTTCCAAGAACAATCTCGGAATAATTTATGCAGGCACTGAGAATAGTCTTGTAAGCTATGACTCTTTCTTCTGTAGGCAGTCTTCTTGTGAGATCTTCCGCTTGGTATAGCAACCCTGCTCTACTGAACAGATCAATTAGGCAGCCCAAGTGCTCAACTTTTGGTTTCATATTGTAAACCCCCGTCATCCTATCAAACAAAAGGATACCTTGCTCAAGTAGGCCTGATCGGCAACATGCCATCAAAGCAGCAACAAATGTGACATCATTTGGCTCAATTCCTTCCTCCTCCATCTGCTCAAACAAGGTCAATGCTTTACTTCCATGCCCACAATTTGCCAGCCCTGTAATCACTGCAGTCCAAGCAAAAGTGTCTGTGTAGCCAATCTTGTAGAATGTTAGCAAGGCATCTTCGAAACTCCCACATTTAGCATACATGTCTATCAGAGCTGTACCAACAAAAGAATCTATTCTTATTTCTCGTTGCAAGACAAATTGATGAACTAGTCTACCAAATTGGAGATCACATAGGCTGGCAGCAGCTGAAAGCAAACTAACAATAGTGGTTTCATCTGCTTTTACACTTTTCATCTCCATTTTCTTAAAAAGTTCCAAGGCATCCCTTGGACGCTTGGCCTTAACATATCCATGTATCATCGAATTCCATGAAACCAGATCCTTAGCAACCATCTGATCAAAGATACCACGAGCCAGATCTACAAGCCCAGACTCAACATACCCATTGATCAGAATCGTGTGTGAAACCACATCTCTTCTGTCCTTCATTGCAAGGAAAAATCGAAATGCCATGTCCATATAACCATCTTTAGCATACATACTCAACATGGCATTCTCCAAATTCAAACTACATCTAATCCCTTGTTTTATCAAAAAAGTATGGATCCCTCTTCCATAATCCATTGCCCCTACTTCAGTACAAGCCATCAATAGAATGACCAAAGTGACTGCATCGGCTTGAACAGCATCAAACACCATTGCCTTAAACAAAACCAAGGCTTCAAACTGCAGACCTGGGCTCTTGCTATAACTAGCTAGAAGTGAATTCCAGCTCGCTGAATCTCTCATAGGCATTATATCAAAAAGTTGGCGTGCCTCTTCAATGCGTCCCGTAGACCCATAAAAGTGGATGAGAGAATTCTGTATATAAATATCAGAATCAAGGCCAATTTTTGTGACATGGGCATGTATCTCTTCCCCTTTTGGAATTGAAACCAAATGGGTGCAAGCCTTGAGAAGGGCAGGGTAAGTGTGACTGTCAGGACTGTTGGAACTTGCTGTGACGAAGTGGTTGTATATGAGGATGCCATAGAAGGGTAAGGAGCTGTTGGAGTAAGCTCTAATGACGCAGTTCCATGTGAAGGTTGTGTGTATGAGACCGGTTGTTATGGTTTGGGCAAAGATTTGGGAGAGTTGTTTGTTGTCAAGGGTTGAACGTTTAAGCTGTCGAAGAATAAGGTCCAAGTGCCCACACATCATACTTTGTTTTAGGATTGCCTTCAGTATATGCCTCGGCCGTGGTAAGGTTAACCAGCATTCTAGAGCTTTCTCCACACCACCGGAGCGGATCACAGAGCAAGTAAAGACGGAAGGTCGAAGCCTAAGGCGTTAACCGGGCTACCTTGGGCGAGCTCTTTGAGCGTTTCTGTGTATTGTTTTGATTCTCTTATATAAATGCAATGTCTTCTTGTTCTTTTGGGATAATTACATCCCGCTCCTGTAGTTTGTCGAAATTGCATATGAATCTAAGAGTTTGAGTAATTTACGCCTCTCCTCCCTTAACACTTACGGTGTGATTATGCTGTTACTTTTGTGCAACAAAAGACTGTATTAGCCTTTTAGTAGAGATGGTCTAATTTGAGAGGACCATTATACCCTTTTATACTGGAATACCCAAACCATCTGCAAATCAAATCCCTAAGAGACAACCATCGGAGAAGGTGGAGGCGAGACCTATGCGAGTACACAGTGTTTTGTTTTTTTCCTTTCTCTCTCTTCATTGTATTAATTATATGTATAGGGTTTTTTTAACAGAACCCCTAGATCTTCTTTTCCTTTTCAGAAAAAACCCCTAATGTCCAAACCCCACCTGCACGATTAGAAATTTATTCAAAACCTATAACTGAAAAACCCTATACGAATCTTCTTTGTGGAGATCCTTCTTTTTCCTCGCCCTCGAGAGGGAATCTTAATATGAGCCTTATCATACTCTTTCTCATCCTCATTGCAGCTTTCCTCTTTTCTTCTTTGTCTTACTCCACCTCCTCTAGCCATCACGAGGTTAATTACTTTGCCTTATTAACAACGCCACTTCCCCAAAATGGATCTTTGGATTCCGTATAGCGTATTTGAGATTGAAACCGCATCAATGACGTTGGACGGAATGGGTAGATTGAAATCTGAAAAACAATTGGAATCCAAGCTGTTCACAACACTCGAATAGGGCATTTTCATTCAATTCTTGAAAGGATCGGAGGAACGACGGCGTCACCTCCTTGCTGCAACGCCCCATCCCCCTT
Source organism: Macadamia integrifolia (assembly GCF_013358625.1). Taxonomy (NCBI): domain Eukaryota; kingdom Viridiplantae; phylum Streptophyta; class Magnoliopsida; order Proteales; family Proteaceae; genus Macadamia; species Macadamia integrifolia. The sequence goes on from NC_056567.1 coordinate 11,123,325, forward strand.
GTTTTCCCCTCCGATCCCTGCTTTTGCGCCTTCCCCTGCAACCCAAAATAACCTACCCCCCACTCTTCAAAGAACCCAACTCATCAGCTCCTTGTAAGGTAAAATTATGATTTCAAAACACTTAAAACGACTCTGGCTATGTTTGGTTGTAAGAGGAATTAAAGAGAAGAGAAGTGAAATTTTCATACTTAAAAAAGAAATATATATAATCATTGCTCCATGTGACTTTAAAATTAACTTCAAATCATTCCATATTTGATTATAAAATTTCACTTTACTTTGCATCCAAAACCCTTTGTTATAATACGTAAAATAAAAATCACATGTAAAATGCATTATTACTAAATATGGCTAAAAAAATTAAGTAGTTTATACAATCACATGGTATAATGATTATAAATAGTACCATTTAAAGTATGAAAATTTCACTTTCCTTCCCTTTAAATTCCCATTGCAACCAAACGAACCTTCAATTCATTCATCAAATTGGAAATACGAATCATGTTTTTTTTCCCTAGAACAACAACAGAGAGAAAAGAGAGAAAAAAAATTATATTTGCCAAGTGGAATAGTAGAATAGAGATCTTCTCACAGTGTTAGTTTGGGTCGATTTATAATAGAAAGCTCACTAATATAAATTCCTTGGCATGAAAATAAGTGAATAGCGAGAAGGATTAAGTCGGATTCATCAACGAAAATAGAAAACAGTAAGATTTGAACACTAGAAGTAAGAAAGGAAAAAAATTCTGCTAACTACTCGGATCTTGAGATATTGAACCTTGTTAGGAATCCCAGGTGCACTAATGTAGGACTTGTCTCCATTCTTTCCTGAGATTGAAGATTTGCAGATCACAGCTTGGTGACCTAGGTTGAAGATGATGAAATTGAAAGATGAATTTTCTCTCTTTTCTTAATTTCAAGTGAAGGCTTAGTTCCGAGGGCATTTTCGGTATAAGAAAGGTGACCTCATCATATAACAGTTTCAAACTCACGGACACTAATGGATTGGACTCAAATGTAAGAATCATATATACTTCAAGGGAGGGGGCGTAATGCTTTCAAACCCTTGGACCCATACACAATTTCGACAAACTACAAGAGAGGGGCCGTAATTTTTCATTATCTTTTTATTTTTTATTTTGGATAATTTACAGCGTCACCCCTTGGAGAATGTTACTATTATAGAAACATCCCCTCTTTAGTATCAAATTGCATTTAGACCCATACCATTATTCTTTGTTAAGTGATGCTATGAAATGACGTTTTAACCCTTTTGAATAAAATACATATCCCTATCCCATTTTATATTTACCCATAACTACCCCTCTCTCCTTTTCACGGTGGGTTAACAATTCTCTCCTCCCATTATCCTCTTCTCCATACCTGCGAGATCTGTTCCATCTGTCTCCGCTGAGAACTGCTTCATCCGTCGCCTGTGATAACTACGCCATCTGTCACCGCCGATAACTGCTCCATCTTAGGTCGCCGAGAACAACTCCATCACAGCTGAGCGTGACTACAAATGGAGGTTTGGATTTTTTTTTTTATTGTTCTTCCACCTGGTTCGGCTAAAGCACAGTTATGAAATTTGAGATTGTCGTTGAACAACCAAAGCAAGAGTGAGAGAGATACACACTCTGTCTGAGAGTCCGAGTAACGTTCAAAGTTATATAGATACATCTCTTGGAATAGTGATCGGAAATGCTATATCTCTTAACAGAGACTGACAACAGAAATGGCGGGGGGAGAGAGAGAATGCTTCCCCACCGACAATCTTTTCATTCCACTGTTTAAGATCCAAAAAAAGAATTGGATTGGAAAAAAAGATGAACAAAGAAAAAGACCCTTCAACTTACAAGCTTTGATTTTATAAATTTGGTAAGGTTAGCTACAGGGTGAGAAATGAGAGAAGCTCATCACCTAGAAATTCATGGATCATCTATTCTTTTTTTTTTGGTAAAAAGGATCACCTATTCATATTCTTGATTATTGGTTGTAATTTGGGTCTTCTACTATTGAAGATTCTGTGTTCGATTTATTTATTTTTATTTCAATGTTGGATCTTACAGTACTCTGTTTTTTCGCCATTACAGATAGGAGGTCTTCATACCATGATGTGATCAGAGTTAATGAGATTCAGAAGGTATTGGACATAACTGGTGTCAAGACCTACATTATCAATAGCGCCAGAGTTGTGGTCCTGAACGAACGCCCTCAGCCAAGCCAGGGAAAGGACACCTGTGAGGTCTGCGATAGGAGTCTCCTCGATTCCTTCCGATTTTGTTCTCTGGGTTGCAAGGTAAACATCAATACAACCAAGAATAAAATCATAAAATCCCTCTTTGATCTCATTGACTTAATTTCCTCAACTCTTCTGCTACATTCTTTTGATTCTCCAAAATTAACTAAATTCAAAATGTGGTTTGTTTTTGAATCCAGATTGTTGGTACTTCCAGCAACTTCAGGAGGAAGAAGCAGCATCTGGGTAAGGCTTTTGATGACGAAGAATCTTATAGCAGCAGCCATGGCAATGGGAAGAACAAAGTTCAGAGCTTCACCCCTTCAACGCCGCTGCCAACTGTCGTAAATTATAGAACTGCCAACCGAAGGAAGGGAATACCTCATAGAACACCAATGGGAGGACTCAAAAAATCGTCTGCAATTCCGATCTCGTACAATTCCGTGAAATACCACCTTCAAGGGGTGACACGTGTATTGATACCAATGCAATGGTCCAGATCTGATTTAAATGTCTCTTCACTGATTTAATGTTTTATTAGTTGTACCAGATCTGGACCATTGTATTGGTATCAATACACGTGTCACCGTCTGAAGGTGGTATTGCACGGAATTGTACGAGATCGGAATTGCAGACGATTTCAATCACATTATAGAATATTATGATTGTCTTTCCAATCAGTGGGTTAGGGGGTGTAAGTAAGGGTAATATCGGTACCCTCACCATCCCACAAGAGTCCCACCGATTACAAAGGGCTGGGTGGGAGAAAGGGTAGGCCATGTGGCCCGACAGGAAAAGTTGGGTTTTCTACCCATATTCCTACCCCCAAACAACCAAACAGCTTAACAACACAATGGGGTGGGAAATTTCTTACAACAATCCCACCCCATTGAAATACCATCAATCAAATGGGCACTTATGGTACCTCATGTTAAGAATGTGAATTTGAATTAAAACCGTTTATTGAAATCGAATTGAACCATTATACTAAAATCGTGAAACCGTTTAATAAATGGTTCGGTTTTAATTTTAAAATTGAAGTCGTGATTCGATTTTGGTATTAAAATTGAAACCATTGATAAACCGTTAAACCAATTAACATATATTCAGTAAGTTTAAGTCATTCAATGTTAAATTTACATATATTTTAATAAAAAATTAAGTTTACATCAAACTACTATTAAAAAGAAGCATATAACAATAAATAATTCAATTCAATGTTAAAATTTACATCCATTTCATTCAAAATTTTAAAGATAAAGAAATCGTTTGGATAAAACAAATTAGTAAACATAAGAAAACCATTATAAATGGTTCGGTTTTAATGTATGAAACAGTTGATTAAGTGGTTAGATTTTGGTTTTACTTAAGAAATCTTACACTAAACCGAGTCGAGCTATTTATACAAGAACCAAACCGATTAACACCCTTACCTCATATTTTGTAATTGCCGTTGGGGGTTCTTTATTGGGTAAGTCAAAAATAAAAATAAAATAAAATAATAAAAGAAAAAAAATCCAAATTGACCATATTTTCAATTTTTCCCTCCCAACCTAATTCTCACCACTATTTCCACCTTCACCCCCTACCACTACCAACCCTGACCCTAAGAGATGGTCACTTGGCAGGTAAGGACTGAGAATCCCAATTGCATACAATCGAAGTAATCTACTTAATAGGATTTATAAAAGCAAGAAGAGGAGAGGGGGGTTTTCACGATTTTGGCAAACTCCTCCATCCCCTTTATTTTGTGTGCTTGATAATTAGGATTCGTGAAAGCCCAAGTGTGAGAAAAATTGTGTATACTTGTCTTGGAGTTTTCAATCCATTTGAAGCGTTGGAGGGATTGAGTCCTTATGTTGCTAGGGTGTTGAAGAGCTATTATTAGAAAAAGAGCTACACTTACGATTCTAAGATAAATTATTCCCTTCCTATATTATGGTTTTTGTACATGATTTCAAATGAAAGAGATACCCAATCTAACTTTTCTGCTGTGTTATTGGGATCCCACCAACAATTATATTCAAAACAAAATACATCATATATTAAGGATGCTATTACTTTTGATGTGAGAAATAAAATTCCACACAATTACGTTGTTTCACCGGATACAAATAGAAATAGGTTCCTTGCATCTTCTTGGGACCTTCCTGTTTACCCTCCTCCCTTTTAGTTTTATTGTATCTTCCTTTCTCTTCGTCTAATCCCCTCCCCCTCCTCCTCCTCCCTGGTTGTATCATACTCTTTATTTTGATTTGTTTTTGCCTCCGTTTTTTTATTGTATCCCTCCCTTCTTTTGCTTGTTTCTTCCCACCTTAGTTTGGTTTGTCCCCTCTCTTAGGGGTTGTGGTCCTTCTCTTTTAGGGCTTGGTAGCATTTTCTCCCTAATTTTACCGATGTCCTTGCAACCTTGGCTTCCATGGTAGAATGCAACCCTATGGCATAGCCCGTTTAAGAAGCCTTTCTTTATTAGGCAAGTAGCACAAGTGATTTAAGAAAATCTGCAAATTAATAAAACTAAATAAGTTTGCAACACAAATAAACAATAGATGCATGGTTGTAAATTGTAATAAATCATAACAACCACTCCCACTTGCACATTTATTTTGGGCATAGAAATTATAGGAAGAACCAATTGGAAATTGGCCAACCAAAACATGTGGGAGGATTAGGATTTAGGAATGTTGAATCTCACAATATTGCACTCCTACTAAAGTTTGGTTGGAGACTAATCTCTGATGAGGATAGCATTTGGAGAAAAATTCTCTAGTCCAAATATTTTGTCAACAAGTCAGTCTTTGACTCCAGAACTCTGAAAGCTAGAGGTTCTCCATGTTGGAATAGTATTGGTAAAACTCTCCCCATTTTGAAAAAGATCGTCTTTCGGAAAATAGGTAATGGCTCAAACACCTTCTTTTGGTTTGATCCTTGGATTTGAGCTACCATTGAGATGCATAATATCTTGAACCATAGTGATTAGGGGTGCCAATTCCTAAACCGAACCGGTAAAACCAGCCGGGCCGAACCGATAACAACATGGACCGGACCGAACCGAACCGAAGCCTTATTGGTTCGGTTCGATTTCGAGTATTGCAACCCCAAAACCAAACCGAACCGCACTGGAAACTGGATGAACCCGAAACCAAACCGAAATCGGCTCAAAACCAGGATCGAAACCGAAACCAAACCGGTAAGAAACCGAAACACTCCAAAATTCATTAAAAAAAAATCAAAATTTGCATAGTTTTGTATACATTTGTATGGAAGGTCGAATCCAAACTAGACCAAAAACCAAAACCAACCCGGTTACAAATCGATTTAAGAAACCGAAGACAAACCGAAACCAAACCGCACCGAAACCGAAACCAAACCGAAACCGGAATTTCCTTATTGGTTTGGTTTCGGTTTCAATTTTCCCACACCGAAACCGACTCAACCCGGACCAAAACCGAGCCGGACCGACCGATTGACACCCCTAATAGTGATAATAGAAATCACTACTCTGAATCTGTTAGTACATTCACTTTAAACAATCTCTGGGACTTGGAATGTTTGAACTCTTTTATCCTTGCTTTTGTCAATGATTGTATTGCTCAAACCCCATTATCACATCAAGATGACAGATGGTGGTGCACCCTTTCTAAGGAGGGATCTTTCACAACTAAATTAACTGCCAAGTTTCTCAGCACCAATGCACTAACAAACTTCCATGCATGCTCAAACAGGTATTGTTGCTCTTCTCCATGCTCACAATGGTGGTGATTTTTCTGGAAAATCAGTATCCACCCCAACTATAAGCTTTTCTTTTGGAGAGCGATCAATGATGGATTACCAACAAAAGATATATTGTCTAAGTGGGTGGATATTGACTCCATATGTAGCCTTTGCCACTCCTAGCAGGAGTCTGTCTACCATTTTATGTTTGATTGTGATTTTTCAAGAAAGATATGAGCTGCGAGCCCACTGGGTTTAAAACCTAACCTTCTTCCTTTTGATTCTGTTAAGAAACTAGTTTCCTTTTGTTTCAACTCTGGTTTCATCCCCAAAAAAGACTTGCAATGGTTATTTTCTGTCTTTATCATCACCTACTACTTTATCCGGATCCACATAAATAAAATCCTGTACTTTGCACAAACGCTAGATCCCATCACTTTCATTAAGCACATTGAGTATTGTATTGCGAATGGCATTACTTGCAAATTCTCGGACAGGTGATATCTAACACAGATCCATATTGCATGACTCCGATAATTACACCAAGCTCAAACTCACTTATCATGATAACAAGTGTCATAGATAAGGAAAAAAATATATCTGCATGGGCTTTAGCATTTATTTTTCAAAAAAGAGTCATCTTATGTGAAGCAAACTATGTATTGACAGGAGAAACTGGTGATGCGGAGGCGTTAGGTATTCTGCACGGACTGTCAAGGGCACGAACCAACAAATGGGTTATCGAAGAAGTATGGAGTGATGTGGACGTTCTCAAGAAGTTTTTTGATAAACTGTTAACTTTATGGCCTAGAACACTAATCATCTTAAGCGATGAGATGGACAATTATCTTATCTATCCTAGGTTTGGTTTACTAAAGACTAATAGTATCCTAGAGAATCTGAAATCTATGGCTTATGAAACTTTATCTGGCATGAAGCCAATATTTAGGACAGATATGGCATGTAATATATATTATGCTATCTAATGCTCTTATCCTTTGTTTTGGCTGATAAAAAAGGGGGGGGGGAATTGAGCTCTCATGACATAGAATGTGGTGGAAAGGGCTCTTGATTAAATGAACGTAAATTTATTGACTTCCTTTTCATTGGAAATGTTCCTCCAACTTCCTTCCTTCCCAATTGCGAATTTTAAGCATCTGCAAAAGACAATGACAATTAGAGTTTACTGAAACAATTGACATGACTATAGTTATGAATTTAATTGGTCTATGCAAGGATAACAAGGCATATATATTTATCTATGTACGTACTCTATAAAAGGACGTACTTGTGTTTTTTAGGAAAACTTTACCATCTGACCCAAATGACCCCATTTACCACTTAAATTACGACTAATGCCCCCATTTAACATCTCACCATATTTAAAAAACAAAAAAAAAATTCTCTCCGTAATTCATAATTATCCACTATCCATAATTATCTCTCTCCCTCTCTCTCTCTCTCTCACTCTCTCTTCCCTGAACGTGGAAGAGAAAAATTCTCCCTCATGTAACATATCTCCATAAATAATTAAAAAAAAAAAAAATTCTCCCCATGATTATCTCTCCTAAAATTTTCATTCAATACGATTGGTTTCCTTACCAATACAAACTCTTAAAATTTTCATTTAATACGATTGGTTTCCTTACCAATAAAAACTCTTAAAATTTTCATTCAATACGATCAGTTTCCTTACTAATAAAAACTCCTCAAATTTCCATTCAATACCATTAGTTTCCTTATTCTTTACTAATAAAAACTTCTAAAATTTTCATTCAATACAATTGGTTTCCATACCAATAAAATCTCTTAAAATTTTCATTCAATACGATTAGTTTCCTTACCAATAAAAACTCCTAAAATTCTCATTCAATATGATCAGTTTCCTTACCAATAAGAACTCCTAAAATTTTCATTCAATACCATTAGTTTCCTTATTCTTTACTAATAAAAACTTCTAAAATTTTCATTTAATACGATTGGTTTCCTTACCAATATAAACTCTTAAAATTTTCATTCAATATGATTAGTTTCGTTACCAATAAAAACTCCTCAAATTTCCATTCAATTCCATTAGTTTCCTTACCAATAAAAACTTGGTTTCAGTATGATATCTCCTCTCCCTCGACTTTCCTTCTCTTACTCGCTTCCTTCCTTTCCCTCTCTCTCTCTCTCTCTCTCTCTCTCTCTCTCTCTCTCTCTCTCTCTCTCTCTCTCTCTCTCCTTCTTGCTGTTAATCCCTCTCTCTACCAGGAAGAATATTCATGGTTGCTTCCATCTTCTAGGAAGTGCTCGAGCTCACAGACCTTGAAATTGCATTCATGGGATCTGAACGACCGCCTCCTTCCGCAGAGACCACTTCGTCAACGATCTCCTCGACTGTAAGTCAAAGAGAAGCGTGGTCACTGAAATAGTTGTGAATAGAGCAAGAAGTTTTCCAAGCTTAAGGTAATCACTAACCAATAACCATTGACTTGCGTACTTTCCCATGCCACGCTCAACTTTTCTAGAATACCAGTTGTTCTTAGATTTTAGTCTTAAAGCTAGGGACTAAAATCATTGGGTTTTTTCACTATGGACATTTGTCTCTCTCCTGTGATGATGATCGTGCTATTGATATTGAGATGTGTTCAAGATGCCAGAACTTGAGACTGAAGGATGTTATTCCTACTAATAACAACAGATAGGATCTTGCCATACAATCATTGAATTACAAAATTAAACTGTAAGGGTCGACGCATACCGTTCACCATCGACTGTGAAGAATTTACCGTCATTATATTCTTCATGTATCTTTATTCCTGCAATCCCAATCACAAACATAATGGATCCTCTAGGTTTCTCCCACTAGCTCCCTTAATGCTCTCTTGGTGATGGAACTAATAATGAGATTAACGTTAGAGTAGGAGGAGGACCTAGAGTCCTATTAAATAAAGTTTTGCACCCTCCCATCAAGGTGTGCAAATAGGGTAGGACTCTTTTCCGTAATTTGACGAGGAGTGGGTTTCCTATTTGGAATTCAATTCTATGAGATTAGTATCGGTCAATAACCTAATTGGTATATGTGGCAATAATAGAGAATATTCTTACAATCTCCCACTTGAACCATATGACCACAAAATTATAATCTCAAACATAATTTGGATTCTAACATCATACTGCAGTATTTGAAAGTAAACCCATCAACTTTATGTCATCACAATCATAATACCATATTTGAACAAAACTACTAATGTGGATCATGGCGGTTATACATCATATAACGACATACTCCCTTCCATAGTCACAACACTAATAACTTCATCCAAACAGGTGCAAAAGTAGGGAATAGACTAGAAAAGTCTATAACTAAATGGTCTAATATAATATCTCACATATATTAAATAAAATGTGTACGCATAATAATAAAGTGAGAAATATTCAGAAACAATAAATATCATGATCATTTAAATAAATAAGAAAAATATCTAACATAATATGACCATTACATCAAACTTTACATAAACCCATGTTCATTATAAGATCTGTAAAGTGTTTAGGCGCTAATGCCTTGGTCATAGGATCAGCAATTATCAGACTTGTCTTGATGTGTGTAATAGACACTTCTTGTTTCTGAACTGATTCCTTCACAAAATTGTATTTTACTCCAATATGCTTCGCTCTACTTGAATGCTTATCATTCTTGGAGTAATATATAGTAGCAACATTGTCACAACATTCTCAGTGGCTTCGAAATGGTGTCGACAACCCGAAGTCCTGAGATAAAGTTCCGTAACCAAATTGCCATAGATGTGGCCTCAAAGCATATCACAAACTCTGCTTCCATAGTAGAAGTAGAGACACAAGCCTGTTTCTTGGACTTCCAAGAAATCGCCCCACCAGTAAGTAGAAAGATGTATCCTGATGTAGATTTCCTATTGTGGAGGCATCCTGCATAATCAGAGTCTAAATGTCCGATCACTTCTAAATGTCCGATCACTTCTAACCAATTAGATGCTTTGTAAGTAAGCATGTACTCCCTAGTCCCCTTTAAATACCTCATCACCTTCTTTGCTGCAACCCAATGATCCATGTCAGGATTACTCACATACCTGCCTAACATACCAACAGCAAAACTGATGTCTGGATGAGTACAAGTCATTGCATACATAAGAGTCCCTACTGTGAAAGAATAGGGAATATCCTTCATTTGTGCTCTTTTCAAATCATTCTTTGAGCATTGATTTAGACTGAACTTATCTCCTTTGATAATGGGGGAAACACCTGATTTGCAATTCATCATGCCATATCTTTCCAAAACTTTATTAATATAGGTTTTCTGTGATAGCCCAAGTATCCGACGAGATCTATCACGAAAGATCTCAATACCGATAACGAAAGAAGCTAAACCCATATCTTTCATTTCAAAGTTCTTAGAAAGAAAGATCTTTGTATCACTCAACAAACCAAAATCATTACTAGCAAGTAAAATATCATCCACATATAAGACCAGAAATATAAATTAACTCCCACTAAGTTTCAGATATATACACCTATCAAAGGTGTTCTTAACAAATCTGAAGGAAACAATGATATGGTCAAATTTAATATACCACTGTCTGAAAGCTTGTTTAAGTTCGTATATGGATTTCTTAAGTTTGCACACTAGATTTTCTTTTTCTTGATCACTAAATCCCTCAGGTTGGTTCATGTAGACTTCTTCATCTAAATCTCCATTCAAAAATGCAGTTTTCACATCCATTTGGTGAAGCTCTAGATCATAATGAGCTACTAATGCCAATATGATTCTCAGAGAACCCTTCTTAGAGACAGGAGAGAAGGTTTCATGGTAATCAATGCCTTTTTTCTGAGTGAATCCCTTTGCAACTAGTCTAGCTTTATGTCTTTCAATATTATTCTTCGAGTCGCGTTTGGTTTTAAATACCCATTTACAACCAATCGCCTTAAAGCCCATTGGTAAGTGAACGAGATCCCATACATCATTGTCACTCATGGACTTCATCTCATTTTTTATGGCATCTACCCATTTAAGAGAATCATCATCGTTTATGACCTATAAAAAGGTTAATGGGTCATTATTGATTCCAATATCAAACTCTGATTCTTGGAGATATATTATATAGTCATCAGGAATAGCAGACCTTCGAACCCTCTGAGGTCTTCTTTGAATTTCCAGTTGAGAAACATTCATCTATCAGTGGTAACTACATCATGGAGTGATACATCTTCAATAATTTGTTATTCCATAGGATCATTTTCAATAGTTACCCGTGGGACAACATCATCATGATGAATATGTACATCTTCTATAGTTTGTTGTTCCACTAGATCATTATGAACAGTCACCCGTGGAATAACAATGTTATCACGATATACATAAGTTGGTAAAGAAATTTGATGTTCTTTAAATACCACATGACGTGGTTTCTCACTCCTACTAATGTTACCATCCTCTAAGAATCTAGCAGTTCGAGTTTCCACAATTCTAGTACTGTGTAGTGGTGCATAAAACCTTTAACCCTTTGACCATTGACAATAACCAATAAAGTAACAACTTATGGTTTTAGGTTCAAATTTTCTTTCATGTGGATTGTACAATCTAGCTTCAGCAGGATAGCCCCATACATGTAAATGCCCTAAACTAGGTTTCTTTCCATTCCATAACTCGTAAGGAGTTTTAGGAACTGACTTACTAAGAACCCGGTTCAAGATATACACAGCTGTTTTTAATGCTTCGCTCTACAAGAATTCAGGCAATGAGGAGTTGCTCATCATGCTACATTGATTCGGGGGTTATACCCTTCAACTTAAGAAATCGGGTAAATGGTCCTTCACTTTACCCTATATCAATATATCTACCATAATATTCACCCCCTCTATCAGATCTCACAATTTTAATATTTCTGTCTAACTTATTTTCGACTTCAGCACAGAACACTTCAAAAGCATTTAAAGCATTAGATTTTTTTTTTTTAATAAGTAGACATAACAGTATCATGAGTAATCATCAATGAAGGTGATGAAATATTTTTCACCAGTTATACAAGGATCAAAATGGCCACAAATGTCAGTGTGCATCAATTCTATAAGTGAATTGGTCATTTTGGTAGCAACTTTATTTGTCTTAGATTGCTGACCTTTGATGCAATCTATATAAGTGGTGAAGTCAGTGAAGTCTAGATTTGATAATATTTGATGCTTCACTAACCTCTCCATTCTTGGTTTAGAAATATGACCTAAACGTCTATGCCATAGGGATGAGGAATCATTATTGTTGGATTTATGCTTTGATCCAACATTCACATGCACTGCAAGAATGGATTTAGAAAAATTAAAATCCAAATTAAGTTTATAAAGACTATCACATAAATATCCAGTGCAAACTAGATTGGTGTCTTTAAAAATGTTTACAACCTTATCACCAAATTAAACTTAAAACCTTCACAATCAAGTCTCGATAATGAAACTAAACTTCTAAAAATAGAAGGAACATAAAGAGTAAGGTCCAACTGGAATCCGATGTCCAAAATGAGTCTATAAGTGCCGATGGATCGAACTTTAGACTCTTTCCGGTTTTTCATGTAGACGATGCTCTCACTTTGATTTGATTTTCGGGTTGTAAGAAAGCCCTGCATAGAATTAAAATATGAACAGTTGCTCCTGAATCAATCCACCAAGTGTTACAAGGAACATCAACAAGATTTGTTTGAAAACATACTAGGATAGAATCATTACCCTTCTTTTCAAACCAAGTCTTGTGTTTCTGACAGTTTTTTCTGAAAGTGTCCTACTTTCTTACAGAAGAAATACTTTAACTTGTCAGTTTTCTTTTCCTTGTTATCAAACTTTGGATTGGAGGCTTTCTTTGATGCATTGTTATTTTTAAAATTTCCTCTCTTCCTTTTATTCTGGTTGGATACAAAATTGACCACCTGGCCTCCCTCGTCATTTAATCTCCTTTCCTCTTGGACGCATATACTCTGAAGTTCATTTAGAGTCCACTTATCTTTATTTATATTGTAGTGGATCTTGAATGCTCCAAAACGAGGAGAAAGTGAAGTCAGAATGATTTGGACAAGGCAACCTTCATTCATTATCAATTCGAGGGGTTTTAGTTGTGCACAGATACTTGCCATTTCAGAGATATGGTCCCCTATCCCATTAGTACTAGTATACTTCATTGTTACTAGTTTGCTCATCAAAGTCTCAGCCAAAGATTTATCAACAGTAGCAAAACGGTTCTCTACATTGATTAGGTATTCCTTTGCATTTTCAAAAGTTGGTATGGAGCTTTTGATAGTCTTGCTAATTGTCTTCTTGATATATAAAAGGCAAAGACGGTTGGAATGCTCCCACCAATTATGTAATGTAACCTCATCATCAGTGCTCTCATCAGCGAGAGCAGCATGTTTCTCATTACGCAATGCATAATCATGATCCATGGCAGCAAGGTAATAAATAAGTTCTTCATGCCAGTCATTAAAGTTTGATCCATTCAGAAGTGACACGTTATTCGAAATAGAGATAGGTGTTGAACCTGTGAATAAGAGTAAACAATACATACATATCAATCATCATGCTTTGAGTTTCAGTAATAGAATATTAAAATTCTAGAAAAGCAACCTATTGCTTCATTACAATCTATCTTGTAGGATCGACATGGTAACATGCTAATGGTTCACTTTACATTAGATGGAAGAAATCATTAGGGTAAAATATTTAAGTCATCAAAATGGTCAAATAAGATGTATAACTGTGGATATTCCCATCCCATTTAACTGTTAAACTATCATATATAGATCAATGCAGTCAATCAAGAATGTATACCTACAGATATTCCCATTCTATCTTGACCGTTACATAACGATCATCATAAGACTCTAAAGTTTAAAATTTAAATTGAATGTGTGATACGATTATGTTTAAGGCCAACATATATAATTATTGTGATCAAGAAAAATGTGTACCTATAGATACTCCCATTCAACTTAATCACATAATCATTGATGTCCCAAACACATTTAAAATTGAGAATTATACACTTTCAATTTAAATTTAACATAAATTGTCATCCAAGCATCATAGGTATTCTAAAATAATGCATAAAGACATAGACAACATCTATTTCTATCTATTTTTACCGTAAAAGTATTCTAAAAAACATAGAAATTCAGTTTGTAATATAGAGCATAAGTAGAAATAGATGTACAATCCATGAAATATGTACAAACTTAAGTAGAGAGTACAAAGAAACCATATCTATTATGATTAGAATCAGAAATAAGGCATAAAGAGAAGATGAGCTTACATAATGGGTTTATTTCATTAAATCCCATAATATGGGCTTTCATAATGGGTTTAGTTTATTAAACCCCACATATGGATTTTTTTTTTTTTATAAAGTAGGGTAGGGTGCCACAAACCCAAAACCCTAAATTACATTATACAAAATAAACCCTTGGGTAAAGTATAACAAATAAACCCTAATTTATAATTGGAGTTTAAATCTTTTCAATACTTGTGAGTCCCATGCAAATAACATAAAGAAGATTTTACAATTGTCCGTATAATATTGGTCAAGAATCATATGGATTAATATCAAAATTAATACAATTCATCCCATTCAAGCCGATCCGATCAATCGGATCATACAAACATAATATGGGTCGAGTACTGTCATGAACAGTACCGTGAACAACAATACTCGGTCTCATGCAACAACACCATGTATTGTTCATGAACAGTGCCGTGATCAGTAATCGGCACTGTTCATAAACAGTGTAATGAACAGTATAAGCACTATTCATGAACAGTACTATGAACAGTATCAATACTGTTCATGAATAGTGCCGTAAACAGTATCGGCGCTATTCATGAATAGTATTCTCCATGTGATTCAAGAACGCATTGGCGTAACCATGAAGCTCTGATATCACTTGAAGGATGTTATTCCTACTAATAACAACAGATATGATCTTACCATACAATCATTGAATCACAAAAGTAAACTATAAAGGTTGATGCATACCGTTCACCATCGACTGTGAAGAATTTACCGCAATTATATTCTTCTTGTATCTTTATTCTTGCAATCCCAATCACAAACACAATGGATCCTCTAGGTTTCTCCCACTAGCTCTCTTAATGCTCTCTTGGTGATGGAACCAATAATGAGATTAACGTTAGAGTAGGAAGAGGACTTGGAGTCCTTTTAAATAAAGTTTTGCATCCTCCCATCAAGGTGTGCAAATAGGGTATGACTCTTTTCCCTAATTTGACGAGGAATGTGTTTCCTATTTGGAATCCAATTCTATGAGATTAATATCGATCAATAACCAAATTGGTATATAGGACAATAATAGAGAATATTCTAGAGAATATTCTTACAGAGACTGATCTATGATTGCCATGCAGAGAGCTGCCAAGGGCAACAGACTGCTGCACAATTGTGCAGGGCATGCACACTCTACATTGCATGTTGTGTCCAATGTGGGCAGTGCACCAATGATGGTGAATATGAGGAGATATTCTTCCTGGACTTGCTTTGCTCAAGCTACTGGAAGCAACTACTGAATTGCTCAGAAAGGCAAGAGGAAGAAGATGTTCCCTCAAAGAACTATACCATTTTCCACCAAGAGACAACTAGGTACAATATTCACCTCAATGGCTAATGGGTTAAGTCATAATTTTTTTTTTCCCTTTTTTCGTTGGATGTTCGTGAGGAACCGTGTCATTGGCAGCCCACATATTTAACCAAAGATGACAGCAAACATGACAAGGTTTAATTTTAATTTAATCTTTTTGAATGAACCCTAGCTTGGAAGGAGGGTGCGTTGGAGAAACCTATTATTTTCTTTTAAACAAAAAAAAAAAAAGTATCAAATGGGGGAAAAACAATACCGTTTGAGAAGAATGAAATACCCAGGAAAAAAAGAAAAAGGAAAACAAGATACATGAAAACGTAAGGACGATTACAAAAATAGTCAAGGAGACGTATTTCTTCATTCTTCTTACTAAACGATTTGATTCATTTTGAACTGATAAACTGTTGGTTTTCTGAATTGATTAAAATCAGTTAGAACTGACATTCTATTGAATGGATTATATATGCTAAACCAATTAAAAATTGGTTGGTTCTGACATGCACTAAGAGGCTTACATAAAGGAAATCAAATTTGAGTGATGACATGTGAAAGTGTAACTGGCAGTAGGGTATGTGTGAAACCAGTGTTTTGAAAACTTAGTTTGGTCTCTGTTTTTGACATAACTGAGATTTAATGGATTTCAGATAGTACTTTGTATTAGTGGTCATCTGAGCATCGATCTCAAAATTTCAACGGATTTTTTTTTACTTCTTCAATATGGTTGAGATCAAAGGTTTTTCTCATCCCTAATTTAATACTTTGATGAGAAGTTTTTGGTGGCCGAGGAGAGTTGTGATAGGGTGAATTTCTCAAACAGAATAACAGGATCAGAGTTAGTACTATATTGCTTTCTTGCTAGGCCTTTGCCCTTCTGCATTAAAGCATATAATCGAGTCCCAATATTGTTATAGGAAGAAAATTTGGAGTTGCCGGTGGAAGGTTGCAATGGCATGAATTCCCCAGGCCAATTGCCATGCTTCAATGATTCAAAATACTCCTTTGATCCTTGGTGGTCCTTACAGTCATTGAGGTGATATAGTCATTATCACACACAATGACTATATTTACTTTAATCAATTGCTTTCTCTATCTAGATGATTTTTTGTTATGTTTATTTTTTTGCTATTGGTTGTGGTCTTAGGTTTGAGAAATTGCCCTCTCCCCTCTTTGCCAAGAGTTTCTCTTCCTTGTACGTCCACAGTCTTCCTCCACAGTGAAGGTTGTCCAAGGTCATCTTCCCCGCAAACAGAGACAAGAGTGCCTTCAGAGCTGGTATGAACTTCTTCACAACCTTTTTCTTTTCTTTTCATATGTAGGGTATATAACCTTCTAAGTTTTCTCTATTGTACATTTAGTTTCCTTTTAATGGATTTATGTTTAAAATTTTCTTTTGTTCAAATAATAATTCTCTATTGCTCCATTATCAATAGTTTTACTCAACTGGCTGGAGAACTTTTTGTTCTGCTCATTGCAATGCTCTTCATGCAGCAAGGCATCAAAGTAAACTAAACCACTCACAATATCTAATTTACTTTCTTTTGTTAACATTGAAACTTGATGAGCCACAAGCCTACCATTTACCTTAGCAGTCGAGATCTTGAGGTCAGCTAAATTGGGTTTTATCTAGGCTTTATCTAACTATTTAAATTTTTGATGTAGAAGAATTTTGTTCAGTAATTTGCAGTGCCTTTGCACCACTCTGAATGCGTATCCTATTGACTTGAGGAAGAGTTTCACTTACCCAAAAGAGAAAACCCAAGTTAACAGAATTTATACATTCTTGGAGATCTGCAAATGAGATGTTTGCCTCAGTGTTGTCATTTGGCATTCTACTTACTGCGTTAAGAAGCAGGAAGACACAGTCATGGAGATATGGATTTGTTATGTCCATTAGAGTTTACAATATCTTTGATTTCTAATTGAAGTTATAATGATTTAACCGTTTGTTCTATTATATGGAAGGGGAAAAGATATCATCGTTCTCAACTGCGACTTGAATTTACTAAAGTTGTCATATCCTACAAAACCTTTATGCTTAAAAGTCAGCTACTTTTCTAAATTTGTCTTTTATGGGGAAATTTTGAAGTTGAGTTTCTTTCACATGTTGATCCAGGTTTGAATGCCTTCTCTGGACTGTACCATTTCTAAAGTGTGGGCATTCTATACTTAAAAAGTGATGTTGTATTTTGGAGTGCTTCCTCCTTTTTTTCTTATACCATTTCATTGATACAAAGGTTATTGTTATATACATGGAAATGCAAACAGTGATGTTTGTAAATTGTAATACTAGCTTTGTATGCAACTCATTAGGAAAGGTTAAAGACGCTTCTACCTGCTGTGATAGGGGACTACCACTGATTTCTTTTCTTGAATGCATCATGCAAAGAACTGTGAAACAATGTTTTGTGGACCCGAGAATGCAATGCCACCAAACTTGTATCTTTTGTTGAAGTTTAGATTTGTAATAAAAATTAGATCTGATCACTAAATTCTTGAGATTAATTTGAATTCTTTGAATGGACAGTACCTTGTACCTTGTGTCAATGCCAGTGCCATCAAGTTGCAAAAGAAAAGAATGAAAAAAAATATAAGAGATAGAAGATAATCATATTATTCACTGAATAGGTCCACCCAATAGGGTATTAGTTAAAGTTAAACAGAGGGTGATTACAATCTTTCATTATCTCTCTCTCTTTCTCTCTCTCAATGTAATACTACACATGTAGCTTTGATTTATTATTTGTAATTTCTGCCCCCACGTGCATTTGCACGTATGTTTTTGCTAGTATATATATATATATATATATATACTAGTTAAAGTGCATACGTAAATACACGTGTGGCTATGTGTGCATGTATTTGTATAAGAGAGAACAAAATATCTACATCAAACTATTTGATATCCATCGAAGCAATTAGTAATTTAAGATGATTATTAAATATTAATTTAAATTTCAAATAATGATAGACAATTGTAACATTTTTTCGAAATCAATAGTTAAATGCTGTTCTAGGGTAGAGGGAGAGAGAGCAAGTGGAACCTAATCCCAAATTATGATACTTGAACCCCCACAAATTTTGGCTCACGAGATCTGCCACCATCTGTTAATCCCAAGCTCAGTCATGATTGGTCGAAACAGCCAAGACAACTTGGGATTGGTGGAGTCTCAACTGATCCTAGACCTTGAGTTTTAAATCATTAGTGACCAAAATGAAACTA
Source organism: Macadamia integrifolia (assembly GCF_013358625.1). Classification (NCBI taxonomy): domain Eukaryota; kingdom Viridiplantae; phylum Streptophyta; class Magnoliopsida; order Proteales; family Proteaceae; genus Macadamia; species Macadamia integrifolia. Next base: position 11,142,142 of record NC_056567.1, read on the forward strand.
AACAAAGGCAATAATATTGTCCATGATTAACAAATGTAAACTAAAAAAGTAAGCAGTAAAACAATACATTTACCATGAGAAAACACCCCTGGCTTCAAGAGAGTTCACAAGTATGCCATTGAAGCTATAGAAACATTTTTTTTTTTTTTTTTTGTTAACGATGGGTATCTAGGCCTTCGGTCTTACTAGTCCCGTGGGCCCATACTGACCCCACAACCGCATGGACTGGGTCATACCGGGGTTGAATGAGAACCATTCAACTTTCACTGAAAGCAGTGAAGAGCACTAAACACCCCCGTGTGAGTGGCCCAAGGTGTGCCTAGTTGGAGTTGAACTCAGGACGTCTGAGTTTATGCCTCATATCAAGTTCGTTGCTCACCAATTGCGCTACCCCCTTGGGTTCAAAAAGGGGTGCAACACGAGGACTTCCTCTGTTTCTGCAGAAGTGTAGAAACATTTTCTTGAATTAGAGACAGATTAGATAAATACGCCTATTTTTGAGATACCATCCCAACATAAATTTTTCTTTTTTTTAAGAGAGAACTTGTAGGATAGCACTGGGATCATCACACTAAAATGAACTCACAAGATGATTGGATTTTTTTAAGTTGTGGCGGATTTCCAATTTACTTCACTCTTTGATCATTGGGATTAATCCAATGTAACATGTAACTATATAAGGTAGCAAAAACTTGGGTTTAGTAAAATTGTAAAGCCAAAGCTACTACAATGTTCTCTTTTCAGGGAGTTCGTCACATATAGCAAAACAACAAGAAGAATGAATTATAGTTGTTAATGTTGATAGTCCAGTTGCTTTTTTAGAAAAGTCTTCATAGATTGACAGATAATCATATAAGATTATCCAAAAAGAAACATGGCTTGCATACTTTAATCACTCCACAATGATCTCTGTCTAATTACTTGTTGGAATAATTTTGACAGGCATATTTATGCGCCTCCAAATAGTATGCACATGACCATATCCGAGAAAGTAAACTTGCACATGTAAAAAAAAATGACAATATTGTCCAAGTTGATTATACATAAAACACCGCTTCTTTTGGGGACATGATCTAGCCTTATGTCCGATCCGATTACATGTATAACACTATTTCTCCTATGGACTCAAATGTTGCACATTTTGGGGAGCAATATGAACCTCTCGAGCCCGAATCACAACATTAATCTATGTACTCAACCACGTCATGAAGTCTACTTGTTGTTGTTGCAACTCTTGCAATATGGTATCTTGTTGCTGCTGTAACCTTTGCAACATGTCACACATGATGGAGGTTATATCCTGGGTGGTCACAATCGTTGGAGTAGGAGCACAAGGCACAATATTATCGGCCACTGCTTCCCTCTCAGGTTCAGGAAAGCAGTGCCTTTTGGGCGGCTGTCCTGCTTGTGCTTGGGCTTTCCTTGGTGCCATAGGAGTTTCCTGTTTTAAGAAAATACAATTAACTCCATCAAAATTTGCACCATCTAACCAAATTTATACATACATAGAAATTCAATTTGGCCATCTATGCATGCATAAAAACAAAATCAACCCATTCAGGAAAATTTTACCAGCACCTCCTCTGGAGTATATTTCCTAGGATTTCATGTTGTTTTGCTTGTCTCTAATTATTATGAACTCGCACCTCAAATATCTTCCTTATAGATGTAGGCCTTAATAGAAGACTTATAAACTATCTTGAATTCTTCAAACTTCGGAACGATCTCAATAAGAGAATTCAATATGTTAAATGTTTTCCCTTTTGCCTTTGAAAATGATAGTCAATACTCAATTAATTGTTTACTTAATAGGCCCAAGTGGGGTATTTACATAGGTGATTATCAATCCTAAACTAGGTAGGAGTATAATCAAATTTGCAAGAGAAATATAACCAAACTGACATGTTTTTCCTCTACTAGTAATTACCGATTCCTACCTGTAGTTATCGGATCATGGGATTGTTAGGTGAAAATCATCCGATAGACATTCGGTTAACCGGTAAGGTTATCGAAAGGCATCCAGTAGTTACCGCCAGGTGTCGGTTGTTATCGAATTGCCTCTTTTGGTCTTGTTCTGATAAGTTTTCTTATCACAGTGTTGTATCGGTAATTACCAGATCCTACTGGTAGTTATCGCCAGGTTTTTGTTGGTCTAGGTCTGATGGAATTTCTCGTCATAGCACTAAACCGGTAATTACCGCCAGGACTATTTTTTGGCCTAACAGATTGCATTTATTCAAATGGGCACAACTTTCTCATACAAGGTCCAATTGACCCGATTCAAGTTGCATTGGTTCCATAACTCAATGATCTACATTTTTTCTATGAACTTGACTTCAAAATCAGTCATTTAGTATGACTAAAATACCCTTAAGTAAGAGCCTTGTTGTTATCTCAACAAAGGGTTATGGTTTGGTTTGTTTCTTTTCTTTCTTGCTTCTTGAAAATTTTTCCTTTTTCTTAAGGTGTAAGACTTATGTTATTATTAATGGAAGTATCAGTTATCGGCTTTTACACTCAACTCGTCTCCTATGTGTGAACTATGAGTTTTGTATTTATCTTGAAGTTTTTATTTATAGCCTAATCACCAACATACCTAACATTCCATAACTTTATGACTTAAAGCAAAGTATCGCGCTCTAATACCACTCGTTGTCACACCTTGCCTCTACTCACCTGAAGGCTGGTGATATGGACACATACGCATGTGTCCACAATCCATCCAGGATCCACAATGTAGTACTTTAAGTTTATAAAGTTATGAAATGATTCTGCGATCATATAGATAATAATAATCAAAATATAAACAACTAAGGATTTCTAATATTGATCAAAAAACAAGTTTCTCAAAGTGGAAACATAATTATAGTTATGGCCCCTGGGCTACATCTGATATATAATCAAAAGGAATCAAAATAGAAGATGATACTCTTATTCTCTATGTGCTCCGAATGCACAATCATCACATACGCAACTATCCTTGGGTATAGCTAGTTCCTTATCCCAGAGATCACCTCTGTAGAGAGCCGGCTCCTCAACCACAAACCCTGAATGGTTACCTAAAACAACATCTAAAAAGGAGTAACAACGGAGCTGAGCTTCCACGAAGCCTGGTGAGGGGTATACACAAAATTCATAAATAATTATAGATACAAGAATAGAGATTAACAAGATTAAAAAAATACAATTGTAATGCAACATAAAGGAACAACAAAGATTAAATGAATGCAAGTATGATTTAAATTATTATTGCACAAGTCTATCTACTAAACTAATTAAAATTAGGGTCTGAGTACTACTGCAACATAGGGGATATCCCTGGTCCTAGGGTCATATATTAGGTCACCCAACAATATACACTAGTTGCAAGTTAGAGGCCTGCAGGTCTTGGGATCATGTACATCAGTCACCCCACAAACCCTAATGAATAATACTCTCACACCACAGTCCCAAGATCAAGCACATCAGTCACCCATGTTGTAGGATAGTCATGGTCTGGGGTTCATACATATTGGTCACCCATGCCATGGGATAACCAATACCTCACCCCTATTGGTAAGGGGTGTAGCCCTCGGTTATTTTCCTAGCCAATATATTCTAAGTCCATAATGTTTTTAATGTTATTGCAACATAGGGGATATCCCTGGTCCTAGGATCATACACATCGATCACCTAGCGATATACACTAGTTGCTACTCAAGAGCCTATAGGTCGTGGGATCATGTACATTGGTAACCCTACAAACCCTAATGAATAATCCCCCTACACCACGGTTTTGGGATCAAGCATATCAGTTACTCGTGTTGTAAGATAGTTAAGGTCCCTGGATCATGCACATCGGTCACCCATGTTGTGGGATAGCCAGAACCTCACCCCCTATTGGAAAAGGTTGTAGAACCAGGGTGGTTGTCCTAGCCCAATGCAACCTAGCATGATTCATATCACATCACAAATACAAAGTAATCATGCTTGGTGATGCAGTACCGGCATTTCCCACAACCTCGGTCACCGGAATGTCCCACAACCTCAGTCATGCTGTAGCCACAAGAATGACCACACAGAATGGGCATGTAGTACCAAAATCTGCCACAACCTCGGCCATGCTTCACCCCAGTCACACACACACATGCATTCATAACTCATATCATTACGCACATACTCATTCACTTAAAGAATAGATTTATAATATGCAAATGACATGCTCATCCACGTATGCATCATAACATAAATATTCCATAAAAGTCAAACAATCCTCTCACCTCGAGTTCTAGTGTTGATGGACAGCCAATGACCACGTGTTGTCGTTGTCCCCTCACTTCTTGGTTCTTCTCCTACGATACATAAGGTTTTTCAGAAAATTAGTCATCCATAGGGGGTTCTGACCCTAGGGTACATGTTCTAGCTTCATTTCCCATTTTCCTTTTCTTTGAATCATTCTCAATTTGGGATTTTGCGGTTATAAGGCTAATTTATATATGGGGGGATGTTCACCCACATCAATTAACTTAGATTTAGTGTGCTTAGTGCGTTAGTTAAGCTAGTGTTACACAATGTACCCAAGACCCCCAAATTCAAGTCTAGGTTAGGCTAACATTAGGGGATTTCGGTTGATGGTTTATGTGGTGACCACCAATGGCTTATGTGACCATTCTGAACCACCATTCATGTGTTTAATTTCATTTTTCCCAACCCAATTTTGGGTTTGAATGGTGAGGTGTAGAAGATTTAGGCAAAGTCCACTAATTCTAGGGTTTGGCTACCCAAATTGGGAATTTTAGGTGGAAATTTCATAAAGGAAGGTTCATAGATTTAAATTGATTCACCAACCTTGCTAGGGTAAGTCTCATACACCAAATCACCCTCCCATTAGTTGTCTTGACAAGTGGGAAGATGAGTTTTAGGAAATTTGGGCCATTTCTCCATTTCTAGGTTTTGTGTTGTCCAAATTGGGGTTATGAGATGGGGCTTTCTATGGAAGAGATCCATACACCCAATGTGAGTAGCTAATCTTGCTATTTAGATACCCACACCAAGCCCCCCAAATCAATTTGTGCATTGGGTAAGTGGGAAGGTAGATTTCGGTTGGGGTGGTTTCCATTAGCTTAATGAAGAGTGAAAATGGGAAAGAGAGATAACTACTTAGAAGGTAGAGAGAAAGAGAAGACTTACCTTCAATGGATAGGCGCCCTCCTTGCTCCCCTCTTCTTGGTAGAATGAAATGATTGACAAGAGTCTCTATTTATAACCACTTAAGTTAACTAAGGGTTGTTTGGCAAAATAATGAGTTCCTACCCTTTACCGAGTTAAATTATAATTTGGTATAACGGGCCTACCTTGTGGTGTCCCAATAAATTAATACATTTCTAAGTATGTTGCTCTATCCTTGGGATTGGATTTGAGCGGGTATGAGGAGTCGGGCCCCACGGTCAAATAACATGGTTTTGGCCTATAACCTCACCAAAGGGTGTTCACTGCCCAAGGCTGAATTGGTCTCATTTCAATGAAAATGGATCCTCAAGTTGAATGGTGGCCTCCGAAGGTGTTTTCAATATCTGGGCCCCACCTCTTGATACATTACAGTATTAAGTTTTGGGAAAATTCTCTTCAGCGGCAGAGTACTTACCCTAACTCCTTGAATGGTTTGTAGCCTTTCCATATAATGAGCTGGGAAAATTATAAGTTAATAGTGGTTATCACCTAGGTTGCATTACCAATGTTCAAAAGTTGAAATTAGCCCGAGTCTATGGGCACGGTTGTAACAACAACTTAGTCCACTTCTTGTTGAAGTTTTGACATGTTGGAAACAATAACAAATGTTAGTATTTCAAGGATTTGTAGAAGAATTGTAAAACTTTAGAATATTAATCATCCATAGGAGAAAGACAAGTAATGAACCCTTGATTCATAAAAAATAAAAAAATAAAAAAAGTCTACAAGTAGGGAATATACAAGAATATAAGATTGAAACGTATCTATACATGTAAACCATGATATGCAACTATTCATTGACACTCATTTGCATAATATATAATATAGAAAATTTAATCGTGCATCAAATAAAATATATTTTCAGGAAAGAACAAGGAGCAAATCTAAATCTATAAACGATGTGAAGGGATCAGGAATGCACAAGTACTGCTTTCCTTTTAATGCATGAAGCAACCCCTTCTAATGGTGCGAAGGGAGTGACAGACACAAGGAAAGAGGCACGAGATGAAGTTTAACAAAAAATATTATAGTTTCTTTTACATATGTAATGTATCAGAATTATCCAATATGAATACACAGTTCATGAAAACCAACAACAGAGAATAGGGTATTCAGCGGGGAACAAAACTCATGGCTATCTCTAAGTATAAGATATAGCAATTTGGGCAGACAAGAGGAAGGTACCATTTCTATCTTCTTTTATTATAGACTAAGTCACATATAAAGGGATTTATTACAAAAATAGATGGTAGAATAGGATTATACAAACCAAATCACATAAAGAAACATTATGAGGAAGAATTATTGTGAAGCAAATTCATGAAGACTTGGGGGTGGGGATTTGTTAGTTTTCAGTATATATCGGTGAATATGTATCAAGATCACTAATAACCGGTGCCTTGATACGATACTAAGATAGTTAGGGAGAATTGGCCAAAAAGTGGTTTATTATTGAATTTGCTCTCACCTAAAAACTTGCTGAACCCAAGTATTTATTCTTAGCCACCTCGTTCACCAAGCCATACCCCCATGATATTAGAAAAATCCATTTTGTATTTATTCTTAGCCACCTAATTCACCAAGCCATACCCCTATGATAGTTAGAAAAATCCATTTTGTTAGATCTCTTTCCTATATTATGTTATTATTTATTTATTTTTTGTTGTTGTTGTTAATCAAGGTGTCCGGGCTAGCTTACGCGCACCTCGACTAATCCTCGGGGAGACTAGCACAGCAACCCACCGCCATGATTTCCACTTAAATCGTAGATGCAAAGATGGGGAATCGAACCTGAGACCGTGCGCGCCTAATCCACACAATTCCTAGTTCGCCCTAACCATCTGCAACCCACGGGTGGGTACAAAATAAATAAGAAAAAAACACACACATTGCATATGACAGGGTTTGATCCCACAACCTCCTCCCCTGGGTGCCGGCTCCACAAGCTGAAGCTATCACCTCTAGGCTATAATATGTTATTAAATAGTTCTTCTGTATGTACTGTTTTAATTCCTTTTCCCAAGAAAAACAGAATTTCTAGTGGAAAAGAAAATGAAACGGAAAAATAAATGAGACAAATTTGGTTAGTGGAAAGTTGAAGAAAGGCAACTTTTAGAGATGCAGGTGATCCTCTGATTCAATTCTAATATGTGATGGGAGATCATAACACAGTCCCCATGATTTGTTATAAATCAAAGTACCCTTACTACAATGTCTTTTCTATGGATATCTTGACGCATACAGAGGACTTATTCTTCTAGGACTTACCTGCTATTCTAGAGTTATAGTCATTTAATATAATTTGCTTCATCTCCATCTTTTTTTTTTTTTTTTTGCTAACAATGGCAACGGTTTTCCAAGCCTTTGGCCTTACTAGTCCCACGGGTCCATACTGTCCCCACAACCGCATGGGCCAGGTCATATCGGGGTTGAATGAGAATCATTCAACTTTCACTGAAAGCAGTGAAAAGCACTAGACACCCCTGTGTGAGTGACCCAAGGTGTTCCTAGTGGGAGTCGAACTTAGGACGTCCGAGTTTACGGCTCGTACTAAGTTTGTTGCTCACCAATTGCGCTACCCCCTTGGGTTCATCTCCATCCATGTCCTGTTTGAGGAGGCTAAACCGATGTAAAATGAAATCAAAAGAATCAAGAATCAAAAAACAAGAAAACATTGTAAAATTCTGGAAAGAAAAACCTGTTTTTTTTCAAAATATTTTTAAAATTCTCAGAGGGTGAGAAGCTTGAAAAATTCTAACCTCCTAGACATGAGACGATCATTAATAGAAAAGTGGAAGCAGTATTATCAAGAAAATTCATGAATCTATTGAGAAAGAGAGGCACTCATTACTCAAACTTCATAAATAAATAAAATAAAATAAATAAAAAGAGGGAAGGGATTGAGGGATTTACTTGTAATCAATCAAGATCAACCAACAATAGCGAGATAATAAAAGAAAATAAAGTCGGTTGCAACCACTTCAGATCATGGAAATCTCAGTCCCAATGTAATGAAAATGCCATAGTCCATTACCGAAGAAAAATAAATCTGAGTAAGGAAAAGAAGAATTAGAACCTCAAAAATAGAGATTAAGCAGAGACCTCAAGCGTCATAAGCCCAAATCATTTGAGTGTTAGCGCTTCTTGAAATATGTATTTAATTTACCATGAATATTCTTCTAAGAGGGAGAAGAAAAGTAGAGAGAGAGAGAGAGAGAGAGAGCAGTTGGTGAGCAACGAACTTCGTACGAGCCGTAACTCAGACATCCCAAGTTCGATTCCTACTAGGCACACCTTGGGCACTCACACAGGGGTGTTTAGTGCTCTTCACTGCTTTCACTGAAAGTTGAATGGTTTTTATTCAATCCTAGTATAACTCCGTCCATGTGGTTGTGGGGTCAGTATGAGCCTACGGGACTAGTCAAGCTGAAGGCTTGAATACCCGTCGTTAGCAGAGAGAGAGAGAGAGAGAGAGAGAGAGAGAAAGAAGGGCATGCGAGTTTAATAAAGGATAATTATTTATTTTAACTGAATAAAGAAACTAATGTTTAGAAACTAATTTAGTCTCTAAATGTTAGAGAGAGAGTTTGTGTGTGAAGGGCATGAGAGTTTAATAAAGAAACTAATTTTTTAACTGAATAAAGAAATTAATATTTAATTATAAAAAATAAAAAAGGTACTAAAATATAGAAAAATTAAAAAAGATGAAGAAATGTGACATAATGAAGAAGTTAAGGTATTTAAACAAAAAAAAAAAAAAAAAAAAAAAAATATATATATATATATATATATATATAAAATAGTTCAAGAAAAGAGTAGCCACAAAGCATGAGTACATGCACTTATATAATGATATGGTAATATTATATAAGTATATGTACTTATGCTTCGTGACTAATTTTCCCTTCAATACTTTACCTTTCTTGCCCCAATGTATATCTTTCTATATTTTTTCCCTGCCCCTCTCAGCCCACCCACCCACCCACCCGATAGTCTCTAAAATTTAAGTTCCCTTGACTCTCCTCCATCTCTCACATTTCACACACACACAAATCAAATAGGAAACCTTATTTTTTATAGATTCCCTCTCTCCAATTCATACCTCCCTCCACCCCTCTCTCCCTCCCTTTCCGATAGGAAGCCTCCTTAGATCTCTCCAATAAGAAACCTTCAATGCAGGCTCGAATTTCTTATTCAGCAGTTATGAAAATTGAATGTTTCCTCCATTAAGGAACATAGGTTATCGTTGGCTCGTTCTCCATTTCTTTCTTCTTTTTGGATCCAGTGAAGGACTTAGTTTAGTTAGAAAATGCTTTGATATTAGAATATTAATACAATTTTTGGCTAGATTTATTGGTGATATTCAGATGTCATGTAGAAAATGTTGGACCTCCAATTTGCTTAGCTTCAAGCATTGCAAGATGCGAGCAATCCTTCCTTTGTCACGTTGCCAGGATATAAGAATATCATAGTGGAACTGAATAAATATATGTTCTTACCTTTTGACATCTATTTGGGGCGTTTGAGTTTAACTAAGTAGTTCATTATTATTATTATTATTATTATTATTATTATTTTATGCGTTGAAACTATTGGAAAGAGTGAACATGTGGTTGATTTTCGAGGGATGGACTCATATGTTCATAAGCTCAAGGTAATATGCGATCTATTTGCCTAACCAATTACTGTGGCAAAGTCTTGAATGACATATTTGTCCATTTTAAATACATAAGAAAATACGCGAGAAATTCTTAAACATGTAAGATTGTTTCCGACTTATATGTGCCTTGCATTAGACATCAAACAGCTCTTTCTTGAATTTGCTCTTCCTGAGTGTCAGCAAGTAATCAGGGAAGGCTCTACATAGGTACTTTACAGTTTTTTTTCATCTTCTCCTTTTCTTCTTCCTTAATCAAAATTTTGGCTTCATAAGGGCTTCAAATTGTATTAGCGGTATCTTAGCTAGCTGGCCAGCCTTATCCCTTCCAAGCCTATCTTCATGAGTGCACAACCTTATCCCTTCATGCGTGTATATATCTAGCTGTTATTTACTTATAAATTTGGTTCCCTTACATAGAGGATCCGATTAGCTTAGATCAAGGAGAAATCATCTCTTTCTCCAATTAGCTTAGATTAAGGAGAAATTATCTCCCTCTTTTTGTATAAATATACACGTTTCTTAGTGAAGAAAGACATGGACTTTTGAACACTAAAAGTCAGTTTTTACATTGTATCAAAGCTAAATCGGCATCAATAGCCTTCCTTGAATTCTTTTTTTTTTTTTTTCCTGTTCAACCCAATCAAGGTCTTCATCCTTCATCCCAACATGAGTTCTACTGAATCATTACAGGCTACAACTAAACCCAATGCCACTATCTCTACTGATGGGATTGCAAACCCATTCTTCCTACACCCATCTGACAACAGAGGAACAAATCTTGCCAGCTTGACAATTACACCATCTGGTGTTAGACTATGATTATGGCATTCACAGCCAAGAACAAAATGGGGTTTGTGAATGGGACAATTCCCAAACCTCCTTCCACCGATCCACAATCTGCTGCCTGGCTTCGGGTCAACAATATGGTTCTATCTTGGCTACTGAACTCCATCCATCGAGACTTGGCACCTCCGTCTTGTATGCTGATTTAGCCGCAGCCGTCTGGAAGGACTTACATGACAGCTTTTCACCATCAAATGGCCCTTGGATTTTTTCCCTTGAGCATAGCATTGCCATGTTGCAACAGAACTCTGATTCTATTGCAAAATATTATAATAATTTAAAAGCTATTGGATGAACTCGCCACCTACAATTCGTTTCCTTCTTGTACATGTGGAAAATATTGCGCCTTTGCCGAGCATTATCAAAATTGTCAATTGATGCAATTCCCCATGGGATAAGTGAAACTTATGCACTCATTCGCAGCTAGATCCTACTTATGGATCTGTTGCCTTCTTGGGGTTGTGCATATTCTCTTGTAACGACTTCTTCATTTTTCACCCACTCCAGAAGGGTCAGCCTTGCTTGGAACACCCAATGTTCCTGCATCTTCTTCTGATATGACCTATGGTTCTATTAATGCTGCCATATGTCCACAGTCTACCTGTGATGTATGTTACAAGCTCAACGGCTATCCCGCTAATTATCGGAATACACGCCGTTCACAACCTCGAAATAGCACCTCAGAAGATACAACTACTTCTTCCACTTCTAAGGGCACTTCCCTTACTACAGATCAATACCAATAGCTTTTGTGCTTACTTAATGAGGTAAATGTGCAGCTCGTCGCAAACCTTACAGGTACATCTCTTTGCTTTAATTCTTCTATTTATGCTCCTTCTATATGGATTCTTGACACAGGGGCTACTGATCATGTTACTCATCTCCCTCATTTGTTGCATGACACTGACTCCTCTTCTTCCACATCCATTGGCATCCCAGATGGTAGCACCGTGCCTATTTTAAGTGCTGGTTCTCTTCAGCTCACCCCAAATATCACTCTATCTAATGTTTTTTATGCTCCATCATTTTGGCATAATCTTCTCTCTGTCCAGCAACTTACAAATCATATGAATGCCTTTGTAACATTCTTTCCTTCTCACTGTCTTATTCAGGACCGGGGAAGGAGATTGGGCGGGGCCATGAACGTGGTGGTCTCTACTACCTCCATATTGGGAAATCACCTCAATCTTTTGTTTCTTCATCTACTACCCTTGAGTTATGGCATCAGCGGTTGGGCCACCCCTCCTTTGACAAAATAAAGGCATTACGCAGTAGTTTGCTTTTTTCTTCTCCTTCTACAACTCCTATTTGTGATGTATGCCCCATTTCCAAACAACATCGATTAGCTTTTCCCTCTAGTTCCATTTCAACTTATGCTGTTTTTGAAGTAATACATTGTGATATATGGGGCCCTTATTCATCCACCACTAATGGTGCACGCTATTTTCTTACTATCGTCAATGATTTTTCGCAATGCACTTGGACCTTTCTCATGAAGTTTAAATCTGATACATATCGTATTATTTGCAATTTTTTTTCTCACGTTGCAAACCAATACAAGTGTGCCATCAAAACCATAAGGGCTGACAATGGTTTAAAATTTTTTTCCCGCCCAATGCAATCATTTTGTCATGACCATGGTGTTTCCCATCGCCATAGCACCGTTGCTACACCACAACAAAATGGTGTAGTCGAACGAAAACACTGTCATCTACTTAATGTGGCTCGTGCTCTATGCTTCCACGCCCATCTTCCCAAGTCTTTTTGGGGTGATTGCATACTTACAGCTGCATACTTAATAGACTGTCTTCCTACCCCACTTCTTAATGGACTTATACCTTATCAGGTTCTTACTCAACAACCCCCCACATATGATCACATAAAGGACTTTGGTTGTCTTTGTTTGTCTTTGTTTTGCGTCTTCCTGCCAATTGCATCATGATAAATTTGGTCCTTTAACGAAACATTGCATTTTTGTTGGCTACCCACAAGGTAAAAAAGGCTACCGTCTATTTGATCTTGAAACTTAACACTATTTTTCTAGTTGCCATGTTGTCTTTCATGAGACCAATTTTCCTTACAAAGATCACCCAATACCCCCTAACCCTATCGATTCTCCATTAGTTCTCCCCATTCCATTACCTGATCTCACAAATTTTGAGGTGACTCGAATTCGTTCTCAATCCGACATGGACAATACCATCATCCTGCTCCCTCCTTCTCCCATCCATCTTGCAGCGCCTTCCCCACCTGCTAACATTGTACTATTTGAAAACCCCTCACAAGATATCACCCCTCTCCTTACAAGGCACTCAACCTGATGCTGCCAACCACCCCTTAAAAAGAAGGACTACTACTATGGACATATGCTCCAAGTTCCAACTCCTTCTCCACAAAGTAATCCAGGTTTGTCATATCCTCTTTCACATTATCTATCAAATAGTCATTTTAATCCTACCTATCGTGCTTTTATTTGTTCTATTTCTAATGATCAGGATCCCACGTCTTTTACTGTGGCAAACAAAAATCCTAAATTGAAGGATGCAATGGCAGCTGAAATTACAGCTTTAGAGCACAACTGTACATGGACTATCACGGACTTACCCCCAGGTAAGGTCCCCATTCGATGCAAGTGGGATTATAAAATCAAACGACAATCAGATGGTTCTATTGAGCATTACAAGGCACGACTTGTGGCCAAAGGTTTTGCATAAACTGAGGGCATCGACTATAATGAAACTTTTAGTCCAGTTGCCAAACCTGTTACTGTATGTTGTCTCCTCGTGGTTGCCGCTATTCGAGGTTGGCCATTATATCAAATGGACATCAACAATGTTTTCCTTCATGGTGACTTGGATGAAGAAGTTTACATGCACATTCCACCTCGTTTTTCCAAATAGGGTGAGCACAAAGTCTGTCGCCTTCACAAGTCACTTTATGGATCAAACAGGCCTCCCGCAATTGGTTTGCTAAGCTCTCTACTGCCCTTCTTACCGCAAGATTCAACCAATCCAAGGCCGACTACTCTTTGTTTACATCATGCCACCCATCTTCATTTACAGCAGTACTAGTATATGTTGATGACATAATCATCACTAGTGATGACTCCACTTCTATCAATGTCTTGAAGCGGTACCTTCATTCCCAATTTCAAATTAAGGATCTAGGACCCTTAAAATATTTTCTTTGCATTAAAGTGGCTCGCGCCAAGTTGGGGATTCATCTCTTTGAAAGAAAGTATGCCTTGGACATTATTAATGATGTGGGATTTCTTGGTGGTCGTCCTTGTGACTTTCCTATGGAAACTAATCTCAAACTTAAGCCTGATAATGGTGCACCCCTTTCTGATCCCACTGTCTACCGTCGCTTAGTAGGTCGACTCTTATATCTCACCATCACATGGCCAACATCACCTATTCAATTAATGTTTTAATCCAATTCATGAGTTTGCCACGAGAACCACATTGGTAGGCCACACTTCATATTATTTGCTACATCAAATCTTGTCCAGGCTCCGGCATTCTCCTATCATCTACCAGTAAGCTACTTCTACGAGTTTATTGTGACTCCAATTGGGGTGCTTGTTCCACCACCAGATGTTCTATTACAGGATATTGCACTTCCTCGGTGACTGCCCCATATCTTGGAAGTCTAAGAAGCAACACACTATCTTTCGGTCATCTGCTGAAGCTGAATATCGTGCCATGGTCTCTACTTCTTACAAAATCACTTGGCTTCAGACTTTACTTCAGGATATTAGAGTACGAACACATACTGTTGAAATAACCTAAATGGGGTGAATAGATTACAGTAGTGGAAATTTAATCTTTTTGATATCGTATCCCTGAGCATGATTGCGAATTAAAAATAATGCAGAATAAATAAAAATAATCATAATCACACACAAACAATTTATAGTGGTTCGACTCAGTGGGAGTCTAGTCCACTCCCTACAAGAGTCTTTTTGTAAGGTATTCCATTAGTTCTTCCTTTCAGTACAATAGGTACGATAGAAAACCTTTACAATCTTTTTATGGATAAGAGTATCCTTACAAATCCCTTTTACAGGCAGAGAGGCGCCTTTCTAATCTCCTTTGCAGGTAGAGAGGCACCTTACGCTATTTAGGGTAAGAGAATCCTTACAATCCTAAGTACAATCTAGAATTGTAAAAATAGTAAAATAGAGAAAAGTAGAATAAGAGAAATACCTCTGGTATGGTGAAAATGCTGAAGGTAAGAAATGAATGATGCACCTTTTTATGAAGTCCTCTCTATAGCTTTGACTTGCATAGAAAAGTGTAGAGGACTTGATTGGGACTTGAGCTCTTCTGAGATTTGGGAAACCAAACAGCTCAAGTAGGATGGAATGGCTTTATGACTCTTATATGCTCACTATATTGCTCTTAATGCTCAGACTTTATTAGTATTTAATTAAGAGTAACTTAGGTATTTATAGGTGAACTTAGGAGTGCATTTTAGGTAGTAAATCAGGCTCTAACGATCGTATTCTGGATCCACCGATCGATAGCCATCAGTAGTTGGTTGACCAGAAAGAGCCGTTAGCGCCGAAAAAATAGTCATTGGAGCGCTTCTAGGGAATCACCCATTGATCGTGACTTTCATTCGGTGGATCGACTATGGTCTCGGACAGTTTCAGTCGATCGAGGCTTCTAGCCGATCGACCGCCAACATGATAGGCTTCGTTTTGACAGACTGTTGTCATACTGACCAGTCGTCAGTGTTTTGACCATAAGTTTTTTGTCTGACTCGGATTGGCTTGAAGTCAGTTATGTTGGAATCGTGACTCGATTTTCTACAACTTTTACGAAAGGTCCATCTCCTGATATTAACTCTAAGGTTACCCAAAATGCCCTTAAGTCAGGTCGTTGTGGTTTTCACAGAATATTACCACAACACATTGTTCCATACCACCTAAGGAAATTTATACTTGTTTAAGCTATATCCTAAGGTCATTCTAGTATGATGTTATGTAATGCATGAGTGCATATGCAATGAGTTTACAATATACAAAGTATGCTGGTCTATTTTAGGGTCTTCATCTTGAGTCTTCATCTTTGGTATTGAAGTCCCATTCTTAGGATTTCATATCTTTGTCCTTCAAGGTTGTATCTCCATAAGTGATTCCTTGAGTTCTTGATTTGAGCTTGCCAAGTATGCTTCTTCTGATACTCATCACTCTTATAAAAGCAAGTTAACGATACATGTTTGTTTGTTAACACCAAAACACATATAGGAGTGTGGGCATGTTCCCAAAAATCTCCCCCTTTTTGGTGATGACAAACAAACACTAAAAATGACAATAATATGATTTAAAATTTAAACTTAAAAGCAACATTAAGTCATTTCCAGAAATAGACAAATCATAATCAAATCAAGTATTCTCCCCCTTTTGTCAACAGCAAAAAAGGGTGGTGTGGGAAAAGATAATGTATGAGCAGCATATGATAAAATAGATGCTCCCCCTGAACATGTGCTAGAAGTAAAATAATATCTCAGTCATAGGGAAAGTATACCACACAAAAAATATTAAAGTAAAATAGTACTTTTAGCAAAGTGCATCTCATCATAACCATCATAGGATTCCACAGAAAGTAAACTAAAATTAGAGGTCCATCATAACCAGTAGCATAAGTTTAAAAATTAACGGTCATAAAACATAGTCTATAAAAGAGTAAAGATTGTCCTGTTCCTCCTCATCTTCAGCATCATCTTCTTCCTCATCTTCATCACCTTCTTCATTTTCCTTTTTGTCATGGAGAAGCTGCAATATTTCATTTTTCTTCCTTTCCATAATTGCCAATTGACCAAGAATGATGCTCCCAAATTTTTCAAGGTCAGCAACAGTTGCATAGGTAGTGGAGTCGTCATGTCCATGTGGCTGACTTGGACCAGCAGCAGTCTTCTTTGGAGCAATTCTCTTCCCAGGGAGAAGGTGCATCTTGCCAATGGTGGTGAGGTCAATCTCTTGAGGGCCCAAAGAGTTCGTCAAAGAAATTCACATGAAAATAGTCCAGAATTTGGCAGATCATTCTTCCATAGAGAAGATTTCCCTTTTGAAGTTTATCTCCATGGGAAATTATGGTTTTAAGCAGAATGTAGGGAAGATTTATGCTCACATTCTTACAGACATAGTAGGTGAGATATGCATGGAAAGGAGAAACCTCATCTCTATGACCTCCTTTTGGCAAGAAGTTGTATGAGATGATGAGGTTTACTATCCACCCTAAATCAGTAAGTCCAATAGCTTTGATTTGGTGGGTGTTTGCATAGTTTTTCATGATGCTTGAGTTGACTGTGTCAATGTGCATAAAATTTTCAATAAAGGTCTTGGGAAGATAGTATTTGAGTTCTCCATCTACGAATATATCAAGGATTTCCCCTAACATCAGAATGTCTATATCTATATAAAGACTGTTCACATAGGAATGATCCTGAAGAGTATCATCTGTACCAGAGAAGGTAAGATTGCAAAAGAACATATTTACTAAATGGGAATAGCACTTGGTATAATACCCTACTTTCTAAACCCGGTCTAATTTCCCTGTTAGTTCAGTTTGGTCTTGCAAGTCCTGAACCCGAGGGAGCCAATTCGAGTACCTAATGGAACATGATGGCAATGGTGACTCTAAACTCGGGCTGGCTAAATGAGTTAGAGTTAGTGCCTAATGAAGTTCACATACCCAAACCGTGCACTTGCATGTATCACGAGGCCATGTAGGCACAATAAAGGTACGTAGCCATATTTTTATGTCAAGTACACCTATAAATAGTTTACTGGGAGTGAAATACGTGTCAGGGTTGAGCCCTATCGAAAATCCTAATATTTAGGCTAAGTTCTGGCCGACTGGTGGGTGGTCACAGGTGGGTGACCCACCAGTGTGACCTACCAATCTAGTCATTAGATATTTTGACCCCACTATAAATTGAAATTATTACCTCTCTTTTACCTAATTTATTATTTTACACGGTGGATGAGAAAAGTAAAGAAGAGAGAGAAAAAGATGAAGGAGGAGAGAGAAAGGAGGAAGAAAATGGGGAAGGAGATGATCATCGTGCGTCGCCGGGGTCAGCTCTCTTGAATTCGACACAGGATTAATGATCCTCACCTCGAGATCTACGATTTGAGGTGAGTAAAGTCCATATTCCTTAAACCCTTATGAAACCCTAAGTGAAACCCTTTGATTTGGGTAGAAATCCTTTGGATCTTGTTATGATCTTTTGATAATGTGAATCTAAGGTTTAATGTAGGTTCTATATATTGTTTATGAAGGAGTCAGAGGAAGACTTGCAAGATTTGTGAAGCATTTGTTGATCTCTTGGGCTAAAATAAAGATTTGGGGTTTTTAGGTGTTCTTGAGCAAAGAGGTAAGATCCACGCTTAAGACCTTAGATCGACCTTAGATCTAAGTTGAAATCATAATTTGGAGCCTTAGATTTGTGAAAAATGCAGTTGAATCGACCATTGATGGTTTCCCCAAGGTGGGATGAAGTATGGAAGAGAATATCAAAAATCTTGGTTCTGATTGGTCCGTGCCCTGGAAATGGATGAGACCCACCAATCTAGTGCCCCCTAGTCCAAACAGAGCTACTGGTCTGACATGCGAGCAAGGACTGGTGGGTGCCGTGCCCACCGGTCTCAGCCCACCGGTCCAGGCAGTGTCTCTGGATCGACAAGCGAGCAAGGACTAGTGGGTGCCTTGCTCATCAGTCTTGGCCTGTCGGTCCACGCAGTGTCCCTAGATCGATAGGCATGCAAGGACTAGTGGGTGCCTTGCCCGTTGATCGACCTACCAATTTGACTTCTCAGATTCCGATTGGGCCCAAATTTGTTGGGAAACCTTTTCTTGTGATTCTAAACACATTGGAATCATCATACCTCATTGGTTATGAACCTAAAATGGAGGTATAATAAACCCAACTCTTTTTATGATAGGTTGTACTAGGACTAACGTCATCGCACGCCAGATCTTCCTCATACCAAGGGTGATCTGTGTACACAACTAGGTAAGTGGGAAGAGGACATTGCATCATGTCATTCTGGTTGTAGCCTAGTCATGTCATCATATTATTATTATTTAGACTAGTCATCCAGGAGTGTCATTGCATGCATTGACGTGTGCATTATGAAATTCAATTATGATTTGATATGCTAATATCTTTAATTGTTAAATGCCTATTCGTGCTTTGTGATAAGAGGTGGATGAATTTAAATTACTGAATATGTTGCTTTTGTTAGAGTAGATGCCTTAGACGGCTTGGACACGAATGCATTGGTGGCCCGTGGAATGGGACATGATGGCACTATACAGTTGTACTATCTCATATAGGAGCATACAATTAAGAATGACATATCCCTAGTTTATGACCCTTCCTAGTAGGGGTTTAGGTGTTAGGTATCTCACTGAGGGCCACTTTGGTGATGAACAAGAGGACCAATCATACTGCTTTTAAATTTAATGTTGCTCTAGGTTAGCATTTTACTTTAATGTCGCTCTAGGTGAGCATTTTACTTTTCGGTACCAATGGTTGACCTTCTCTGGCAACCCTATGGGTGTATTATGGGGTGGGGTTCTTGACTTAGGTGGGGCATACGAGCATTGTGGTTATGAGTAGCACATGACCTATGACTTAGAATTGTTGTCTAGGTGGATTAAGATAATAAAATGAACTGCACATATATAGGTTCATTTGTATTACACATACTTGTGTGGTCTTTCTTGCACTTACTAGGCTAGTGAGCTCATTCTACATGCACACCATTTTTAGTTGATCTTGCAAGTCATCCGACTAAAGAGCTAGAGCTGGAACCCACCGTGGAATTTTCAGTCGAGGACTGGTGCGTCCCCGAAGATCTCGGACATAGGGCCGAGTGCCCGTGCGATTGCTGTGTTACGAGTTAGCAACATTGATAGCATATAGGGATTATTTTTTATTATTTTAAAGATGATGCCCCTTTTATGTTCTAAATGCTTAAATTGTATTTCTTGTGTATATATCACGCCTACGGGCTCACATATAATTATGTTATATAATACAATTTGGGTATCAAGAGTATTGGGGTATTTACAAGTATGTACAGGTAAGACTTCCATTAAAATCCAAATTCTACTTGACTTAGTCTGTGTATGCTATGCTGTGGTTACTGTGTCATATGATCCTGGTAGGTTTTGGGTTAACAGGTGGTTAACTTGGTCACCTGTCTGGTTCTGTATAGAATGGGGTGTGTCAACTGTGGTATCAGGGCGTGATGCTCTACCCACTCACAGTATACGAGTTAGATCCCACAGAGTTTATAATAGGACCCTGGGTTGGGTAAACATAAAAGCTTTAAAGGATTAAAAGCTATACTAAAATGAAAAAGTTCAAATACATGCATCATCTCATGTGTTGCCAAAATTTTCAATGAATTTAAATTAATTGGGCGATTCCATAAACCAACAAAAATCATAAAGTAATAAAAATTTTGACAGCATAATGATGCTATATTGAATTTTCAAATTTTTTTACAAAGATAGTCACCTGATAAACCATACACATAAACACAATCACAAAAATGGGGTGACACACACCGTCACCACCGAACCACAACAGAATGACTTAACGTAAATAAAACTATCCTAAAAATAATAACATCCATATAAACACCATCAAGTTCTCAAACCAAAGTAAAAATGTATCAAGACATACAATCATCAAAGTATCAGAAAAAACATCATCAATTAGGAAGAAAGGAATGAAAGATAGGAGAAGAATGTGGAGGAGGAATCTGCTAATTCACTGATAATTCCTGGGCATAGAAGATGAACTACCTCGCTTGGGCCGTGACTTACAATGGAAGTTGGAGTAAAAAAAGTCTAAACGGTCATTGATCAGGACCACTTCCCTTTGTATTCTACGGAAGTCAACAATGACACCTTTAGAAACCTCATCTAAGTCCCTTATCAGAGTCTGGAAATCGGTTTCCATCCTCTTCGGTCTACGATGTATCACCAACTCCCGGGTGATACTCTCCTCTATCTGCCTAAAAATCTAATCTTGCCCCTCCTTCAAGGCTCCAATGTTGTCCATCAAGTTCTAAAAATCAAAGGCCCCACCTGAAGGTGGTGGAACTGAAAAATGTGGATCAACAACCTAGTCTCTAGGGGCTCCTCCTCTAGAATATCCTCTTCATCAATCTCCTCCTCGTCTGGATGGGGGTAATAATCCTCATCCTCCTCACTGATGTACTCAGCCTCTATGTCCACTGGGCCTTGTTCTTCCACCTCCTGTGGTGCCCCCATTGGCATTGGCAATCCCATCCTCTTCAGATTCTCTCTAGTAAACCTATCCCCAGGATACTTCCCGTCCTCACCTGTCAAGTCTACTTGGAAGTACTCAAAGACTTTGGTGAGTGAGCTCCCATAAGGAAAATCAGAGTCATTAGGATGAGCAGCGTGATACTCCATGGTCTTACGTTGACATATGAGAGGCAAAGGCGGGAAGCACCCCCTTCTAGGGCCACAAAGATGTAGTATGCAAGGTAAGTTGTCATAAAGCTTACCTAGTTCCTGTGACTTGCCCTGAGAAGCAGGTTGAACTGGGCTAGTCGTACGAAAACTTAGGCTCCTACATTGTAGGCAGTCTTAGACAATGGACACTCCTTCTGTCCACATATGGTCTCAAAAATGATCTCCTACATCCTCTCGCTCAAATCTAGACCCACGACCTTAATCCTTGAAGGGTTGTAAAAATGAGCACCCTCGGCCGAGACACCTAAAATGGCCACCAAAAAATCCACAGTCAGAACAATATCTACTCCCTTCACTAGACTAATAAGAGAGTACTGCCCATCCCTATAGGAAGCCTCTAGGTTACAGTAAAAGTACCGAACAGGGTCCTCATAGCATAGACTGTCAGGGTGGAGCAAGGGTTCCCAACCCAAGTCCGTGAACCTCTCCAACATCTGGTAATCCACAAAGTCTTCGGTCACTACTATCTTTTCCATCATAACCGGCCACTCAAAAAATATGGACTAGGCAACAACTACCTCCATACTATGAAATAAAGTCTCATCGCAGTTTATAGGATCAAAGGAGGGCTTTCTTGCGGGTCGGGTCCATGATGAAGAAGAACCAAGGGTAGCATTCCTCCCCCTAGAGGTGGTAGTTTCCCTCCTCTTGGAGGAGGAGGCAGTCTCTTTGCCTTTTCTGGAAGACATCCTGAAAACACAAGGTAGATGGGTAAGTGAAATGAACAAGGAATAGGAAAGGAGTGTCATGAGAAATATTTTAAAAGGGGGGGGGGTGAGATGAACCCAATGAACAACGACATGGATGATAAAACCCCGAAGTGCACGGATAAATATCAAATGCAATGAAATTAACGGAATGAACTTAGAAGGAAATGAAAATTTTGTGATAAAGAAATGGATGGGTGTGAAAATCTACATAATACCCATAAGCAACTGAATGAAAATAATAAGCATGATGATGATAAATAGTTATACAAAATTTAAGAAAAGGGATGGAATCCCCAAACATGATGACAAAGAGGAAATGGAGGTGTGTATAAGTAAAGTTGAGACAATCATAAGGGAAAATTGATGATCCCTAGAAAGGAATTTGCAAATCATTAATAGAGGATGGACATAGTGATAATTTTATTCATAAAGGAAAAGTAAAGAAAATGGAGAAAGACCCCCAAATTTCCAAAGGATTTTGACCATAAGGGGGGGTGATTGCATATCAAAAGAAGAAAACATAGACATACACGAATGGAAATGGCTACTATACTATTGTAGGTGTGCATTGAGAGTGGAAAATAGCATTTGAACCATCAATTTGAAGTAGAGAAGGAAAAATGAGGATAAAACCCTAAAACAGATAATTTAGGGCAAGAAATTGAGATTTTCTCTTTGCAATCGGTCAATCAAGACCAACAAACCATGGAAAGCATAAATAGAACACCACATTGTCAAAAAAAATAAACATTTCATGGAAAATATGTATATGAAGAGATTTAAAGTTCTACAGCAAAAGAGCACTGAAAAACTTGATTTTCAAAGAAAAAAGGGAGAAGGAGAATTTACTTGTGGAGTTGAGGAGATGAATCGAAGTTGGAATAGTGAGTCATTGAGTAGAATCGTGAGTTAAAGCGGGGGATGAGACCCTCAAATCGCCCTAGTTGAGTTTGGAAAGAAGAAGAAGAAAATATGGGTTTTAAAAATCCCCTTTAAAATGGTCTTGAACAAAACCAATAAGCGGCCCGCCGACCGACTGGCCCCTGTCTACCCTTGCTCACTGGTCTTGCCCGCCAGTCTGAGTATCAAGGCCCCAAATTGGCCTGTGTTGGGGGACTTTTAGTATTTTGCGCCTTCTAGGCCCCAATTAGATGTCAATAGGGGTGTTTCGCCGCATAGTCAACCATTATTACGAGACCAAAACTATGCATTGATAAATAATGAGGGCATGTTTTGGATATATGATGTGGTGTATCAAGGTGGCCTGTGATATGAAATGCATTGATTGTGAATATATAAAAAGTTGTGGCACTCAATTAATGCTTATGTTTTGGAATAATCCAGGTACAGAACACCATGGTACGCACTAGATCCGGTGGTCGTTCCTGTGGTGCCTCCCGTGGTCGACCACCCATTCCTCGTGGACCTCGACCCATGGGGCAACCCTCACATCCACCACCACAAGTGGATCATGATCCAGGGGAAGTTCAGGGTGACCCACTCGTGGATGGAATCCTAGGTCCCCCACATGTCATCACTCCTGGTGACGTTGCAACACTTATACAACACTCGCAAGGGGCTTTCGAGCGGCAGTTGCTTCAGCAGCAACAAACATTCATGGCTGCTATGCAATAATATTTGAACCCTACTCTATAGGGTCAACCTCCTAGAGGGGTTACTCCTCTAGACCCTCTAGTAGGGACAGGAGTTAGAGTACAACTTGGAGGAACACTGCCTGGGGTCACACCTTAAGATCAACCAGGAGGTACCCCTCTGGTTCCACCATATGGCACTCTGCCATTCATGATGCCTCCACCCTATTCGTACTATCCACCTTATCATCCTCCAGCCACAAGTACGGCAAAGGTGGTGGTATCTTTTAAGAAGTACATACCACCCATCTTCACCAAGGTGGGAAATGACCCACTGGAGTCAGATTGGTGGATCCAAGAGTTAGAGAAAGTATTTGACATAGTAGAGTGCATAAAGGCACAGAAGCTTATATGTTGTGCACATGCAACTTAGAAATGAAGCTGATTCTTGGTGGAAAGTTTCCAAGCCTATACTGATGGCAACTCACCCAGAGCCTACTTGGGAACAATTCAAGGAATTGTTCTTGTCAAATTATTATGCAAAGAGCTTTAGAGACCATAAAGAGGCAGAGTTTGTGGCATTGACCCAAGGAAGCATGACTGTTCTGGAGTATTAGCAACAGTTTAAAAGCTTGTTCTATTTCGCTCCTCGCCATATGAGGATGGCTGAGGAAAAAGCCCAAAAATTTTTGAAGGGGCTAAAGACATCCATCGGTACAGTACTGGAGGCGTTAGATTTAACTGATATGCATAGATTGTGCAAATGGCTAAGATAATGGAAGATAAGCAGAAGGAAGAACCATCCCTTGCACCGGGATTATGGAACAGGGCAAACCCATACGCTGACTGGGGTGGCCCGAGTAAGAGTTTTCATGGGTCATACTCCTATGGTCCCACCTATAGACAGCTCTACAGGCCTTTGGGTTATCCTCCCTGACTAGCTGGTGAGCAGGCACTACATCTTTTTGCCCAAACATTAGTGTGGAGCCTACAATTCTGAGACCCCCTCGTCCTCAATTACACTAGGAATGGTGCAGAGAGCTCCTACCCCAGTTCAGTCATTACCAAATCGATGTTTTAATTATCATTTGTACGAGCACTTTGCCAAGGATTATTGGTACCCAGCAGTAGCCCCATCTGATCGGCCCCTTATTCATAGACCTGCATTGACTCAGGAAAACTAGCCTCAGGGTAGAATGTATGCCCTAATAGCTGAAGAGGCTAAATCCAGTACGGAAGTAGTAGCAGGTACTCTTTAGTTAAAAGACCTTATGATTAAGATTTGAGTAATCTGTTATACTTACATGCAATGCAATGCTAGGTGTCTTATCTGTATCAGGTATACCTACATATGTCTTATTCGATTCCAGGGCGTTGCATTCATTTTTATCTAAGCGACTTGCTAGAGAGCTTAGTGTGCCATCTAAGACCTTAGAATGCAAGATGGTGGTGAGCACACCTACAGGCACAGTGGAACAATTGAAAGAAGTGTGTGGGCCGTGTTCAGTAGAGATTAATGGAAAGAAACTAGATGCCCAGCTTATCAAATTCAACATGCAGGCGAAGAGCTTGTGTAGCAAGTTGAAAGGTCAAAGTGACCTAGGAAGACTATTATCTCTGTCTTGTAGGCGGCAAAGTTATTAGAAGATGGATGTCAGGGCTACCTTGCATCAGTACTAGATGTTGATGCAAAGGTCACCCCGTTAGAAGAATTAGAGGTGGTCAAGGAATTTTCTAATGTTTTCCAGATGATCTAACCCAGCTACCGCCTGACAGAGAACTAGAGTTTGCCATTGATTTAATTCTTGGAGCTGCCCCAGTATCTAAAGCTTTGTATATAATGGCACTAGCCAATTTAAAAGAGCTACAGACACAATTACAAGATTTTTTGAAAAAGGAATTTATACACCCAAGTGTCTCACCCTAGGGTGCACCGGTCTTATTTATCAAGAAGAAAGAAGGTAGCCTACATATGTGCATCGATTACCGAGAGCTGATTAAGTTGACCATTAAGAACGAGTATCCATTGCCGCGCATCGAGGACCTATTTGATCAATTGCAAGGTGCTAGGGCCTTTTCAAATTGATCTCATCTCTAGTTTTTACCAGCTCAAGATAAAGGGCAGTGACATACCAAAGATAGCTTTTAGAACTCGATATGGTCATTATGAATTCTTAGTGCTATTTTGTGGGCTAATCAATGCACCGGTTACTTTTATGGATTTAATGAATCGGATATTCCACAATGTCCTTGATTAATGGGTCATTGTTTTCATTGATGACATCTTGATTTACTCGAAGTCAAAAAAGAATATGCAAAACACTTGAGGATGGTACTACAAAGATTGAGAGAGCAACGTTATATGCCAAATTCAGGAAATGTGAATTTTGGCTCAAGCAAGTAGGATTCCTAGGATACGTAGTGTCTGAGAATGGGATCAAAGTGGACCCAGAAAAGGTGAAAGCTATAGTAGAGTGGGAAGCACCCAAGAATATAACAAAGATCAGAAGCTTTTTGGGCTTAGCAGGCTTCTACTGGTGCTTTATTGAAAACTTTTCTTGAATTTCAGCGCCGATAACTAAGTTGTCCAAGAAAGGTGTAAAGTTTGAGTGGTCGGAAGAATATGAAATCTACTTCCAAGAGTTAAAAAAAGGGTTAGTGATGGCTCCTGTATTAACCATTCCAAATGGTACAGGTGGGATGACAGTCTATACAGATGCATCCAAGATAGGGTTGGGTTGTGTTCTCATGCAACACAGCAAGGTGGTAGCATATGCCTCTAGGCAACTCAAGGAGTATGAGAAGAACTACCACACTCATAATTTAGAACTGGCACCAGTCATATTTGCTTTAAAGATCTGATGTCATTATTTGTATAGGGAGAAGTGCGAGATCTAAAGTGATCACAAAAGCCTTAAGTACTTCTTTACCCAACGAGATTTAAATATGAGGCAAAGAAGATGGCTTGAGCTCATAACAGACTATGAATGTGATATTCAGTATCACCTAGGCAAAGCTAATGTGGTGGCCGACTTGGTAAGTCAAAAGGCCCAAACAATTTCGCTTTCGTACTTAGCTATTAGTCCACAGCTCATACAAGAGGCAATGTTGTTGGATGAAATCTTTCTAAATGAGGGAGCAACATTGGAGCTTGAGCATCAACTAGATGATGTTAAGCTATTGACTATATCCTTGTTAGTCTTGCAGGTACATCCATCCATCAGACAAGAGGTGATAACGAAACAATCATTGGATCCTGAGCAAAAGATCATGCTACAAATTCAAGAGCAGACAATGAATGGCCCTGACTTCACATTAGCCAATGACAGGGCATTACTATTTTGAGATAAACTGTGTGTGCCTGATAACATGGAGATACAGGATAAGATTGTGAAGGAAGCACATAGTTCTGAATACTCCGTTCATCCTGGAAGTACAAAGATGTATAAGGACCTTAAGTAAAGTTATTGGTGGCCAGCAATGAAAATCACTATTGCTTATATATGGTAAAGTGTCTTGTGTGTCTGAAGGCCAAGGCAGAAAGGCATCGATCGTATGGCACTCTTCAGCCGCTCCCCTTACCGGAGTGGAAATGGGACAAGATCACTATAGACTTTGTCATAGGACTACCCCATACACCCAAGGGAATGGATGTAATTTGGGTTGTAGTAGACAGGCTTACCAAAACTGCTCATTTTATTCCGATCAGGACCAATTTCTTCATGGACAAGTCAACCCAACTGTATATGGATAACATAGTCCATTTATATAGAGTACCGATAAGCATTGTCAGATAGAGACCCAAGATTTACATCTAGATTCTAGAAGAGTCTCCAACAAACTTTAGGGACACATGTGAATCTGAGTACAACGTTCCATCCACAGACCGATGGGCAGTCAAAACTAACCATACATATATTGGAAGATATGCTCAAGGCCTGTGAAATAGAAATGAGTGGCAGTTGGGAGGAATACATACCTCTTATGAAGTTCGCTTATATTAATAGCTATCAAGCCACAATCGGAATGGCTCCTTATGAGGCATTGTATGAAAGAAAGTGTAGAACACCCCTATACTGGGATGAAGTGGGTGAGCGATGGATGCTTGGACCAGAAAGGATACAGATGACATGTGACAAGGTCGACGTCATTCGGGAAAGAATTAAAGCAGCCCAATCACGCCAAAAGAGTTATGCAGACAACTGTAGGAAGGACATTGAATTTCAAGAAGGGGAGAAAGTATTCCTTAAAATTTCTCCTACCAAAGGGTTGCATAGATTCAATAGGAAGGTAAGCTAAGTCTGAGATATATTGGCCCATTTGAGATCTTGGCTCGGGTTGGCTCCTTAGCATATATGTTGGCTCTTCCACCTTCTCTCACCAATGTTCACAATTTGTTCCACGTGTCCATGCTGAAGCGGTACATCCATGATCCATCATATGTGCTACCTATGAAACCTGAATATTTAGAAGCTGATTTGACCTATGAAGAAAAGCCCACTAAAATTCTAGACCGTAGGATAAAGACTCTCACAATCGCTCCATCACCTTTGTGAAAGCTTGATGGGCCAATTATTCGCTTGAAGAAGCATCTTGGGAGAAAGAAGATGACATATAAGCCAAGTATCCTCATCTTTTCGGACAACAAGATACCTCAATTTTGAGGATAAAATTTTCAAAAAGGGGGGGTAAATGTGATACCCTACTTTCTAAACCTAGTCTAATTTTTCGATTAGTTCAGTTTGATCTTGCAGGACCTGAACCCGAGTGAGCCGATTCAAGTACCTTATAGAACATGATGGCAAGAGTGACTCCGAACTCAGGCTGCCCAAATGAGTTGGAATCAGTGCCTAATGAAGTTCGCATGCCCAAACCTTGCACTTGTACGTATCACGAGGTTATGTATGCACAATAAAGGTACGTAGTCATATTTTATGTCAAGTACACATATAAATAGTTTATTGGGAGAGAAATACGTGTCGGGGCCGAGCCCCATCGAAAATCCTAATGTTTAGGCTAAGTTCTGGCTGACTAGTGGGTGGTCACAAGTGGGCAACCCACCAGTGTGACCTACCAATCTAGTCACTAGATATTTTGACCCCACTATAAATAGCATTAATTACCTCTCTTTCACCTCATTTATTGTTTTACATGGTGGGTGAGAAAAGTAAAGAAGAGAGAGAAAAAGAAAAAAGAGGAGAGAGGAAGGAGGAAGAAAATGGGGAAGTAGATGATTGTTGTGTGTCATCGGGGTCAGATCTCTTGAATCTGACACTGGATTAACGATCCTCACCTCGAGATCTACGATTTGAGGTGAGTAAAATTTATATTCCTTAAACCCTTGTGAAACTCTTCAATTTGAGTAGAAATCCTTTAGATCTTGTTATGATCTCTTGATAATGTGAATTTAAGATTTAATATAGGTTCTATATGTTGTTTATAAAGGGTTTAGAGGAAGATTCGCAAGATTTGTAAAGCATTTGTTGATCTCTTGAGCCAAAGAGAAGATTTGGGGTTTTAAGGTGTTCTTGAGCAAAGAGGTAAGATCCATGCTTAAGACCTTGGATCTAACTTAGATCTAGGTTGGAATCATGATTTTGAACTTTGTGGCCGAATTGACCCTTGATGGTTTCCCCAAGGTGGGATGAAGAATGGAAGAGAACTTCAAAAATCCCGATTCTGACTGGTGGGTGCCCTGAAAATGGATGGGACCCACCAATCCTGTGCCCGCTGGTCCAAACAGAGCCACTAGTCCTAGAGACGAGCAAGGACTGGTGGGTGCCTTTCCTGCAGGTCCAGGCAGTGTCCCTGGATCGACAAGCTAGCAAGGACTGGTGGGTGCCTTGCTTATTGGTCCAGGCAATGTCTCTGGATCGGCAGGCAAGCAAGGACTGGTGGGTGCTTTACCCACCGGTCGACCTACCAATCCCACTTCTCAGATTTTAATTGGGTCCAAATTTGTTAGGCAACCTTCTCTTGTGATTCTAAACACATTGGAATCATCATACATAATTGGTTATGACCCTAAAGTGGAGGTATACTAAACCCAACTCTTTTTATGATAGGTTGTACTAGGACTTGTGTCATTGTACGTTAGATCTTCCTCATTTTAAGGGTGATCTGTGTACACAACTAGATAAGTGGAAAGAGGTCATTACATCATGTCATTCTGGTTGTAGACTAGTCATGTCATCATATTATTATTGTTTAGACTAGTCATCCATAAGTGCCATTACATGCATTGACCTGTACATTATGAAATTCAATTATGATTTGACATGCTGATATCTTTAATTGTTAAATGTCTATTCGTGCTTTGTGATAAGATATAGATGACTTTAAATTATTGAATATGTTGCTTGACTAGACTGGATGTCATAGACGGCTTGGACACGAATGCATTGGTGCCTCGTGGAATGGGACGAGGTGGTACTATGCAGTCGTACTATCTCATATAGAAGCATACAGTTAGGAATGACATATCCCTATACTACGACCTTCCCAGTAGGGGTTTAGGTGTTGGGTATCTCATTGAGGGCAACTTTGATGATGAACAAGAGGGCCAATCATACTGCTTTTAAATTTAATGTCGCTCTGGGTGGGAATTTTACTTTTTGGTATCAATGGTTAGCCTTCTTCGACAATCATATCGGCGTATCACGTGATGGGATTTGTAACTTAGACCCGGGGCGCACTGTGGTTGCGAGTAGCACATAACCTATGACTTAGAATTGTTGTCTAGGTGGATTAAGATAATAAAATGAACTGTGCATACTTGTGTGGTCTTTCTTTTCACTTACTAGGCTAGTGAGCTTGTCCCACGTGCACACCATTTTTAGTTGATCTTACAAGTCATTCGGTTGAAGAGCTAAAGTCGGGATCCATCGTGGAATTTCTAGTCGTGGATTGGTGGGTCCCATAGATCTCAGGCACTGGGCCGAGTGCCCGTGCAATTGTTGTGTTGTGAGTTAGCAACATTGATACCATACAGGGATTTTTTTATTATTATTTTGGAGATGATCCCCTTTTGTATTCTAGATGCTTAAATTATATTTCTTGTGTATATATCATGCCTACAGGCCCACATGTAATTATGTTATATAATACAATTTGGGTATCAAGAGTATTAGGGTATTTACAGATATGTACAGGTAAGACTTTCACTGAAATACAAATTCTCCTTGACTTAGTGTGTGTATGTTGTGCTGTGATTTCTGTGTCATGTAATCCCGATAGGTTTTGGGTTAACAGGTGGTTAACTCGGTCACCAATCAGGTTCTATATGGAATGGGGTGTGACACTTGGTCTCTAGTTTGAGTATATTTCCCCATCCCAAAGCATCAAAGTAGTCTTTGATGTCATACCTGGAGAGAGACTCGGTGTTAATGTTTCTTCCTTGCTCAATCTGGCAAGGAATTATCATATTCCACGGTTCTCGAGCAATGGAGGAGGAGAACCATTTGTCTCCACTTGGAGCTTTTCTTTTTCCCTTCATGCTTTCTAACTTTGGTGGGGCGATGAGATTCCATGGAATGGAAGAGTTAAGAATGGGAAAGAGAGAAGAGATTTTAGTGAGGAAATAGGAGATCTTGTATATCTAGGTTGTCGATGGTTTTTAGGTTAGGGTTTTGGGAGAGGGATAGTCGAAATAGGGTTTTAGGCTATTTGGGGCTTTTAAAGTGAAGCAAGAGTCTCAAAAAATTGGGTTTTAGAGAGGCTTGGTTTGAGATTTTCAGCAGCACCGGTCGACCGGTAGATTGTTCTGGTCAACTGAAAAATCATTCAGTCAGTGGCAGTTGACCTGTTCATTTGAGGTGGTGACCAGAAGATGGTTCTGTTAGGGGTGTTCGATCGGTGGTTTAGGGGTGGTCGACCGGTAACTACAAATTTTGCCAGAAAATCCAGAAAAAGTGATTTTTGAGGGGGTTTTAGTATCCGATTTCTCAGGAACTTAAATATGCATGGTAAATATTTATTCTTTTACCCAAATGGGTTGCTAATTCCAAGCTCCTTTCTTAGGAAATAAAACCTTTCTTCACTTAGGGGTTTAGTGAAGATATCTGAGAGTTATTTTTCGGTTTTGATGTACTCAAGGGAGACATCATCATTTTGGATGGTATCTTGCATAAAGTGGTGTCTAATGTCTATGTGCTTTTCCCTTGAGGGAAAAATAGGGTTTTTACTCAAGTTAATGGCATTGGTGTTATCATACATAATTGGGCAAGATTCAAACTTTACTCCAAGGTCTTAGAGGGTTTGCTTCATCTAAAGGATTTGGGCACAACACCGACTGGCCGCGACGTATTCGGATTTGGTGGTGGATAAAGCAACAAAATTTTGTTTCTTACTAAAACAAGAAGCAAGACATGATCCAAGGAAGTGACAGGTACCACTGGTACTTTTTCTGTCAATATGGCAGCCAACAAAGTTAGCATCTAAGAAACTAACCAAGTCAAGGGGTTGGTTTTTAGGATACCATAATCCCACATCACAAGTGCTTTTCAAATATTTTAATATTCTTTTTACAACAGTGAGGTGAGATTTCTTAGGATTGGCTTGAAATCGAGCACATGCACATACATTGTACATGATGTCCGATCTATTTTCCGTTAGATATAGAAGGCTCCCAATCATGCCTCTACATCTAATAACATCCATATAAATGCCATCTTCATCATTGGTTAGTTTCAAGGATGAACTCATTAGAGAGTTTGAAGATTTTTTACTGTTAATGTCAAATTTCTTTAGAATCTCCTTGGTGTACTTACTTTGGTTTATAAATATGCCATTTTTGGTTTATTCAATCTGAAGTCCTAGAAAGAAATTTAATTCTCCCATCATGCTCATTTCAAATTCATTGCTCAGTTTCTTACTAAATTCAGTACACCTTTTCTCATTGGTTGAGCCGAAGATGATATCATCTTCATAAATCTGAACAATGAGTATGTTCTCATTCTTATTCTTCACGAATAGGGTAGTGTCAATCCTCCGCCTTGAGAAGCCACTATCAATTAAGAAAGTACTCAATCTTTCATATCAAACTCTAGGAGCTTGTTTGAGTCCATAGAGGGCTTTCTCAAGTCTAAAAACATGGTCTGGAAACATTGTGTTTTCGAAACCAGGGGGTTGCGCTACGCATACCTCCTCTTGAATGTAACCATTTAAGAAAGCACTTTTTACATTCATTTGGTATAGTTTAAAATTCTTATGGCATGAAAAATCGAGCAGCATTCTAACAGATTCTAACCTTGCTACAAGTGCATAGGTTTCATCATAGGCTATTCCTTCTTGCTAATTATACCATTTGCTACTAGTCTAGTTTTGTTTCTTACTATATTACCATCTTCATCTAGTTTATTGTGAAAGACCCACTTGGCACTAATGATGGTGTGGTGGTTAGGTCTTGGAACAAGTTCTCATACTTTGCTTCTTTCAAATTGATGAAGTTCTTCTTGCATAGTAACAATCCAATCACCGTCTTTTAGTGCTTCTTCTATATTTTTTTGTTCAATCCTTGAGATAAATGCAGTGTGATTGCATATCTCTCAGGATTTAGATCTAGTTCAGATTTCTCTATTTAGATCTCCTATTATGTTCTCTAAGGGACGATTTTTATGGAGAATGATCTCCTTAGGTAGTGTTTCTACTTTTTCGACAGTAAAGTCATTTGTTTTTACTTTAGAATCATCAAGAGAAACATCATTAACTTTGTTCTTTATCTCATCAAGCATAGTATCATCATCATCAACAGGAGATTTATTCAAGTCATTAGGTAATGATTCATCAAATCTAACATTCATGGATTCTTCAACCATTAATGACTTTTTATTGAAAACTCTATATGCTCTACTGTGAGAGAATATCCTAAGAATATTACTTCATCAGATTTTGTATCAAATTTTTCAAGATGGTTTTTATTGTTTAGGATGAAATACTTACAACAAAATACTCTGAAGTAGTCTACTTTTGGTAGTTAACCAAAATTTGGAAAGCAAAGATCTGAGAATTTTTCTATTTAGCACATAGCAAGCTATATTCACAGCTTCAGCCCAAAAGTATTTAGCCAAGGAATATTCATTGAGCATACTCCTGGCTGTCTCTTGTAATGATCTGTTTTTCCTTTCAACAACCCCATTAGATTAGGGTGTTCTAGGAGCAGAGAAATTATGGTCAATTCCATACTTATTGCAATATAAGTCAAACTGACTTATATTGTCAAATTCTCCTCCATAGTCACTCCTCACAGAGGTTACTGTATATCCTTTCTTATTTTGTAATCTATTACACAGAATTACAAATTCATCGAAGGCGTAATTTTTATTTCTTAAAAAGACAGTCCAAGTATATCTAGAGTAATCATCTACAATTACAAAAGTATAAGTTTTAACATTCATACTAGATACATTAATAGGTCCAAACAAATCTAAATGAAGAAGTTCCAATGGTCTTGAAGAAGAAACAATGTTCTTCGACTTATGAGAAACTTTGGTTTGTTTGACCTTTTAACAAGCATCACGAAAATTATTTTTCTCATACTTGATCTTAGGGAGATTCCTAACAAGATCATTGGATGCAATGGTTTGGATTAACTTGACATTCACATGTCCAAGTCTTCTATACTATAATGAGGATTCACTATAGTTTGAAATCATACATGCATTTAAGGGACTTGTTTCTTCAAGCATGCAAACATATATATTGTTCTTCCTAAAACCTTTTAAGATGAGATCATTATTTGCATCTTTGATGTAACAGTGAAAGACATCAAATTCTAGTTTATATCCAATTCCACATAATTGACTTATACTCAGAAGATTATAGTTCAACTTTTTCACATAATAGACATTTGAAATAGAAATACCTCCTAGTTTTATCTTCCTAATTCCAGCAATTTTTCCTTTGCTGTCATCTCCAAAGGAGACCCATCCTCTGTTGTAGTGTCGTAGGCTTGAAAATAGATTCTTGTTGGATGTCATGTGTTTGGAGCATCCACTATTGATTACCTACTCAGATTCCACCTTATTCTTCAAGCACACCTACAATAGTAGTCTAATCGTACATTAGTCCTCATAATCTCATGGGTCCGTCATTGTTAGTGTCGAATGTTCCTATTGGAACACCCAAGTGGCCTTATACTTTTTAGGTCTTTGGTTCTGCCTTTGAGATGGCCTTGGGTTTCTTTGGGTCTTTTGAGGTTTATGTGATCCATTTGGTCTTTGAGGAGTATAGTAATACCTTTGAGGTCTATAGGATCCTTGGGTTTGGTATTTCCCATGAGGTCTATAAGACTTTCGAGGGTAGTTCCCATAATCTTGGTATGCCTTTGGCCCTTTTCAATAGAGAATTCCCTTTGACGCTGGGGTTTTCTATTTCTGGGCATAGGTCTAGGATCCTCTTGAGGCCTATATTGCCTTCTTTGGGGTGTGTAATAGTAAGCATGGTTAACTCTAGTTCTTGGTCTCTCAATTTGAGAGTTGGTGGTCTTTCTTTTCCTAGCATTACATTGGTTTATCGAATTCCCTATTTTCTTACAAAAACCACATTTGATATAAGAAGTGGATGGTTGATTTCTTTGGTCACTCCTTCTTGGATTCTTATTTTGTTTTTTTTTTTCTCCTAAATGGATTTTGTCCATCATAACTCAGTCCTTCTCTTTTATTAAGACCTTTTCTTTGAGATCCAAGGACGTTGTCAAGGTTCCTTTGCCCTTGGGTAAAGGTGCAAAGGGTGGAGTTTAACTTGGAGTTTTCTTCTTCAAGTTCACTCACCTTTGAGGTTAGTGCATCCACTTTTTTATTGAGTATGTCAACTTCTTTTTTCATATTATTTTTATCTGACATGTCAACTTCTTTTTTCATATTATTTTTATCTGACTCCAATTTTAGACTTTCTTCATATAGGGCCTTAAAAGCTTCTTGAAGTTCCTCATTAGAGTCATTTATAAGAGATTCAGGTTGGGTTTGACATACCTCTTGATCTTTATCTCTGATAGCTATTAAAGCTAGGTTGGTGACTTCTTCTTCTAAGTCGTTTTTTCTTTTTTTATCACTTGAATCCCATGTGGCTGCATAAGCCTTCTTCTTTAATTTATGTGGGCATTCAGTTCTGAAGTGTCCAGGCTTCCTGCACTAAAAACACACAACATCTTTAGAAAATGTTTCTTTAGGTTTAAATTTGGACTTACCTTTCTCTCCATAGGGTTTATCTCCGTAGGCTTTGTTTTTGTGTTGCATTATTCCTTTCTTCTTGAGAAGTTTGTTGAACTTCCTCGTGATGAAAGAAATTTCTTTCTCCATGTCGAACTCTTCATCTGCATCGTCTTCACTTACCTCTTCGATTGTTTGAGACGATTTTAGCGCTATGGTCCTTCTTTTGTTCTCAGGATTTGGTTTATCAGCATTCAACTCTACTTCATTAGTTTGTAGAGATCCCAGCAAGTAATCTAGAGATATCTTCATCAAATCTTTGGCTTCTTCTATTGTTGTTTTCTTGGGTCTCTAAGCTGTAGCCAAGACTCTCAAGATCTTTCCAACCTTTTCAGTATTAGTATAAGTTTTCCCTAAACTTTTAAGGATATTCACAATGTCAGTGAAACGAGTAAACATAAAGGTTATCTATTCATTTTCTTTCATAAAGAATGACTCATAGTCTGAGACGAATTGGACTACTTTTCTCTCTTTTACCTCTTCCGTACCTTCATGTGTGACTATGAGCATGTTCTAAATTTCTTTGGCAGTGTCATATACTATGACTCGATTGAACTCTTGCTCGTTAATGGCACATTAAAGAAACGTGATTGCACGAAATTGTACTGGATGAGGGTTATATCATCTGTTGTCCATTCTATTTCTTATTTTAGTATTGTCTTTTCGTCTACAATTTTGGTGATGGTGTATGGTCCACTCTCTATAGCTCTCCATATGAGGATGTTATGATCACACACAAAATTCTTGAATTTACACTTTCAGAAAAAAAAAGTTTTCTCTATTAAAGTAAGGGGGTCTCGAGGCGTTCATGCCCTTTGGTGGTCCTTAGAATGTGACCATGGTCTTTAACTCACTTTAAGACAAAATTAGTCTTAAATAATTTGAGCTCCCACTCTGATACCAATTGAAATATCCTAGAGGGGGTGAATAGGTTACACTAGTGCAAATTTAATTTTTCGAGATCATATCCCTGAGCATGATTACGAATTGAAAATAATACAGAATAAATAAAAATAATCACAATCACACACACAGAATTTATAGTAGTTCGACTCAACCCGAGTCTAGTCCACTCCCTACAAGAGTTTTCTTGTAAGGTATTACACTAGTTCTCCCTTTCAATACAGTATGTAGGGTAAAAAATCTTTACAATCTTTTTATAAATAAGAGTATCCTTACAAATCCCTTTACAGGTAGAGAGGCACCTTTACAATCTCCTGTGCAGGTAGAGAGGCACCTTACTCTTTTTAGGATAATAGAATCCTTACAATCCTAAGTATAATCTAGAATTGTAAACATAGTAATAGAGAAAAGTGAAATAAGAGGAATACCTCTAGTGTGGTGCAAATGATGAAAGTAAGAAATGAATGATGCACCTTTTTACGAAGTCTGCTCTATAGGTTTGACTTTCACAGAAAAGTGATTGGGACTTTAGCTCTTCTCAGATTTGGGAAACCGAACTGCTCAAGTAGGATGGAATGGCTTTATGACTCTTACATGCTCACTATATTGCTCTTAATGCTCAGATTTTATTAGTATTTAATCAAGTGCAACTTAGGTACTTATAGGTGAACTTAGG
Organism: Macadamia integrifolia; assembly: GCF_013358625.1. Lineage (NCBI taxonomy): Eukaryota > Viridiplantae > Streptophyta > Magnoliopsida > Proteales > Proteaceae > Macadamia > Macadamia integrifolia. The sequence goes on from NC_056567.1 coordinate 11,179,469, forward strand.
AGTACATTTTAGGCAGCAAATCAGGCTCTAACGGTCTTATTCTAGATCCACCGGTCGACCACCATTGGTAGCTGGTCGATCGAAAAGAGCCGTTAGGGCCAAAAAAATAGCCGTTAGAGCACTTCCAAGGAGTCATCGGTCGATTGGGACTTTCATCATGTCGATCGGCTATGGTCTCGGACAGTTTCGATTGACCGACGCTTCCATCCGGTCGACCGCCAACATGATAAGCTCTGTTTTGACAGACTACTGTCATACTGACCAGTCGTCAGTGATTTTACCATAACTTTTTGATCCAACCTTGGATTGACCTGAAGTCAGTTGCGTTGGAATCGTGACTCGATTTCCTTCAACTTTTATGAGGGTCTATATCCTGATATTAACTCTAAGGTTACTCATAATTCCCTTGAATCAGGTCATTGTGATTTTCATAGAATATTACCACAACACATTGTTCCATACCACCTAAGGACATTTATACTTGTTTAAGGTATGTCCTAAGGTCATTCTATAATGATGTTATGTAATGCATGAGTGCATATGCAGTGAGTGTACAATGTACAAAGTATGATGGCCTATTCTAGGGTCTTCATCTTGAGTCTTCATCTTTGGTATTGAAGTCCCATTCTTAGGATTTCATCTCTTTGTCCTTCAAGGTTGTATCTCCAAGAGTGATTCCTTGAGTTCTTGAATTGAGCTTGCCACGTGTGCTTCTTCTTATACTAATCACACTTATCAAAGCAAGTTAACGATATATGTTTGTTCGTTAACACCAAAACACATATAGGAGTGTGGGCATGTTCCTAACAACTGCCACATTATACTGTGACAATCAGGTTGCACTCCAAATTGCTTCCAATCCTGTGTTTCACGAGAGAATGAAACATATCGATATAGATTGTCAATTCATCAAGGACAAGATTCAATTAGGCATCATCAAGACTGCTTACGTCCCCTCAAAGCTTCAATTGGCAAATGTCCTCACCAAGGCCTTAGGCAAAACTGACTTTCACTCCATCATTGGCAAGTTGGTTTGTGATCTTCACTTCCCAACTTGAGGGGGAGTATTAGCAGTATCTTAGCTAGTTGGGCGGTATCTTAGCCAGTTGGACAGCCTTATCCCTTCCAAGCCTGATCTTCATGAGTGTACAATCTTATCCCTTCATGCGTGTATATATCTAGCTGTTATTTACTTGTAAATTTGGTTCCCTTACATAGAGGATCCGATTAGCTTAGATCAAGGAGAAATCATCTCTTTCTCCAATTAGCTTAGATTAAGGAGAAATTATCTCCCTCTCTTTTTGTATAAATATACAACTTTCTTATTGAAGAAAGACATGGACTTTTGAACAGTAAAAGTTAGTTTATACAAATTCTAATGAGTCAAGGAGGTTCTTATTCTCATTTTTTAAGATGGGGGAGAAAAAATATGTAATTTAGGTTCACCCTCCCTTCACACCCTTTTTTTTTTTTTTTTAATAGCAAATAACCCAGCTTCGTTTTTTTACTTTTCTATCATCCTTCTCAGGGATCAGTGATCACAGGCAAATAAGCCAGCTTCACGAAATCTCAATCATCTCTGCATTCTTTCTTCCCCCACCCTTCTTCTCTTTGTTTGGTTTCTCTCTGTCCCTCCCTCGAATCCATCTATCTATTTTGGTTGAAAATGACAAGTTGGCTAAATGGGCTGTAGTGGGTATCTTTTACTTTTTTGATTAATTCAACTCCATTGCCTTAGCAATTGAAATTTCAAAGAAATGCATATCGAACTTGATACAGGTCCTATTCTCATTCTTTATTTCATTTCCCGGAATAAGAAGTCCCAATCCCTTAACACCATCTGTGAATATTATAACGGCAATAAAGCGTAGTGGATGCAATTACGTTTAAAATATTCCACAAAAATGACCCAAAGTCAAAATGAGAGTTAATTGTTTTTGGCTTTTGGCCTTTTCGTTACCTGTTTTTTTGTTGTTGGGTTTGGGTGGATCAAATGTTATAACAAACGCGTGGCAAACTTTATAACGCATTCACGCTTCGATATTCCATTATTAAGACAAAAGGATAAAGTCGAGTGTTTTCTTTTGGGCTTGGGAGGAAATAAAAAGAAAAGATGAGGGGGTTGTATAAGAGCCGGTGAGATTGGATAGAAGAAGCATGAATAAAAATCTTATTTTTCATCTCATGTGAGGTGAGTCACTAGTTTTGATCCCATATATGTAGACATATAGGTCACACTCCACCACCAAAACCATCGCACACATATTTATGTATTTCTTTTTCGGAATTATACAATTTGGGCTTAATCAAGAGAATTTTGATTAAATTTCTCATTTTTTATTCTTAAAATATTCCACTATCACCCCCCCCCCCCCCCCCCTTTTTTTTTTTTATTGTTCATCACCCAATGACCAATGTCCCTCTCCCTCATTTGCAAGGTAATTGCTTGAGAATCTTACAATCCGAGATCTAGAAGTTGCTAACACCGCATAATTTTAATTAAATTTTATCTTGTTGAATTTTGTTTCATTTTGTACGATTGGACAAGTTGATATATTAAACAATAGTTCAATTTTTTTCTTTTCTTTGGTAACGTTAGTCAGTAGTTCAACAAATTTTAAGGGTTGATTTGCTGGTCATGCTTTGTTAATTTAGCCAAGGCAGAGGGTCACGTAACACCCATTTTGTAGCCATTTCCTAGATTGTCAGCCCCTCGTTTCCTTTCTTTCTAGCCATCCAAACCATGGGATAATTAAGATCTACTTTGATGATCATTTGCATTCACTTTGTCATGGCTCAATAATTGTGCAATATAGGAAGTTTAGACACAGTATTTATTGTTTTGAGCTCTCAACAGCTGCCAGGCTGAAGACGATGTTAGGAAAAGGAAAACTTGCATGTTTGCTTTTTTTTTTTTCTTTTTTTTTCTTTTGATAGATAGGAAGAGAAGTAGGTAACAACCAGGAGGTTCGAACTTGAGATCTCCTTATGAGCATGGAATTTTTACACACCACAACTCACCAACTATGCTAAACAGTTGTTATATTTGTTGGTTACCAAAGTTGCACTATAACCTATATTAACAAGTTACATTCACACACGGTCTTTCACTAGTTTCAAGTAATGAACTTTTGATATATTTGAATATTATGTGTTGGAGTACTGATAAGTTTGAAAGAACTCTTGCTATGTAGATGATGCAAATGATGTGTTCTTATTAAAATATATAAGTCTGGAAGAAATTTTGGCATTATTAGCTCATTTTATAAGACGCAAATGGCAGAGCCTTAATTGAACAAAGAAAATTTTTGTATTACAAAGAAAATTGAACATGAAGAAGGAGCTTTGAATCTCATCCTAGATAATAATTCCTTATATTTTATCAACTGATACTGCTAGAGAGTTCTAAGTTTTGAAATTGTTTTAAAAGTGATAGCTACTATAATGTAAATTTGGATGATTGTATTATTATTTTTTTTCTTAATATGTATAAGTTATTAATGAAATGAAAACATATCATATGGAAAGGCTTTCTGATGAGCACATTTATGTTTGAAATCTAGGGTAGTAAAACATGCATTTTACATATTTAGAATGGAGCTACCTTGGGTTTTACTCTCTTTTTGCAGGTTTTATATTTTCAAGGCCTTAAGGATTATCGGGCGCTATATCTTCAATTTTACACATAAAGAGGTCCTATTTCTTTCCATGGTTGCGAAGAGGATGAAATTCTGAGCAAGATGGACGAAATTCGGGTCAGAAAAAGAATAATGGATTAAAACTGAACCGAGATGCAGAACCAGCCCATTTGCAATTGTCCCAGAGGTACAAGGAATACTCCAAATGCCAACAAGGATCGATGGACCACATCCTTAAGTGATTAAAGATTTGTTTTTGGTAACAACAACTAGGGTAGTTGGTGAGCTATGGTGTACAAAATTCTCTTGCTCACCAAGAGGTCTCAAGTTCATATCTCATGGTTGTTTTTTTTAGAGAATTTTGTTGAAGATTTCCTGTTTTTCACTCACTTAAAGCACTAAGGGCATGGAGGGAATTTCCACATCAAATTAGAAGCAAGGAAAATCGTGGAAGCAAGAAGAGAAGAAAAAAAAAAAAATGAAAGAAAAAAAAAGTGACAAGATCACGAACCGTGGAGCAATTTTTTTTCAAGTTCAAGCATTGATTCAAGTAAGTAGGCTCCTTCAGTAGTCTTCTCTCCCTCCTCTCATTCCCTCTTCTGACTACCCTTTCTTTCTTAATTTAGGATTTTTATTTTTAGTCGTTACATTATTGTTATCCCTTTCTCCCAAGGTTCATGGCTAGTGTATGTGTTGGCTTTGCCCCTCCTAGCCATAGAACCATCAATTTATTGCTTTTATTTTAATTGTCTCCCTTTCCCTAAAGCCAAGTAGAGTAATCCTTGTAAGAGTGATTCTCTGGTCAAGTAGGGAAGCTCATATTATGATGCATCCCTCGGGCTAAGTAGAGAAACCTACTTGTGAGTCTCTCTCTAGCTTTATCCCCTTTCTTTTACTTTATTTTTATTTCAGCATTTTTTTTCTTTATTTATTTATTATTATTTTTTTTAATTGCGTGGGTTGTGCCTTTTCAGTTATTTATTTATTTAATTTTAATTGTGTGGCTTGCTTCTTTAAATTCTTAGATGACGAATGGTTAGGACGTTATTTTAGATACATATGTTTAGGACGGTAATTAGAATTTGATCACAACCATTAATCAGTTCACTTTTGCATTATTAAAATAAATAAAAAATAAAGTGGCTGTTCTCCCTGTGTTCGACCCGTAACTACACTGATCCGTACGCTTGCGGTTACATTTTAAATCTCAAATACTTTCTAATATTTGGATTCTGGTGTCACCTCTGACGAGATTGAAGACTCCAACCCTCCAATTGTTATAAAATCAATTAGCTTAAAAATTTCCTTAAACTATTTTCTCATGCAATAAATATCAATTAATGATCTTGACTGCTAATAGATGTTGGCTTCAATGTAGGTAAGCTTCTTCAGACTAAAAGTCAGCAGGCAAAACAATTAGGAATCACTTCTATCGCCATTTGAATAAAAATTGTGAAGCGATATTCAAGTTCTTAAAGCATTGGTTGTGAGAGATTTTTTTTCTCTTTTGTTGGATCGATATTTCATAATATGATGTATCGTTTTTTATCTCTTATGATGTTGAAAAGAAAAACAGAAGGATGTTTTATTTTGTGGATCAATTAGCGAGGGAAGTTAAAATTGAATCGTTATAAAATGTGTTTATTTTGATTTTTTTCTTTTTTCTTTTTTCTTTTTTCCTTTTCTAATGAAGTTAGTTTTTTTCTAAAAAATAAAAGGGTGACAGAACCCTACTAACGTAGGAAACACTAGATCAGTGGATCAATGGGAGGATGTGTGGGAGCATATTCATTATCCAACACATGTCAAGGGGTAATATGGCCTTTTCGTACCCTATGCAGTCTTGAGTGTTTTCTACATCAGACTATCAGGGTTTTTTTTTTTTTTTTTTTTTTAAATAGAAAGAGGTTCGGTGAAGAGAAACCACAAAATTAATAGAAAAGGACTCTATTGTAACACTCGATGGAGGATCGAGATCCTCTTCTAAGCACTAATTGCCTAGGTGTTGTTCATAGCTACCCGAATGTTCGATACATGTCCAAGCGGTGATTCAACGACTCTTGATATAACATTTCTATTTTGATTGATAGAACCACAACCGATGAACCACCACTTAAATATATATCAATTGCCCAAATGACTATAATAGTATGAATTGACCTAAGCAATCAGCGCTCAACAGCTCAACCCATCCACCCACCTTATGTTTATCATATAATGGGAGTGTAGGACTTTAGTACAAGTGACAAAGATGTAAAACAAATTAGTTGACACATGCATGGCACCTAACCCATGCACGTAGCTTAGCTGTACATACAATCCCATAAACTAGCTGGAAAATTTGGCTTATTAATTTAGGATGATGATGACATGTTACCAAATCCAATTATTTATTGCCAATTTGTAAGATTAAAATATAATCAACACTTCTTCTCAAAATTTACTAATGCATCAGTCGATTTACCAAAAAAAAAAATTTAATAAATAATAATAATAATAATAATAATAATAATAATAATAATAATAATAATAATAATATAATACATCAGTCGCAAAAATGCCTTTTTTTTTTTAATAAACTGACTCCATTTATTTAATTTATTTATTTATTTATTTTTTTTTTTTGATATAGTAGATAAGAAGATAAGATCAAAATGACCTTTCGATCTTAACAATGTATTAATTGACCTTAGCGCTGATAGTTCAGGCCTTATTCATAGTTACTTAGGTGATCAACATATATATATATATATATGTCTTTTTTTTTTTTTTTTGGATAAGTAGGGAGGGAAGTAGGTAGCAGTTAGGAGGTTCCAACTTGAGATCTCTTGATGATCATGGGATTTTTACACACCACGACTCACCAACTGCGCTAGGCAATTGTTGTTGTGATCAACACGTGTCCAAGTGGTGATCCAACGACTCTCAATGCGGTGCCTCTATTCTGATCGATAGAAACATTACTGTTGGATCACCACTTGAATATATGTTGATTGCCCAAATAGCTATACCCTAACGATCAGCACTCAGGTTAAGAGCTGGATCCCTCGATGGACCCATTATGAGGTATAAGGCTACGTTTGGTAATCATTCGGTTCCAGAAACGACGTTTCATGTTAAAAACAAAAATTTCAGTTTCTATATTAAAATGTCATTTTAAAACAAAAAAAGATAGTGTTTGGTAGACCTATTTTAGGAATGATTACCCTATTTCACTTTTTTTATTTAGAATGAAACCGAAATAACGGAACAAGGTTTTGTTGTTCCATTATTTTGCGTTTACAGCTTTTTTTCTTTTTTCTTTCCCTTTCTTATTCAAAAAAAAAAAAAAAGAAAAAAAAAAAGCACCAAATGAATAAACGTTTATTCTATGTCCCTTTATTCTCATAAAACGAAAAAACATTAGGACCATTTTTTTTTGGATGACTACCAAACATAGCCCAACTCAATGGCTCCACCCCCACCGACCCGCCCCCTCAATGGCTCCACCCCACCCACCGGGCCGCCCACCCACCCTTGCTATGTGTAGGACTTTGAGTATAGGTGACAAAGATATAAAACAAATTAGGTGACACGCACGGCACCGAACCCAATGTGCGTAGCTTAGCTTCTCATCTACATAAGCTACAAAAAATGTTCTCCAGATGGAGAAAAGCGAAAATGGTAGGTACAAAGGGAAGTATGTTTTCCTTGCAACCCCAGAATAGACAAGTCATAGAACAATTAATGCATTTGTTAACTGGTATGATGATTCTCCAAACTCTCTCTCTCTCTCTCTCTCTCTCTCTCTCTCTCTCTCTCTCTCTCTCTCTCTCTCTCTCTCTCTCTCGTCTGATAGCCTTGAATGCTTCCTCAAACCAACGAGCTACAGGGAAAGTGGAGACAGATTTTTTAATCTTAAGTTGGCATTTGCATGGCGGCCGTAGCTTGTGTTCTTAAATAAGTAGTTACAGCTGCCTTGACGGCATCGAAACGGTGTTGTCAATGTGGATTAAGCCTATGTTTGGTCATCAAGGAAAAAAATCAAAAAATCAAAAAATTTTGAATTTGAGGAGATACGTACAAAATCATTATTTAATTATTATTTTTGTTTTATTATATTTTTATGCTATTTTTTTTTTTCTTTTCTTGGTTACCAAACATAACCTAAGAGCATCTGAACACCTCTAACGAGCCCGGACTAAATCATAAAAATCAATAAATCTAACTCAGCAAGACTCTACTATCTATACAACTGTGATGGGTCTATGGGGGACTCTGGGACTCTGTTGTGACTTGTATTAAAAAAAAGGGTAATTTACAGTGCCACCCCCTGGACAATGCCAATATTATAGGAACACCCCCTCTCTTTCACCAAATTAGACTCGGAGCCTTTACCGTTTACTCTCTGACTTGTATAATCCAAATCTTCTTCCCTTTAATGAATATAATTTGCTATTAATCTATCTTTCTATGTTGTTTTAACTCTTTTTCTCATCCTCTAGAACTTATTTAAATTTCAAGAACCATCAAAATCATTAATTGATTATTTAATCGGATCGGATAATTATTTTTTGGATAATTTTGGATTTTAGTTCGGATACATTCAACCGAATATGGATACCCCTAAATGAATACGAATGTGAATTTGATTTCGGATTTCGACTATCCATTTACATCCCTACTACCGTCAGTCTCTGTTAAGTGATACTATGAAATGACACTTTAGCCTTTATGAGTAAAGCACCCTTATTTTATTATCTCAAAAATATCCCTCTCTTCTTCTTCTTTATCAAGAGCAACCTGACTTTTTTTGAGGTTCTATTGTTCACCATCGTCAATCTCTTCGCATACGTCGCGGGTTCCCTCTCTCTCTCTCTCTCTCTCTCTCTCTCTCTCTCTCTCTCTCTCTCTCTCTCTCTCTCTCTCTCTCTCTCTCAAGCCGTTTATTGATGATAGAATTCAACTTCTGATCGAACCACAAAATAGCCTTCAATTGGTAGGCTCAAGAATTCGAACTCAAGAAAGGTTTGATCTAAGCAACTCCATTGGCATTAACATAAACTAGAAAAACCGATAGGGTTTTGAACTTCAACAAGTGCCGATTGGAAGGAGGAGGAGGAGGAGAAGGAGAGGAAAGATTCAATTTGGTGAAGAGGGAAGAAATGAGAGACAGTGAAAAGTGTCACGGAGCGGAATCTGTTCTTTGCCCTATGCTTACTTCAACTATTTTTTAATAGGAAAATTAGGAAAGAGATGATATTTCACCCTATAGATACTATTTCTAGGCTCTTAGTGGATGCAAACTTCTGAAATATTTGGTCCTCATATACTGCAACTTTCTGAATAAAATATTCTACCTTTTCCAATAAGACCTCACCCCACATCAGTAAGATAACCACCCATAGCAGTAAACTCCTTATTGTAGACAAACATCAATAGATTAATGGCATCCTCCCAGATTTCCAACGTTGGCTTGTGTGGAGAAAGTAATTTCCAACAAAGAAGCAGAGAAAAACAAAATCATCCACTACTCGTTCAACTATCTCTCACCGAAAGAAAGAAAGAAATGAAGCTTTTTCCTTTTTTCTGAGTCTCTCTTGGGTTCTTGAGGGTTTTGCCGGAAGGGAATGTTCTTTCTCCGTAGTGGTCATCGGCAAAGGGTTGTGGTGAAATCGATTTGGGGACTACAAGGGTTTGGTATCAAACTATCATGGGTAAGGGTAATTTTGATACTTCATTATTTTTAAGGGTAAAATGGTATTAAAAAAAATTGAACTACTGATGTCAGTATTCTTGGTATATTCTGTAATAATGACTGACGATTGGGGGTCTGAATCTAATTTGATGAAAAAGAGTGGGTGTTCCTATAATACTAGCATTTTCCAAGAGGTGACGCTGTAAATTACCCTTAAAAAAATAGCATTATAAAATAAAACGGAGGAGGTACCTGCGCTGGGATCAGTGACCAGATGAAGACCATGAGAGGATTACAGCAACTAGCAAGAGCAGACTCAGCGTTAAGGAGAATAATAATAATAATAATAAGGAAAAAAACAAGAAGTGAAAATTGGTTATTTAGTAATGTGGGACCCACAACAATTGGGTTTCCCATTTGTCCTTTCTTTTTCTGTTCCTCACCCTACTATATATGGGTCCCACTAACTTTACTCTCCCATCCCTTTTTTTCTCTTTCTTACAAGTAGGACCTAGGGCTGTCAATCGGTCAGGCCGCTTCAGTTTTGGTGATCGGGCTTAAAGACTTTCAAAACTACACCGTGTCCGTTCATTTAACTAATCGGGCTTAATTATTGAGGGCATAGTACGCTTTATATTCGGTCGATCTGACTGCAACAAGGGGCCTCCCTAAATGTTTATTGAGAGTAATTGTAGCAAATCCAGAGGTTTCAAGTATAGATCCATAAAATGTAGGTGTAATCAGCAAGCTATGATCAAGATATCAGAGACCGCTGACAACCCAAACATACTTTTTTATAGTTGTCCAGATTACAGTGGATGCAAATACTTCACATGGTGTGAACCTATGAATATTACAACTATCAATCCGTTACCCAATCCCACCATTGTTATGCAAGAGTTGGAAGAGGATATGAGGTGACTGCGAGAGGAGGTGCGTGGCTTAGAGATGTATTACCTAGGTTCCAGCAAGAGATGCAGAGTGTGAAGATAAAGGTGGATGACATAGTTAACTTTGCTGGATCAATGAAAATGTTTTGTAATTTTGTGTTTGTTTTTTTCGTAGGTGTTTTTGTAGCCGTATTTATCAGCAAAAAAATGTAAAAGTTGGATGTTATTAAGCAAGGAACTACGTTCTGTACTGAATTAGGTTGTGTAATAGAAATTCTGACAGCATTTTGGCATGATTTTCATCACTTGTATAATCCAGAAATATGACCTATAAACATCACCCCACACATCCATAAAAATTCCAAACATCCAGCAATGTTCCACACATCCATAAACATTCCACCAAAAATTCAAACACAATTCATATACTCCATAATAACATCAAAACCCAAAAGAGTAGTCCAAGTACTGTCTTAACATCAAATCCATCAACCAAAAAAAAGTTTTCATTAACAGTACAAACATGAAAATCAGATCATCCAATCTCATGAAAGTCTTCATTGCACTCTATCTCTCTGTTGCATTCAACTCCCACCAGCAACTGCCTTCTTCCTCTGTTCCCTTGCTTTCCTTTTGGCTTCCTTAGCTTGCAATTGTGCATTAACCTTGGCTTGCATGCTCAACTCAATGGTCATTTTAGAAGTTTGTGATCTGATCATTCTTCGAGAATTTCTTGTATCAGGTTGATTTTCAGGCTACTCAGTTCTTTACTTAAACATGAGTAACTATTAGTGAACTGCAATAAATGGATAAGATCACTAAAATTTCAAAATATTTAAAAAACTTGAAAATTGAAAACCTGGGATGATTTTGCTTTCTGTTTCACTGGAGGTCTTGTACATCTTTTCTTATTATTATCTTCCTAGTCGCATCTCCTACACTTGGCAACTCTTGATCTGTTTTTTTTTGCTGGTCAGGTGGGACTTCATCAGTTTCCTTCTTCCTAAAAGTATCTTGTATTCCTGAAAGTCTTTTAATTGTTGGAGGTTGTGCAATACCAATTCTGTGTTCTTTACTTTTCTCTTGAAGTCCAGGTAATAGATGGATAATACCCTCATAAGCTGCCAAATATGTTTTTATGCTCTAGTACTCATGGCAGTAACTCTTCAAGCTTTCTCTTTCACTAATAATGCATGCTGCTGCATACTTACAAGGTAATCCAGAACCTTCCCATTCTCTACAACAACAGGTTTGTTTTTTCAAATCGACCACATGCCTTCCTTCAGTATTAATGACCTCAAACTCATATACCCTAGCAGGTTGGACCATACATCCTCTTGATTGTGTTTGGATCAAATCCAGCAATTTCTTTATACTTGGGGGTGACAATCCCATTGTATGTGCAACCCTCCTAATATCTCTTATGCATTATCTCCATCAACGACTTCAATATCTCATCAATTACGAGTAGGGCAGGCTTGCTCCTAAAATGTGCAATCCACTGATTGAAGCATTCAACCATGTTGTTGGTGATATGGTCACTTTTGCACTGAAAGTCAAATGCATGCCTAGACCACATCTCAAATTTAACATTGTTCAACTAATCATATGCATCCATGTTAATTGATTTTATATATGACATTGCCTTTTCAAACAAGAATGTAGTGGAAGCCTTAGCTACTGACCAAAAATACTTTCTAAGTAGCACATCAGGAAACTTGCTTCTAAAATTTTGGTACATATGTTCACTACAACATCTATAGTGACAGCCTGAAAATATTTCATTGATGGCTTAGTGTAGTCTCTCTGAAAATATTTCATCGATGGCTTAGTGTAGTCCCTACACATTAGCAAATTAAAAAGATTAAGTACAAAAAAAAAAAAAAAAAAGTGTGTGTCCTATAGTTAAAGGTATAAATGCATATAGAGTAAAAGGTAATCCACCTTTTGTCTATCCGACATAAATGTGATGGTAAATTTCTCCTCCGTAATGTAAAGACAACTATATAACTATGACAAAAAGAAAACTCAACTTTCCTTACATTCAACATCCACAATGCCATATGCTATAGGGAACAACCCTTTATTGCCATCAACAGAGGCTACAGCCACTAGTACCCCTCCACACATCCCTTTCAAGTGGCAAACATCAAGACCTATGAATGGTCTACAACCTTTCACAAAATCATCAATACATGCCTTGAAACTAATGAACAATCTTTTGAAGATAGGAGGGTCTGACATTTTCACTCTCTGATGGAATTGCAGCTTGAATAGACTTCCAGGGTTTCTTTATAGCAGTATTTCTCCATAATTAGGTAGCTTTGTGAATGACTTATAATGGTTCAAAACCTTCTTGAATAGTATAGTCTTTAAGAACAGCCCAGAAATGAGTCACATCATCAAACAACATCCCTTTCTCTAGTATTATCACACGCCCATGTGAAGCATTCTCATTTTTAAAGAATGGTGTAATCATCATCACAATAGTCAAATAGTGCTTCATTGTGATCTTGGTCTGCAACTCCTGTGCCATCTATTCCATCATCTTGACCATCAATCCCATCACTATACTCTGCTTCATCATTCAGCTCACTCTCATCTTCTGACAGAGAATTCCAATTATCATCACTTGCACTTGAAATATCGAATAAGACATCATCGGTACTCTTACTGACTGTCTTACTGCCATCATTCACAACATCCCCAACATCAAATTCAACAACAATACTATGTATGACTTTGCCAGTACTATTACCAACTGCCTTACTGCCATCATTCACATCATTCTTATCATTCACATCATTCCCATCAACAATACTATTAGTTGCATCAATACTAACTGAATCAGTCATGTTGCTCCTTTTGTTATGTCCATCACTAGTTGAAGCCCCATAGGTACTATCACCCTTTCTTATTTGGTGTTTTATCCTATGTCCACCAGATGTCTGAATTTGCTGCACAACACCTCCAAAACTACTTTGACTTTGTAGTACAGTAGTTCCACTGCAATACTGATTCTGCATCACATCATCACCAAAGCCACATTGACTTTGATAGACACGCCTACTAATAGCCTCCCGTTTGACTAGTCCACCAGGGAATCCATTTACCGTGTATAGGTTGCTTGGATTGGAATCCCAATGAAGATCGTATACATATAAATTTATGCAATCAGCGTTCTGATGCAATCCAAACATGTCCAGTTACATGTCTGATAATTGTGTAAATATCGATCACCATGTCTCGATAACAATACTCATCCGGATCAATTGGGGTAGGTGCAGACGTAATCAAGTCGTAATGATAATATATGATAATTCTAATTTTCATTGAATGATGAATGATTTATGAAAAAAAAAAAAAAAAAAAGAAACATAAGATGTTATATAAACACAAATACATCAAGACATATATAAGTGCAATCCAAGGTACTGCATTCCTTGAAGGAGCAGTAATGAAAATGGCTCTGTGAAAAACAAAAACCCTATTGAAAACTAATTCCATTTGAAGGATTTAAAATAAAGTCCATACAACAATTCCAAAGCATTTAGAAAATAATTGCATTGAAAGATTCTGCCATACTAAGTCCATACAACCATTTCAAGTATTTGAAATAAAGTTCATACAACCATTCCAAGGATTTAAAACAAGAAACAAAGTACATACAACCATTCCAAAGCATTTAGAAAACAATTGCATTGAAAATTTCTACCATACCAAGTCCCTACAACCATTACAAGGATTTAATACTAAGTCCCTACAACCATTACAAGGATTTAATACCTAGTCCCTACAACCATTTCAAGGATTTAATACTAAGTCCATAAAACCATTTCAAGTAGCTTGTAAATCAAATGAAAGCCGAAAATGGTAAGAGAGGAAGATAGAAATGACTAATTTTCACCATCAATTTTCATATCAATCATCACTATTCACCATTGAAGAATAAAAAACAGAGCATAATAGAGAATAAGAGAGAACATACAGGCACTCACTGCATCCAATCGATCTCAGATTTATGATAAATCGCTACAACCCTAATTCTTCAATGCCTCTTCTGAACAACCAACCGAGAGCTTTAATATCTATCAAATACCTAATTCTCTCAAAGCCCTAAGACTTCAATTGTGTTTGATTAAATCTCCCGAAGCCCTAACTCTCCCAAATCTATGATTTATACTAACCTTAAGACTTCGATCTTCATCGATTAACAACTTCGATCTTCATCGATTAACAACTCTGATCTTCGATCACGAACGAGATGAACCACCGTCGATCGCCAAAAGGTTGGAGAACCACCTTCGATTTCAGAAGTTCAGAAACATGGAGGAATGCAGAGGAAGAGTTAGAAACCATCGTTCTTCTCAAGGAAGAAGACGATAATAAGTTGGGGGTATTTTGGGGGTTTATGGTAAAAGTGTAATACACTTAATGGTGCCTCACTCACGATCAAGGTACGGTTGATAGAATCTAGAACTTACGAGGGAGGGGAATGTAATTTCAAATTTCGTAGGGGAGGGTTATGTAATACTTGAAACGTACAAGGAAGGGGAGTGTAATTTCCTCATATATATATATATATATATATATCAAATCATTCAAATGAAGAAAACACTAAACCTTTGTTAAGTTGAAGGATTTCTAAAATGCTATAGCACAAAATCTTGTTATCTAATTACTATGCAATATTTACCCCCAAAAAAAAAAAAAAAAAAAAAATTACTATGCAACAAAACTTTCAACTTTGTCGCTTTTTAATCTATACTAACTAAACATGTGAATATTTCTGATGACAAATTTGATACACTGAACTATATGATTGACCTACTGGGGAAGAGGCTTAGATCCACTTAATGCTTTCAATTCAACATGTATGGTGATTGCAAAAAGATGGTTGTTTATTAATTGTTTTTCTTTTTTGAATAATTAAGGTATAGTTTAATAAATCTAGGTTCTAGAATCTATATATGTTGGTTGTTGAGGTACTAGTGGCACATGGACCTTTTCCAAGATACCACATGATTGACCACTTGGATTTTAGTCAAGCTTGATCGTTTTCTATATATGTTGGTTGTTGAATTTTTTAAGTTTTATATCCGATTTTCATAACCGATTTCTATTTGGTGTAATTGGCGGTTTTTCAATTTTGCATTAAATTAAATCAATAAATTATCACTCTCTTCTCTTGAACTTCGGCTAAATATCAAGTTCCTACACCATTTTTTAAATAATTCATTCCCCTCCCCCGAAATCAGAAGATTCTATCAACCGTGCCCTAAGCATTAAAATTGCTGTTAACTGACTATTCTTTTTTTTATAATTTCCAAAATGCCCCCATCCCTTCTGAAGCTCTTCTCCTCTTTTCACCGCTTTCCTTCAACCACCTACTTAACCACATCTACAACCACTACTAGCCCTTCACCACCCAGACTTGTTGATGCTTCCCTCGCCATCTCCACCAAATCCGATACCAACCCATCTAACTGATGCGCCCCTCGATCCCTCCAAGAAAAAACAACAATAGCTTTCGATTTCCTCTACTACCAATAGATCATCAAAAGATAGGCACACGAAGTTGATGGAAGGGGCCATCGCATCCATATGCCAGCAACTTGTGCGGCTAGGGTTTTCCAATTGATGGGATTCTCGGCGATCGGATATAGTGATATGATGGGCCATCGAAACCACCTCCACCGACACCAACACGCATGTGGAGCAATTGTACAAGAGCAGCGAGGAACAACCTGACCCTCGCGGCAATTTGTGTGGGGACTCTAGGGAATATTCTGACTCTAAATCTTCTTCGGCTTCATCTACGTCGACCTCATCAATGGTTCTGCAATACTGGAACGGGAAAAGGGGCAATACCGGCGGAGGGGAACGAAAAAGATTTCATGGACATTAGAGGATTGCTTTGATTGTTAAGGTTTCATCGGAAGAAGAATCTATCACACTGCTTCACGGGTTGGGGTTTCGGTGGAGCTCTTGTCTGACTCCATTGCATCAGAACCTGTAATATTTTTTTTTTTTTTTTGTAAATTACTTCAGGATGTCCCATTCGAAAGAAAATTTCCATGATGGAAGGTTGAGTTCTTTGTGCCTTTGTGAGTGGCGGTGCTGCTAATGTTGATGGTTTCTTAACATAATTTCTGGTTTTCTTTGTTTCTCTCTGGTCTCTGCTCTCTTGGTCTTGGCTGTTCAAGCCAAATTGTAGAATTTTGAATCCAATGGAACCATGGCCTCATCATGAGGGGTCAAATTAACTCCACATTAATTTGTAGTCAAGTGTATCTCTTTCGTTCTTCTTGAGCAGAGGCCTTCATTCTTCGCTTTTTTCTACAATTGTTTTTGTGTGAATGGTGTGAATGGTGTGTGCAATTAATTATGACTACTAGGTCATCATCCCCCCAACCGAAGAAGTGGTCAAAGATTCCAGAGGATTTGGTAGTTTTGATCGGTACTCTACCCTTTCAGCCCCACCTTCCAAATCAGCTCCTCGTTTCTTGGTGCATTAGCCGTTGCCGACCTTTCCCAGCACTACGATGAAGCTGATGCCGGTCGGAGAATTTGCGCCAGTGGCGAGATGTTAGGGTTTCATCAACAACAGCAGCATTTCAGTTGGTGAAGCTCTGCCTGGTGTTCTAAATGATCAATTAAAGGGATGGGGGTATTTTGGGAATTAAAAAAGAAAAAAAGAATACTCACTTAACAGCAATTTTAACGCCTAGGGCATGGTTGATAGAATCGTCTGATTTGGGGGGGAGGGGAGTGAATTATTTCAAAAACTGTAAAGGAACTTGATATTCCTTCAAAGTTCAGAGGAGGGGAGTGATAATTATCCTAAAACCTATGAAATCACTTCGTTTCTTTACAGTCTGGTTCGGTTTTATCATAAACAGTCAATTCTGATTACGATAATTAGTTTTGGTTCCATTTTGAAACTCTCACTTAATAATATGATCGCTCTGGGAAAAATTGGCTTCTACCCAGGGTGTAACCAAGTAGTTGCAATCCCTATTGACAGTTAAAGAAATAGAATATTCCCTCTACGTTCACAAATACCCTGCTAAGTTTTAGTATTTTTCAAAATTTCCTTCAAGGTTCTATTTCTTGATTGTCATGGTCAGTCGCAATCCGAATAACAATTAAATTTCCCTCGATCGCCCTCAAAAAACAGAACATTTTTTTTTCTCCTATATTCGAAGCTGTCTATACTCTATACACGATGCTGACTTGGACTTTGAAGAAAGATCATATTCACATGAACCACACAAGCATTGAGTTTACCCCACCCCCCCAAAAAAAAGAAGAAAAAAAACATTGTATTGATTTTATTTCTTCTGGAGACTTGTTGACCAAGGCATCCAGCCTCCTTTGCTTGTTATCTCAATTCCTCTGGTGATTCGTTTCCTTTGTTTTCCAGCCTCCTTTGCTTGTTATCTCAATTACTCCTTTGCTGATTTGTTTCCTTTGTTTTCCAGTACAACCCTGTTTTTCGATGTAGGTCAGTGAGACTAGGGGTGTCAACCGGTCAGGTCGGTTCGGTTTCGGTCGGGCTTAATCGGGCTTGAAGACTTTCAAAGGCTACACCGTGTCCGCCCATTTAACTAATCGGGCTTAGTTAATGAGGGCATGGTACACTTTATATTCGGTCGGTCGGTCTCGGGTTATAATCGGGCCACCTTAATCGGGCTTTAATCGGGCCTTAACCGGACTACGGACATGTTTAATGTTAAACGGGCTTTAACCGGTTTTTAAACGGGCTCTCTTTAAAATGTGCTATTATATTCCGGCCCACTTATGCAAGCCCAAAAAAATGACAATAAATCAATAAATGATACAAAATATAACCATTATTTAAAATGTGAACATGTCTTTACTTTTTAGTTTTTATTCTTTAATTTGGGGGGTAAAACAGGTATTCTACAATCATTAAAGGGTCGGGCCAAGTCGGTGCACAATAGGCCGGTCTCGGTCAGGCGTTATTCGGTCGGTCTCGGTCGGGTGCCCGACGGTTCAAGTAGCAAAACCGAGACCGACCATTTATAAACGGGCCGGGCTCAAGCCCGACACGTTTAATAAACGGTCCGGGCCGGGCCGGTCTTTAAACGTTCAGTCCCGATCGGTTTACCCGGTTCGGGCCACAAATTGACACCCCTAAGTGAGACTATGTCTGTTGATATATCCATATTCCTCCTTCATAATTAATTTGCTTGATATGTCAGTTTCTCCATTCTTTTAAAAGTTTTAACCTGCAGATGAGTAGCAATTTTTTTTTTCTTTGGCAGTTATAAAAGCTAGAAGTAAAATTGAATCTTGGATGAACATGGCATCCGTCAGGTAGTATATCTTCTTTTTCCATTTATTTAAGACTCTCAAGGTCATGGTAGTATTGCAAATTTGTTAATTGAGGTTATTAACCATATCCCTTATTTGATCAGAAGAAGGCGCCTCCCCTCAATTGTTGCTCGTGAGGAATTCTTCTCTGCCTCATGGCTTTAAAAATCCAGTGCTCTCGCCTTGAAGAAACCTTGTTAAACTTCGATTTTGAACCACTTTAGACGCGAAAGAGCCGAAAGAATCAGAAATTGGAAATGGCGGACATCATTGTTTCCGATCTTGTGACCAATCTGTCTCAGCTTCTCTCAAATACAGAGGTGAATTTCCTTGAAGAAGACAAGGAAGGAGTTCGATCTCTCTGTAATGAGTTTCGGTACATAAAACTCTTAATCAACAGCTACGAGGGGAAACCTATTAAGGACAATATTATGTTTCCAGTGGATAAAATCAAGGAGGTTGCTAGTGAGGCGGAGAAGATTTACGAGGGATATGTCGAGAACGTCGCCAAGCAGAAGAAAAGAAGCAATCTTGTAAAGCTTCTCCTCGGCTCCAATCAAGCAAGAATGTTTCATGATTTCACGGAGAAGATAACGAAACTCCAAACAAAAATTAGAGACATATATGAGTACCACATCCAACAAAAAGGCGTCAGTGAAGATGCATATCAGTTTCAGAAACACAGGCCGAAGGGTGTCGATGAAGCTCAAGTATCGCAGAGGCACGCTTTGCTTCAGAAACAGAGTCCGAAGGCAGTATTTGGCTCCGAGGAGGAGGAAGAGACATTGGTGAATCAGCGACACATCCAACAAACGAGCGTCGATGAAGCTGAAGGGTCGCAAAGTCATGCTTTGATGCAGAAACAGAGTAAGGAAGTGGAGGAAGATGATGTGGTTAGCTTCGAGGAGGAGGAAGAGACATTGGTGAATCAGCTGCAAATCCAACAAGCGAGCGTGGATGACGCTGAAGTGTCGCAGAGTCATGATTTGCAGCAGAGACAAACGCCGAAGGAAGTGGAGAAAGATGATGTGGTTGGCTTCGAGGAGGAGGAAGAGACATTGGTGAATCAGCAGCAAACCCAACAAACGAGCGTCGATGAAGGTCAAGGGTCGCAGAGTCATGATTTGCAGCAGAAACAAACGCCGAAGGAAGTGGAGGAAGATGATGTGGTTAGCTTCGAGGAGGAGGAAGAGACATTGGTGAATCAGCTGCAAATCCAACAAGCGAGCGTGGATGACGCTGAAGTGTCGCAGAGTCATGATTTGCAGCAGAGACAAACGCCGAAGGAAGTGGAGAAAGATGATGTGGTTGGCTTCGAGGAGGAGGAAGAGACATTGGTGAATCAGCAGCAAACCCAACAAACGAAGGTCGATGAAGCTCAAGGGTCGCAGAGCCATGATTTGCAGCAGAAACAAAGGCCGAAGGAAGTGGAGAAAGATGATGTGGTTGGCTTCGAGGAGGAGGAAGAGACATTGGTGAATCAGCAGCAAACCCAACAAACGAGCGTCGATGAAGGTCAAGGGTCGCAGAGTCATGATTTGCAGCAGAAACAAAGGCCGAAGGAAGTGGATGAAGATGATGTGGTTGGCTTCGAGGAGGAGGAAAAGACATTGGTGAATCAGCAGCAAACCCAACAAACGAAGGTCGATGAAGCTCAAGGGTCGCAGAGCCATGATT
Organism: Macadamia integrifolia; assembly: GCF_013358625.1. NCBI lineage: Eukaryota > Viridiplantae > Streptophyta > Magnoliopsida > Proteales > Proteaceae > Macadamia > Macadamia integrifolia. The sequence continues at coordinate 11,199,691 of NC_056567.1, forward strand.
TGCAGCAGAAACAAACGCCGAAGGAAGTGGAGAAAGATGATGTGGTTGGCTTCGAGGAGGAGGAAGAGACATTGGTGAATCAGCAGCAAACCCAACAAACGAGCGTCGATGAAGGTCAAGGGTCGCAGAGTCATGATTTGCAGCAGAAACAAAGGCCGAAGGAAGTGGATGAAGATGATGTGGTTGGCTTCGAGGAGGAGGAAAAGACATTGGTGAATCAGCAGCAAACCCAACAAACGAAGGTCGATGAAGCTCAAGGGTCGCAGAGCCATGATTTGCAGCAGAAACAAACGCCGAAGGAAGTGGAGAAAGATGATGTGGTTGGCTTCGAGGAGGAGGAAGAGACATTGGTGAATCAGCAGCAAACCCAACAAACGAAGGTCGATGAAGCTCAAGGGTCGCAGAGCCATGATTTGCAGCAGAAACAAACGCCGAAGGAAGTGGAGAAAGATGATGTGGTTGGCTTCGAGGAGGAGGAAAAGACATTGGTGAATCAGCAGCAAACCCAACAAACGAAGGTCGATGAAGCTCAAGGGTCGCAGAGCCATGATTTGCAGCAGAAACAAACGCCGAAGGAAGTGGAGAAAGATGATGTGGTTGGCTTCGAGGAGGAGGAAGAGACATTGGTGAATCAGCAGCAAACCCAACAAACGAGCGTCGATGAAGGTCAAGGGTCGCAGAGTCATGATTTGCAGCAGAAACAAACGCCGAAGGAAGTGGATGAAGATGATGTGGTTGGCTTCGAGGAGGAGGAAAAGACATTGGTGAATCAGCAGCAAACCCAACAAACGAAGGTCGATGAAGCTCAAGGGTCGCAGAGCCATGATTTGCAGCAGAAACAAACGCCGAAGGAAGTGGAGGAAGATGATGTGGTTGGCTTGGAAGAGACAGAAGAGTTAGGTATGACCTCAATCTCCGGGAGATCGCAAATGGCGGACGCCATTGTTTCCAGTTCCGTGACCAATTTGTCCCAGCTTGTAGTGAATGAGGTGAATTTCCTTGAAGAAGTCGCGGAAGAAGTTCGATCTCTCTGTGATGAGCTTCATCACATGAATAACTTCCTGAAAAAATCTGAGGGGAAACGCAATCAGCATGACAATGTGATGGTTCTGTTGCGTCGAAAAATAAGGGACGTTGCTCTTGAGGCAGAGGATATTGTCGACAAATATGTCGTCAATGTTGCCAAGGAAAAGAGGAAAAACAAGTTGAACTGCTTCAGTTTCTTCTACAAGATACTAATGCTTCACAATGTCAGGGTACAGATAAAGGTACTCGAAACAAGAATTGAAGAAATATATGCAAACAGGGAAAAGTACAACATCCAACAAACAGGCAACAATGAAGCTGAAGAGTCGCGGAGGCATGCTTTGTTGCAGAAACAGAGGAATGAAATGGAGGAAGATGATGTGGTTGGCTTGGAAGAGGAGACAAAGACATTGGTGAATCAGCTGGTCAATGGAACAGAAGAGCTGGATGTGATCTCAATCTCCGGTATGGGGGGATTGGGTAAAACAACTCTAGCCAAGAAGGTCTACGAACAGCATTCTGTTAAATATCATTTCAGTTGGCGTGCTTGGGTAAGTGTTTCACAAGATTGTAACATGAAAGAGTTGCTGCTGGCAATCCTCAACGAAGTCGCCCCGATGACCGTCAAGATGTCAGAGATGAAAGTGCAGCAGCTGAAGCAAGAGCTGAAGCAAGAGCTGAAGAAGCAATTATCTCGTCACAAGTATTTAGTAGTGCTGGATGATGTATGGAAGAAGAAACATTGGGATGAGCTAAAGGGAGTTTTTCCAAATGATAAAATTGGAAGTCGAGTACTTATCACAACTCGAATCATAGAAGTTGCTCGTCATGTAAGCAGAAAATCTCCATTTTATATTCGATTTCTAAATGATGAGGAGAGTTGGGAACTCTTCACCAAGAAGGTTTTCCGAGGACAGTTCTGCCCAGACAATTTAGAATCTCTTGGTAAAAAAATCGTAGCCGAGTGTGGAGGATTGCCACTAGCAATAGTGGTCTTAGGTGGTCTTCTAGCAAGCATGGAGAAGACTGAACAAATCTGGACAAAAATGGTTGGTGGAGTTAATAGGCAATTAGCACAAAAAACCACATGCTTGGATATATTGGGCTTGAGTTACAGCGAATTGCCCCCATACCTTAAACCTTGCTTTCTCTACTTGGGTCTTTTTCCTGAAGACTACAAGATACCCGTGAGGCAGCTGATCCAATTGTGGATATCCGAAGGGTTTATTCAAGATGAGGAAAGGATGCAGAGAAAGGAAGAAGTTGCTGAGAACTACTTGCAAGAACTCATTGATCGTAGCTTGATCCAAGTAGAGGAAAAAAGGTCAGATGGCGGCATCAAAACATGTCGAGTGCATCATCTTATACATGATCTCTGCGATAAGTTGTCCGAGGAAGAGAAATTTCTTGAGTCTTACAGAAGTGTTCCAACATCCCAAACCAAACCACGAAGGCTTGCAATTCATTGTAGTCGTCAGGACGACATTTCGAATGCCCATGCCTACACTCGCCAGGTCCGCACCCTCCTCTGTTTTAACCAGGACAAGCATAAGCTTTCTGAAGAACATTGGGAAAAACTTTTCAAATGCTTCAAGTTGCTTAGGGTGCTAGATTTGGGGAACGGGGAGGTACATAGGCTCCCAAAAGCCATTGACAAACTGATTCTTTTGAAGTACCTGAGGGTCAAAACTGCTGATATTTCTGGTATTCCATCTACCATATTTAACCTTCACCAACTCCAAACTCTTGACCTAAGAATGTCTCGAATAAATGTCTTGCCAGAAGGGATTTGGAGAATGCGACAATTGAGGCATCTGTATTTAGATGGGCCCAGTAGACTACCTAAAAAAGCAGGTACAGACTGTCTCTTCGATCTCCAAACTCTATGTTACGTATCACAAGATCATACTGGGCGAGTGAGGATAGCAGAGAAAGCACCTAATTTGAGAAAATTAGGGTTGTATGGCTACCAATGTTACTTCTTAGATGAAGAAAAATCTACCTTTGATCTACCCCATCTTGAATCTCTGAAATTTTCAAGTGAATGCGTCTTCGATGAGCCGATCAGACTGCCGCCATCCATCACCAAGATCAGCATAAAGACCGCCTTCCTGCAGTTTGAAACAATTGAAATATTTCAAAATCTACCCAATCTTCAGATACTAAAATTAGACGGAGCATCTTTTGATGATGATAAGTTGGTCTTCAAAAAAGGCTGGTTTCCACAGTTGCAGTTATTGAAAATTGAAGATTCAAGAATAGTGAGTTGGAAACTAGGGCGAGGAGCAGTGCCGAAGCTTAAACGAGTGGTCATCAGTAAATGTCCTGGTCTAGAAATGATTCCTGAGGAACTGTGGGACATTACTTCTCTTCAAAAACTTGAATTGTTGTGGCTCCCCAAAAGGATTGGGAAGATGATTGGAGATTTCAAGAAAAGTGATCAGCTTGAGGTCGTGATCTATCCAGACGTTGATTCCGAATTGGTTTAACGTGGTGAGTAATTTCTATTTCGGTCATGCTCATGTTTAATTTATTGGTTTGGTTTTCTTTGTTGGGTATAGAATATCTTTACTGGTTTAAATGTCACATTGAAGATCTTGAAACACCTTTGTTTTATATGCAATACTGCTATATATTCACAGCTCAATTTCTATATGCAATAACTCTTTGGATGTAAAATATTGTAATGCAAACCATATAGAAAACAATGGCAAATATGTGCAGAAAATATTAGAAAGAATGAAATGTTAGATAAAAGTATGCCCCCTATAGCCAATTTATGAAAGTTTTAATTATAAAATTATAATTATTCTTGTGTTCAAGTATTAAAGAACTATTGTGTTTTGTCCAAATTTACATTTTATATATGAGAGAGACAGGAAAATAAATCTAAACTAAATAGGTTATAAATAATGGATTTCTTGTGGATGGTAATACAATGATTAACATTGAACGAGTCCTAAATAGAATTTTTCAAGAGTGGAATACTTTCATAATGATAACTTTATATGCATGTGATAACAAAATATATGGGGGCATGAGTTGATCTTAGTTAAACAACATGTGGCTTCAACTTAGTTAACTGGTGATCTCCAAAAAGAGAGAGATGGATTCTTGTTGAGTACAAATAGAAACCCTAGTTTTCTATTTTGCTTCCTCTCTTTCTTGTGTGGTACCTATATTGAAACTCAAAAGTTGTAACATAGCTTAGGAAAGCATGGAGAAACTAGAGGACAAGAAACTACGGCATGGGGGGTTCACCCGTAGCATAGTGTGCGTTGTAAAAAACTATTCGAATCTGGACAAGAAACTCCTTGTGTAAAAACATAACGCTAAAATTATGCAGAAAATAATGAGAAAATAAGAATAAATTACTTGATTTAGTTAAATTATTTAAATCCATGGTGAGATGAGATCTTGCTCCACTATCAATGCAAAATAGGGTTGCAACGCTTATTCTTACACCTCTCTCAGATTGATTTTATAAACATATAGTGGAACTCTATACATGAAATTTACTGAAATACCCACAAAGTCACAAGTGGAATTCAAAGACATCATACCCCAACACCTTGTTCCAACCCCAGATCCAAATTTTTAAGGAGTTGATCTGAATCCATCTGACAGTTATATGGCCACCAGATTTATATCATTCCAAATTCAAATAGGGCTGAATATGGATTCCATCTAGCTAAGTATGGATTCCATCTAGCTAAGTCAGATGGAGGTCTTAAACTTTCATGCATGATTACATCATGTTAGATCAAACACCAAGAAATACGAAAATAAAGAGACAATAGATCTGCACGACACAGAGATTTAACGAGGTTCACACACCAGGGTGGTGTGCTAGGTCCTCGGGTGAAGAAGAAGAAGTTTCACTCTGCATAAGAGAGATTACACCCAAGTAGCGGTGAAAAACTCGCCCTGAAACCGTAGCTCAAAACCCCCCCTCAAAAATACAATGAATTTCTCAACAAGACAATAGTACATTATATACTCCAAGTCGCGAGTCGACCCATCGGGTCGCGGTTGATCCGGTTGAACTGCACCCCCATACGAGATCAATGATGGGCTTTGGGCTTGGGTCTATCGGCCCAACCCCTCTACTTCCATCACAGATCTCAGAAAACTTTCCATTCAGGTCACCACCAAAACATGTCGGAGCGGGTCAATCTTCAAAATGGGTCAAGAATTCGAGACAAACTTAACACATCATTTAGGTGGAGGAACTACTATTTAGAGAATAGAAAAAAAATATATCTCATTCTATTCTTTAATACCTACCTCAACCTATGTTAAAAATCTATCCAAATTCTTAACCTACGTTGTCTGAATTTGGGAATCAGAATGAAATATGGGTTTGTTTAAATCTGGGCCTCATTCAACTTGAGTAAATTTTAATGAATGTTAAATTCTCTACAAATTTTTTTTTCGGGGCAAGTTCTACAAATTTCTCAAGTTACTAAATAATTGCATGTAATGTTTGAAAACAATAGTTTTTTTTTTTTTTTTACCCCACACTAACAAATGTCACGTCTAGGACAATCTGATCTTGTCCAACAGTTGATCATGACCATGTGATTACCATATGTATTGAAAACATAAGTTCTAAACCAAGTTCAAATATCTATAATCATTCAAACAGATAAATAATTTTGTTGTGGAACCAATTAGTTTAATTGAGTGTTGTAAATGGAATATTAAAGGGCAATATTATACTTATCTCTAATGATGATTTACAATTCTAATTAATGACTAGATCTTGAACAATACTCCTTGTTGACATGTAGAAATCTGGTACGTAAGTACTATACTTCTTGTTGATGTAGGAGTTAAAGATAGATCCTTCTTGTTGATGTAGGAGTAGTGAAGATAGATCCTTCTTGTTGATGTAGAAAATTCTAGTACACAGGGTGAAGTCGTAATAGATGCTTTCCTTAAGGTTTTTAAGAGTCCCTTTTTGTGCACACCGAGTTGACCTACTCTTATACCTCTAAGATAAAATCACCCTCTAATCAGAAATGTTCACTTCTAAGTCTGATTACATAGAGAGTGCAAGTTATATTAGTAATTCAAAGAAACAGATTCAAGAGTAGAACAAAATAAATCGAGTACACTGTTCCAAATGATAAGAACAGTTGTAGAGAAGTAGAAGAAAAAAACCAAGTAGAATTAACAAAACACAAGCAAATATAGCAAAGCATGTATAACCCATGAATTACTCTATCTTTGTAACCTCTTATCCTTTGCAGGTACTGAGTATTTATAGGCTAGACTATACCCGTACAGATGCACCTATATGTCTGTAGGTACTTGTATGTATGGGTATGTGTCCCTTGTCTTATAGGGTGTGTCTCTTCCTTACAATGTATGAACCTATGGGTACACCTATACATATGAGTACGTCTCTTCCACATATATACATATGGGTATATATATGTACATTTTTTATATATGTATGTAGGATAAGGGAGTGCATGTCTTTGGTGTATTAATAATAAGCCTTATATTGAATCATTGTACTTGGTTTTGGAGCCAAATTTTAATCCAAACATGTACAATGAATTTGGGTCTTGGGGCATAAACATTTGACCAATTCCGATCTGGCCCGGCTCGGGTCAGGATTGAAAACCCACCCAAACAACCCACACACATGAGAGGAGAAACACTTCTCTCTAAAAAACCCTATGTCCCTTAAAGTCCAATTCTTATATATAAACCCCAATAAACTTTCACAGTTTCTAGTGTGGGACTAAACAAGAAGTTCACATTTTCACTTGCCAAAATTCTGAATTAAAATACCAAATATAAGGATAAAAGAAAAAGGTTCAAAGCTCAAGGGAGCTAATGGGTCTTGACTTGATGTTTTGAAACTTTAAAACAACAACAACATTGTGTCGAAAGAGTTATATGCATATCATCTGGTGGAACTCAATTCTCATTTTAAATTTGACTGATAATGCAACATACATGATATTATAATAAAACATAGGAAGAAAGAACGTTGACTCCTGGTGTGTGTCTACTACTAGACACAAAAGGTGTGCAAAGACCATGTTAAACCTGCACTGAAGATGCTCTCACGTCCTCCCATTGCTGCACTAGCAGGCAAGTACCTGCACCAAGAAGTAGCGTCCTTTTGCCCTAAAACATATATATATATATATATATATATATATATGAGATGCATCATATGACACATCTCAAGACTATCACTTCGATATTATACATATATATATATATATATATATATATCTATATCATACTATTATATAAAAGCAAGAAGTGGCAAATCTTCACTTGACTACTTTATCCCTTCCTTTTATCTTTTTCTCCTTATATTTTTTTATAAATTATTGGTATCCTTTGATTTATATTTATTTTTATATTCAAATAATTATCTCTACTTTCTTTCTTTCTCTCAAACTCCCCCCACTTTTCTCTCCCATTGTCCACGATCTCCCCTCCTATCTATATTCTCCTCTCTCTCCACTTAAGATTGTATTATATTTCTCTATCTTCCTCCTTTCTCTCAAATCCCCCCCCCCCCCCACACGATTTGTGTTGATGGAGATTGAATTAATATAATAATCATTTCATCAATTACAACAGTTGTTTTGTTAAGTTGATAGATACAACAAGGTTCAGTAACAGTTGGAGATAAGGCTCCCTAATAGCAAGGCTTGTTGAATTAGACTTTTAGAGTTTGTGGGACTCTTGACCAGCGAGCGTTGCGGACTCCTCTCTCTCTCAGAGTAGAAACACAAATATGCAACAATACTCTTTTCTTAATTTATTTCTCTTCTTACTTAGTTTCTACTTTTTTGGAATGACTATGTATCACATTCATGGCCATAGACCCAGGATTGGAATCTTCAATCATATCCATCGGTTTGATCTTCTCCTCCCTCATGTGACATGGGGCCGGTTACATGGATGGTGAGGGTTAGTACACTGAACCCACATGGTGCATGATTGTAGTTGTTACTCCACCTGTATGCATGATATCATAACGTATACCGTCATACAAAAACCCATATTGTTACACTCTTTTCACTCATTTATTTATATTTTAATCTTTCTCAATTTTTGAAACAGGGAATTGATTTTATTTGGAATTATGTAGGTTTAAATTGGAAGATCAAATATGAGACATCTAAAGATTCTTGACTAGCTTACTCTCTACAGACTTTCTGTTTCTTCTAGATATATAGTTTCAGAGGAAAGATCTTAGACAGTGTGAGTAAAGGAAGAGAAATAAGGAAGGAATCGTGGAAGCTCTAGGACAATGATTACCATAATGACAATGCCTGTGGTTTTCTCTTCTCTTGCATTTTATAGCCCATAGATTTAGATATTGGTATCGATATCGGTATAAGTCCATAAATTTTTCGTTTTAATTGTCATTATAGTATTGTTTGAGATTTTATTGAGTATCCTTTACAATGTTACCAAGCTCTTGCAATTTAGAGTATCTAACTCATGTTAACAACAGCCATTAGAGTTGCAACATCTTTGGTGCGGTCTTTAACCACTTTGATTACTCTCAATACCGTAATAAATTCGAAGGATTCTTTTTTGATTTTGATGAAAGATGAGAAGAATTCTTTTGTTAAAGAATTAGATGGAATATGAAGCAGTATTCATTTTCCATTCTTATTTTATTCTGTTGTAGGTGGGTACAGTTGGTGGTGGAATCAAACTTGCAGCTCAATCAACTTGCCTTAACTTGGGGCGAAGAATGCAAATAAAGAATCAGCTGGATCAAATGCAAGGCTATTGATCAACATTGTAGTTGGCTACGTGATTGCTGGGGAAATATTCCGCATGTCTACTCTTGCAGTTCGGCAGCTTGTTAAGAGCGACATGAAGTACAATAGATCAAGCAATGTCATCTCCAAATCTTCCTCTTAAAACAAGGAGGAAAGGATGCGATCAAATGATGTTAAGAGGACATTTCGTGAAGTGGGAGATCTCAAAAGATAAAAATTATGCATGTAAAATGTTTTGTGAAACTTATTTTTCTTTAAGGTTTTAGCCATCATATTTGTACTTTTTTGTGAAACTTATTTTTCTTTAAGGTTTTAGCCATCATATTTGTACTTTCTTTTTTTAGTATATTTTTTGGAAGATAAAATTTTCATTATGATTTTAGTATTGTTAGGGAGCTAATTGAGTGACCTTTGCAATGTAACAATCCCCTGCAATTTAAAGCTTCATTGGAAGTTCATGAATAAATTAATTAAGAGTTGTCAGGAAATGTTGAGATTTGTTCAGACATTTCCTTTCTCTGTATTGTATCTTTAAAATGGCTCCTTTTCAGATGTACATTAGTGAAGACAACAAGAAGTTGATACATTTAGTATATTTATTAACTATACATTGTTTTATTTAGATTGGCTCCTATTTAGGTCCATTTTTGACTCCGAGGCATGTGAAGTTGATTCAAGGTTTGTTCCTTTCTATGTAAGAATTAGTTGGAGAAATATTGCTAATTGATATATGATTTGTTAGACTGTGTCCACAAAATACGTCAAGAGACTCATATATGATGCCCTCAACACTGGCATTTAGCCATCTGGCTCAAACACACCAAGGAAGGAGAGCAGCTGTAGTAAGTAGATTGGGTAAAGAAGCTTATACCAATATAGCTCCTAGGCAGCTCAGAAGGTCAGAGATAGGGCAAGGTTCACAACCACCCAAGCCTGTTGTAGCACAGCCATAGATGATGCCTTACAAGTGTTTCATCTGTCGGCAGATCGGTCACATTTCAAAGAATTTCCCACAGAGGAGACCAGATGATCCATTTGTAGGACCCCCTAGATTCGTACAACCACTAGCATTTATCCATCCAGTTCTGATACTACATGGATTCGGACCACAAGGAAAGGCAATTGTTCTGACTGCGGAGGGTGCAGAGTCTTCATCCGAAGTTGTCACAGGTACATTAATGATCTCAATGATACCTACATATGTATTGTTTGGTAAGGATGCATCATATTAATTTGTATTTCAAAATTTAACTGCTAATATGAATATTAAGCCAAGTACATTGACACCAACTAGTTGTTAGCACATCCAGGAAGTGAAATAGGATTAGATTAAGTGTATGGCCCAATACCCCAAACAAGTCTATGGATTGGACATGATTGCTCACGCGATCAAGCTGGATATGCATGAGACTGATGTCATATTAGGCATGGATTGGTGATCCGCCTATAAGGCCTGTGTGCTATGTTCTGAGAAGTGGATGGTGTTCAAACCTCGAGATGGAGGTGAAATTGTTTATAAATGAAAGAAGGATAAAGAAGTAAAGGAAGCTGGTAATATCTGCATGCCCCTTTTGCCATCGCTGACGAAGTGAATGTCCCAGCCTATGAATCTAAAAAACATGTGACCTTCTTGGGTCTATTAGCCACTGACCATAAGTGGCACAATGTTAGGAATCACATAGCTATAGTCGAGTATCGTCCATATCTTGGTATTTTTCCTCTTCTTTCCCTTTTGGACGTTAGTGTTTATACCTTTCTTTTGACCACTGCATGTGTTTGTCTTTTTCAGCTGCGCATTCGGCTAGCACTGCTCAAGAGTCTTCTGATACTCCTGACGATGTTCACTTTGCTGAGGAACTGGCTGTACTGCCAGTGGGTAGTCTTTCAGAGGAACAAGTCTCCCTGAAAAGGTTTAGACAAGGCAAACGGTCTGCAACCACTCCGACGAAGCCAACCTCCATAGTGTCTAAACGGTCTCGATCAGTGGTACTTATATCTGACTCTCCATCCAAGAAATCTGCAGAAGACACCACCCTGCCTTTGCATCACCACACTGGCATTTTGGCGACTTCCGACATGCTTAAAGGCAAAAGTCAAGTTTCTGATCAACCCCCTATTCTTGTTGTGCCTGATGTCCCATCTCCTCAGTCTTTGAAGACGTAAGTTTCTTCTGATCAGTCTACTTTGTCTCTTCTCTTTTTATGTGTAAAGTGGCCATTAAACTTCCTTTTTGTAGACCTCTATATCTCTCCCAGACTTTAGTGGCATGCTCTCTCACCTAAACCTTCTCAGGTCCTCCTGAACTCAAGCTTCAAAGATGGCTCTTGGTGCGTCTTCTCAGGCTGTGTCAGTCATCGATCGTGTTAAAGGCCTATACGAAGCCTTGACCAACATGTCTACGAGGTATTTTTGAAGGAGTGGGCAGACTACTGATCTGGAGCAAGTTGCAAATGACATCCTGGCTGATCCTACTCTTTCGGAAAAGCAGCGTATTTGTAGATACCTTCTTAAAAATTTGAGTGGGATGTTGAGGAGCTCAGTCCCTGAGGCAATTGATATTTTGGACTCAACTCAATGGTTGCTCAATATCCACAAAGCCTCTTATGCTGCACGACCCAAACTGGAGCATTTGATGGAGGCTGCAACAACTTCTCAGGCCAAGATTAAGCGTCTGGAGGAGGAAATCAAGAGTCTAATACAAGATAGGGAGAAGGAGAAACAGTTGATGGATTCCAACACTCAAGAATTTAAGGAACTCTTTGAGGAGTTTGCCAAGTTGGACGAAGACCTCCAAGCCTCTGAACCATATGTTAAAGTATGGCAGAGGGATATACTGGGGCACCATTTGACAATGTTCCATTTCTTCCGTTTCTTCCGTTTCTGTGTTTTCTTGTTCCTAGAACCGGAAAAACAACCTACAAAGCATTTGATAAAGTTGTTCAGTTTCACCTGTTTCTAGATTCATAAATCAAAATTTATGCCTATTCATAAAATAATTATATAAATGACTTTGGCAAAACAAGTCCGACTTGTTTTGTCTTTTCTAGAAATGAATTTGAAAAAAAAAAGATTGTTGTGCCCGATAAATCTCTCAACTATTTAAACCTAAAAAAGGAAACCGATCCCTCTCTCCCTTTTGGGCATCCGATAATACTATTGGGTTTTTAGTGGCATTATGTTTGCAAAAAAAGTTTCGAGAAAAAGATTTATCAAACACTAAAAAAATCTGTTTTTGTTTCCAAAAACGTGAAAAGTCGTTTCTATTGTTTCTAGACACAGAAACAATAGAAACGTTATCAACCGGTGCCTTGAAGTCTCTCATCAATTGTCTCAACTGGACTACAAATTTCAGGTTTGTTGGTCCCAGGTGGTTGAACGCTTCAATTTTAAGGCATGTGAGCCAGAAAAGTCTAAGGGGGATTCCCATTAGTATGTTTTGGGTAGTTTTCTCCTTTCTCTTTCCCTATTTTCTTCTCCTTTTAGTGGTGAACATTTATAGTCTTTCCTTTAAATAATGACATCGTGGCCGTTCTGCTTTTATGTTCACCTTCTTTTCATGGCTAAGCATGGAATTAGTAACACGGATTGTAAGCTGGGTGTTGCTTTCTATTCAGCGGGTTCCCACATGACCGGGGAATACTTTTTCAAGTACTTCCTTTTGATCGGTTTCGATTGGATTTGCCCACTGAGGTCCTGCAACCTGCATGCCCCTCCTTTGAGCGTTTGGTATATGTCAATGGTTCCTCCCAGTGGGAGACCATTTACCATATAGACTAGTCTTAGGCCCAATTGGTAGAATAGCTTTCCATACCAATTGACCTTCTCTAAAATCTTTAGGCCTAACTCGTTTGACAAATGCTTTGGCCACCATTTTCTTCTGTGCTTGCATATAATTCAAGGCCTTGACATGTTCTTCAGTTAGATCCTCTAATTCAGTCGATATGGCTTCGCTATATTCGAATGGAGTTAATATATGCTATTGAGCGACTCGTAATGATTTTACAGTGACCTCCATAGGTAAAATTGAATCATGACCGAATATTAAAGAGAAGGGTGTAGTTCCTGTGCCTGACCGTTTGGTAGTTCGGTATGCCCAGAGGACCTCGGGTAGCAATTCGGCCCAGGCAGAAGGATTATAAAAAATGTCCTTAGCCAAATTTGACTTTAAAACCTTATTACTTGCCTCGGCCTGACCGCTGCCTTGGGCGTAGTAAGGAGTTGAATAGATGATGGTGATTCCATGTTCTTTAGTAAACTCCAATACCAAATCCCTTGTAAATATGTGCTCCCATTATCATAAGTTATAGTCTCAGGAATGCCAAACCTGTGAATAATGCCCTTCTTTAGGAACTTGATCACGTCGGCTTGATTTTCTAACTTTAGTGGAATGGCTTCCACCGGCTTGGTGAAATAGACTGTCGCAACCAGTATGAAGCTATGTGCCTGACTGAAAGTGGGTAAATCTTTCCGATGATGTCCATAGCCCATCCTCTGAAAGGCCACGGTCTAATAATAGGGTGCAAACCAACCGCTGGAGCTCGCTGAATCAGCCTATGCCTTTGACACGCTTGACACCCCTTTGCATATTTTAGGCAATCGTCCACAATAGTTGGCTAATGATAGCCATTTCGCATGACCAACCACCATATTTTTGGACCAGCCTGATATGCTCCACAGATCCCCTTATGGACTTTGGGGACTCATTTACTCCCATGCATTATAGCAATAGGCTGTCTTCAGCGTTTCTATATAACTGACCTCCTAAAGCCACGTACCCAAGGGCTTGGTATCTGGTCTTTCAGTCAATTCTGCCGCTGGGATTCTGTAGAAATTGGAGTAGTGGTGTCCTCCAATCAGGCTTCAACTCTTCTACACTATTTACTTTGACCATTAAGTGTTCTGCCATTGATGAGAAGACCTTCCTTCGGAGGGTTATTACTTGTTTACATTGTCCTTCCCCTAGCGTCGCACCCGAGGCGGCCTAGGTGATACTATTGACCATTGAGTTCTCCCTCCTTGGAATGTACCTGAGGGATGCATCCTGGAATCTCTTCATTAAACTCTAGGTCTTTGCCAAATATCTAATCAATGATTCACTTTCACACTAATATTCCTAGGCTATTTGTTTAATCACTAGTTAGGAGTCCCCGATCACCTTCACTACTGGTACGTCCATCCCTAGAGGATTTCTAGACTGATTAACAGGGCTTCGTATCCTGCTTGGTTGTTGGAACAAGTAAAACATAATTGAAATGCCTGATGTGTTTCTATGCTGTGTGAAGATATGATCACCACTCCTTCTCCAGCTGACTGTTCCATTCTCTACCTGTCAAAAAACATCTTCCAAGAGAAGAGATTAATGGCGTTCTCTTGTGATATCTCCAAAGGTGGGTGGTTAGCTAGAAAATCTGCCAAAGCCTACCCTTTCACAACCTTCAGAGGCATATATTGTAAAGTAAACTCATTAAGGCCATAGCCCACTTGCCAATTCTCCCTTGCACTATTGGTTTATTAAGCATATGCTTAATTACATCGGTCGGGTATAAGACATCTACGGTCATTGGGATTAGGTAGTACCGTAATTTAGTGTATGAACAATATAGTGACAAGCATAACTTTTCAATGGCCGTATACCTTATTTCAGCGTCATTGAGAGTCTGGATTAAATAATACATGGCCTGCTTGTGACCATGCTCATTGTCCTATGCCAGAAAACCAGCTATAGATTTTGGTGCGGCAGATACATACAATTTTGATGGAATCCCCTTTTGAGGAGCCATTGGTACAGAAGGATTAGTTAAGTATCTCTTGACTTCTTCAAACGCGGCCTGATGGCCTATTTCCCATTTGAATTCTTGCTCATTTATGAGTTTTAACAATGAGGAAAAAGCTCTCACCCTTCCTGCTAAGTTTGAGATGAATCGCCTGAGGAAGTTAACTTGACCGAGGAACTTTTGTAACTCTTTTTTATTACGAGGGGACCTGGCCTCCCTTATGGCCTGTGTCTTGTTTTTACCCACCTCTACCCCTTTCTAATGCACCGAGAAGCCTAAGAAATTACCAGCGGATACCCCAAAGGCACATTTTATCGGATTCTTTTTTAGACCGTGAGTCTTCATTTGGTCAAATGTCCTAGCCGGGTGGTTGAGATGTTCGTCCTCATTTTGGGACTTGACTACCACATCATCTACATACACCTTGAGGAAACGGCCAATCATGTCATGGAATATGACGTTCATGGCCCTGGGATAAGTTGCTCCTGCATTCTTTAGCCCAAATGGCATTACTACCCATTCATAAGTTCCCACTACCCTGGGCATCAGAATGTCATTTTAAACACATCATCCTCAGCTATGAATATCTGGTTGTAACTTGCATGCCCATCCATGAATGATAGGATTTGGTGCTTAGAAGCTGAGTCCACCAACATATCTACTACAAGCATGGGGTATTTATCTTTAGGTGTAGCCTTTTTTAGATCCCTAAAATCAATTCAAACTCTCAGTTTACCATTTTTCTTGATGATTGGGACTACATTTGACAAACACTCCATATATTTGGCACTGCTTTTGAAGCCAGCCTTAAGCAATTGCTCAATTTCGACCTCTGTAGCCATTCTCCTAGGAGGTTGTTTAAATGGTCTATATCCACTCTTAATGGGTAACCGATGCTCTACCAGTTTACAGTCTAAGACTGGCATTTCGAAATAGTCCCAAGTGAAACAATTCTTATTAGCCATAAGGAGGTTTACAAGTTTTTCCTTGAAATTTGGCCGTAAAAGCCCACTTACAAAGATGGGCTTCTTATCTTCTTCTGAACCTAGATTTACTTCCTAGAAAGGATCTTCTACTTTAGCTAGAGTTTCTTCCATCTTTGGTGGAGTTGGTGGTAAGTTCTTCACCGTAATGCTTAGACTGTACTCTTTTTCATTGCCATGACTGTAGACGCATCTGCCAATCGATGCTCAATTTGGGCTAGTGCCAGCCTCCTAAATGTATTTTCAATTTTTTTATTCCATTTCAGACTGCATCCAGTACTGATTTCAGTCACTTAGTGAAGGCCTTCCAATAATGCTGGCTATGTTCTAGATCGACTGACCGTCATGATGGTTGGGTCTACCTTCTTCGTTGGACTCAAGGAACTTGATTGGGGATACATCCCCATAATAGAACACCACATCAGCTAAACTAGCGTTAACCAAGAAGGGTCAGTTATCCGCCATGACTACTTCCACTTGTCCTCCCTCGTTCCAGAACATGAGAAACTAGTGAAATGAAGAAGGTACACAACTATTAGCATGAATCCAGTCATGCCCAAGTAGTGCATTGTAGTTTGCCATTGCATCCATGACAAAAAAAGAAACCATAGAACTTTGACCTCCAATCTTCAGTTCGTTTGGAAAGGTGCTTCTTAGTGAACTGGCTCCTCCAAAGAAATTTGTCATAGCCATGTCCACTGGAATTAGGTCGTTCTCATTTCATTAGAGCTTAGCCATCATTCATGAAGGCGGTATGTTAACCGCTACTCCATTATCCTCAAAGACTCTCGAGACTAGTTTCCCATCCATGTATATAGTGACATAGAGTGGTTTCAAGTGTTGGGTCATTTTCTTTGTTGGCCAATCAAATAAAGCCCTGGCCATCTCCTGCGCTTGCTCTAGGAGCGAAGATTTTCTATTTTCTTCTCTCATTGTACTGACTTCTAGTTTATTTGTGACTTCGGTCACCACATCTACTCTTATAATTTCTAGGATTTGGTCCTCACTGTTAGAATCAAGCTCCTCTATATGGACTGGGTCATTCTGGAACACCTTAGGTAATATGCACACCATATTAATGGGCACTTGTGCCTCCACCGATCCGAACATCATGTTAACGAATTCCCCGAAGTCTCCGCTGCTATCTGTTCTTACGTCGAATACTTTGGGGTCAACTTCTGAGTTGACCACTTGTTTTACCTTAGGGTTAAGTTCTTCATCTTGCCCCTGAGCGTCTAGGTAGCTTTTCGACCCGGTTGGTGCTTTCGGTGTCTCAGGTTGGGTTTCCAACTCTTTGTCATTCTATTGTATTATGATGACCAACACTGGTGTACCTTCTTTCCTTTCCCCTTATCCTTTGTAGGGTTGGGGGCATGACTGTGATGACCCTTCTCTTCGGATGGCGGCTTGCTACCTTTGCCACCTTCTTCTTTGAGTCTTAGTCATCTCTTGACCCTTATCAAAAGGGAACTTGGGATGCTTGGCTGTACGCCAATGACGAGTGTGATCCATTTTTGGTCGTACCATCCTCAAACATGGGCTCTAAGCCATTCTCTATTCCCCACATTGTAAGTGTATAGGAGTTCTTGAAGAGGTCCCTTACTCAGGGAATGCATGAGGTGTTCCTTGATCGCGATCTGCTCCTTTTCTGGTCTTTTAGATGGGGCATATCCTATTCTGTCTTCTACTGACCCACGTCTTTCCTCAGCCTGTCTCTGATGAGGCCAACACTTAAGTTCTGGGTCACGTTAAAAATCCAGTCTTCTTTTTGCGTCTAGCTTTGGTTGAATTCTCATAAGGCCATAACAAGCTTCCTTGGCTGTGCCAAAGGAATGGGCCATGTGTTCAATGTCTAGCCGTTTGCCCTTGGGGGCTAGTGTAGGACCCCGAGGGTTTTCAATCTACCCCGGGGTTGAATAAGAGGTTCCATCAATTAAGCGCTTGCAATGGTGACAGACACTCCACTGGAACCTTTCCCCTAATTGTGGGCTTGAGCTTCCTGGTCCTTCTTCTGCTTTTGTGTTTGCAGGTCTTTTAGATCCTTCAATAGAACTAACAACCCATTTGGTGGCCTTCTTTGTTCCGTTACAACTTTCTTACTTCGTCATCCCTCAGATCAACTTTTGTCCTTGGGCTCATCCTTGGAAGTCGTAACTCAACCACATCTCCCTATTTGGCTAGAGCTAAACAAGAAGTGAATGGCCTCAGACTTGATATCTCTCTTCTAGAAACGGCTTGTGGTCGTGGCAGTAGGACTGAGAGATCAACATTAACCATATTGACTGTAGGGAATGGGTCTTCGTCAACCATCATTACGCCTTTTGTATGGCATTACACAAGACAATACAACTATTAGTGAAGTGAGAATATGTGTTATGCCATTTACAGTAATTCCTATCCTTGAAGTCAGCGCCTGGAGGTATTTGGTGACCCTCAGATAACTTGATTCCTTAAGAGTTGGTTAAAGATGACCTTGGCCTTGGAGGTGTCAAATGAATACTTCACGTTTGAGTCATAGCTCCATGGTTGGAAGGTCCTTTGTGCGGTCGTTCTGTCCTGGGTTTGGTTAAGAATTTGCAAACGTACGGTTTGCCTTCTATAATTTCGGCCAGGTCTATTTCACAGTCAATAGTATTGGCTGGTTTCTGTTAGCCAAAACCCATGAGGGCCAAATTATACATTGCCCTTTATAGGTATTTGCACTGGAAGAATGTTTCTATTCTTCTTCTTTCAAGATTTGATCATAACAGGTAGCATGTGCCACCAGTTGACTAAGATCCGTGAACTCTTGGCCTTAACTCCAAAGACAGGTCATTAAGGGCCATCCTTGTAAACTCACCCTCTCAAAGGTTGATAACACAATGGTGCTTTGCTACTTTAAATCTATTGACGAATTGATCAACAAATTCATCATTTTCCTGGTACATCCGTGCTAAATCGAACACTAATACAGTGGGCTCGGTCCCATAGAACTAGAGATTAAAATTATCTTCCATCTCCACTCAATTATCTTTGGAATCGGCAGGTAAATTGCAATACTATGAGAAGGCTGCCCCGGACAATGAGTTAGGGAATAACCTTTGCTTTATAAGGTCACTTGACCCTACAGTTCCACAATGGACAGTGAAATGAGCAATGTGTTCCACTGTAGACATGTTATCTTCTCTAGAGAACTTGGAGAATTCGGGTATCTTTAGGTTTCTCCCTATATCGATCATATCCATTTATTCTAGATATGGTTTACGATACACAGGTCTCATGACTGGCCAAAAAGTAGGGTTGATCTGGTCTTGAATTACTCTTACCAGGTCTTCTCGATCAAACATCATGTGGTTACCCTGGGCCATTAACGGGCCTAGAACAACAAAAGCTGCATTCCTTTGACCGTATTCCACTCGGTCATATGTGTTATTTTCTTGCCAACCTATCCCATGAAGGTCCGGTATGTTTTGGCGAGAGGTTGTTGGCCTATCCCCATTTCTACGGCCTTGATAACCTTGATAAATGGCCTGGTAAGGATAGCCACCCACGGGTATAGCATTTTCCCCTGTTGCAACTAAGGTAGCAGGTGCACTGGTTGGTGCATACCATGAGCTTTGCTGGTACACAGGATTATTATACGTTACCTGTGGTTGTTGGCCAGACTATTCGACTGGGTGTTTGGCGCTAGAGTGCCATCATCTTATCCAACTTGCGATCAAGTGTGTTATTCACTTCCTGGGATACCCTTTGGTATATATGTTCGGCCATTGGCTGTGATGCTACTTGTATAGCGGTCTCTACCTGCCTAGTTACATCTTCGACCACCATTAATGGCTGGCCTGCAGAAGATTGTCCGACTTCTGCATTTGGGCTAGAAACTTCTAGGAATTTAGTGTTCGTTGCCCCTCAAAGCTTCTCGAGTTGCCCCTAGGTTGCACTACCATGTTGACGAGGTCCCACCAGGCATGGCAATTTTTATTTGGCCATAAATTCCTCCATATGCTATGGTAAGCTGATCGTATTATTAATTATGCGGGCCTGCAAGAATCCTTCTTGACCGGATTCAATATTGAACCTGACTTCGATTAAGCGACTTGGGCTCCCCTCTTCCCCTGATTGCTCTAGGAACTTTTAACAATCAAAACCTCTGATGGTTGAATGAATAAATTGGGTTATATTCCTCGAAAGTAGGTCTGAATACAAATCACGAGAATCTAAAAGATAGACTCTATGGGTTGAAAACTGGAAAGGAAAAGCATAAATTGAAATAAAGAGTTGCATTGTAGTTGGGTTGTGGTTTATTTGTTGATCCTCTCTTTAGCTGAATTTTTCTCCTTATATGATTTGAGGGTTAACCGCTACCCAAATCATAAGCCCACTTCTCCCACGAGGGGACGCTTTTATCATATTGCTGCCACCTGTCCCATTAACCTCACCTTACATTGGCATGCCTTAACCGTTCTTGTGTGCTGGTACTGCATTATGTGTAGGAAATAAACCGATACAATCAGTCCACCTTTTCCTTTCATACACCCAAAGCTGCCCATGTCATGTCATTAGGTGCGTATTTTGAATATGGCGCCAACAATATGATTGTAGAATCATTTTATAACTTTATGAACTTAAATTACTGCATCGTGGATCCTGAATGGATTGTGGGTATGTGTGTGTGTCCATGTTACCAGCCTTCAGCTGAGTGGAGGGGTGTGACAGTTGTCGAAACCGAACAATAAGAAGAAAGATTAATTTGGTGAAATTCAAATTGATGTCACATATATCTCCACCAAATGTCGATCAAAGTGTATGAATCTCTCTCTCTCTCTCTCTCTCACACACACACACACACACACAAACAAATATGAAAATGCAAGTGTGGCTTTTGTTTGGTGACACACTCACACAGATCCTTTTTAATCTTACCGGAAAAATTAAAGAAATTGATAACATTTTAATTGTAGAAAAACCTTGGAGGTATTCTTTTCACAACCCTAGTAGGCCTGCTACCTAAATTCTCTTAGAAAACATACAAAATAGGAACACATGCCACCCCCCCTCCAATCACTTCTTGCTTCTTCATCTTGTTATGTAAAATTGATGGCAAACTTAATTAATAATTTATAATCTTAATTAGTTGGCCTAAATATGGGAGCAACCAAACAAAACGGTAGCTTTTTTGTTTTTCTCCTTTGTTTTAATAGACTTGCTAGTCTATGCATCTGGTCTTTGATGTTAAAATAAACAAAAAAAAGAAGCTTTTTTAATTTTTATACTTTGATTTAGTAGACTTGCCAAGTCATGCATGTGGTCTGTGACATTAAACTAAACAAAATAATAGTGTTCTGTTTTAGTAGACTTGCTAAGTCTATGCACACTCTTGACTTGTTCTTTGAAACAATTTCGTATTCACATGATTCAAAAGAAGCAGCGGGATTTGCAATGACTTTGCTTTAATGAATTAATGTTGCAAGTTGCATGACCTTTTCCACACCAGAAATATACAAGTTAATGAGTATCGTATTCGATAGAGGACAATTCCATTGTCACTTTCCTTACCAAAGAAATAATACCATTGTCACTTTCTCTTTTTCTTTTTTCTCCGGTGCAAAGGGATATTTCTATATAGAAAAAGAGGGGCCTCAATACAAGGCTCATGACCTTTTCCACACCAGACATATACAAGTTGATGAGTGGCAGATTTTGGCAGGATCGTATTCAATAGAGGTCAATTCCATTGTCACTTTCCTTGGTTTCATCCCTATTCATGATAGGTCAATGAATTACTATAATTTTGCCAGAACAAAATAGCCTGGCAATAGTGGAAGTTCCTCTTCTAGTTTAATTTTTTGAAGATAAAGGGTTATTCACTCTTCTTCTCCGTGGAGCTGTGAAGGGGGTTTTGTTTAGCCTTTTAGGGCTTAAAGCTTATTTTGTGTGGGAAGGGTAATTTTGACATGAAATTATATGTTTGAAGGATGACATCATCACTTAACAGGATCATTTCATGGAAGGGGTAAGATTGAAAACATCTTCAAACTAAAAAGGAGGATGTTGATATATATGAAAGTACGTGCAGAGAACTTGATATTAAGTCATAATTCAGGGGAGGGAAGTGTAATTTTTTCTTATAATTATTATTATCGTCTACATCCTTACCAAATCCTTAAAACATTGAACAGTAGAAAGATGCGCTACAACTATAAAAATGAGGTTAGTAAGTAAGAAGACAGAAGTATACAACTGGGAGAGGTTGGTGAATGATCATGAAGGTCCACGGGAGTTGGGCTGGTTACTGACCTCCGAAAACGTGAGAGGAGCGCCTGCCAAAAGTATACCTCTCTCTTTTCCAGATTCACCACTCTAAAGATGGTGTCTCCAGTCAGCAGAGGTCTCTCTCTCTCTCTCATCCCGGTTCTTTTGGACCTTACCTATATTCACGTTCTGTTCTGTCGGTAGGGAAAACTTTAAACAGTTATTACAAACTTAATTTCTCTTCTACCTTTCTACTACCACAAAGTATAGACAGTAATTGTTTCTTAGCAAACTTTACAGAGATGTGTTCTACTCCTGCCATGCCATGCCATGAGTTCTACCCATTGATTATGAATAAAGATCTTCGCTCTACCAAAAGAAATCTGTTGGGTAGTTGGTGGTCAGGCCGTTAGGATGGATATATATATATATATATATATTATTTTAATTGGCAGAATAAATTCTTAGCATCACTAAAAATGAGTAGGGTAGTTAAAAAGGATTTTTCTAATTCATTCCCACTTTCCGAAGAAAAATTTCTTTTATACAACAATGATAGAACTCAAAAATGTTTTTTCTTTCTCTACAGGAAGAATGTGAATAATTTGATGCAATATAAATATCATGGAGGGCAAGCTTCATAGTTGAGATTTGAGACAGGTGCACCTCTAAATTTTGTTTCGTATTATTTAAAGTTCTGATTATATCAGTATTCTTATTTTTTCTTTTTTTCTTTTTTTCGGTAGAATACTTTTATGTTTGATGAGATGATAACTATGATATTGATATATTGTTTTATGATTATCTTGGGGGATGTTTGATGGTATTAAGTATTTATCTAAGTTGTTGTTTTTGCTTCAGTTGGGAGATTTTGTTTTGACAAATTTGTGTTCCATATGCTTCCATATGCTATTATGTATTGAATGACATACATATATCTACGACATAGTATTTTTGCTCTTGAAAATTAGAAAAGGACAAAAAAAAAAAAAAAAAAAAAAATACATATTAAACATGTATTTTATTTTTCTTTCGTTTCCTAAAGATCAGTATTTTATTGAAGAATAGAAAAAAGAAAGATACATCTCAAGAAGGACGACAATTTATAAATCCCCACCTTCAGCATGGCCATCAGCAGGGGAGAATAAATTGAGACAAAACAAAACAACTTTAAATATACCAAAACCTAGGTCTAGGTTCAGCATCATGAGTAATCTTTGACCGAATACGAGATGGGAAAGAGATATTATCATCCAAAGCTCTTGATTTTGCTGCCTCCTTTGCAAGAAAATCAACAACACATTAGCTTCCTGGAAGTGGTGCTTTATCTTCCAATTTATGGAGTTCAAATAATCCTTCACAGACATCCAATCCTGAAGAACAAACCAAGGGATAGATTGGGATTGAAGAGCTACGACCATTGCTGCTGAATCCGTTTCAATCCAAAGAGGTTCAATCTGTAACTCTTTGGCTTTAAAAATTCATTCAATAAGAACTGTGAATTCAGCATAGTAATCTGTGCGAACTCCTAAGAATTTCATAAAAGAATCCACCACCGAGCCCCTGTATTTTTCTAAACATTTGTTCTTACCCCAAATTTTTATAAATATATGTCAATGAAATCTAGGCCAGTTTTGTTTCCATACACATCCATATCTAGTTTTTACCAAATGCATATTATTAACTATTGTCTTGTGGGAGACGGTGGCTCAAAATTGTTAATTTGGGGTCTTTGGAAGAGTGAAACTTGCTGCCTAGGTTAGGGTCTTGGACCCTCCAAACAAACAAAGCATCTCCATTTTAATCTAGTCTAACTAAGAAGTTACCTTGTGTTAGGTTATGGATCTATGAAGGGACACCTAGGTCCACCTCCCAAGCTCACTCGGTTAATCCAGTCTTCTATATTTACTTCGAATTTTATTAAATAATAAATACTTCTAAACTAAAAAGATCTTAAGGCTGTGTTTGGTAGCCAAGAGAAGAAAAGAAAAAAGAGTCTAGAAAAGAGAAGAAAAGGAATGAATAGAAAATAAATGAAATGATAAGAAAATAGAACAAGTATTTATGTTTGGATACCATTATAAGAGAAGAAAAGAAAAGAAAAGAAAGAAAAGTTTTTGTATTTTCTTATGTTTTCTTTTGTTTTTGGAAAGATATTTTTTGGCAATAAAAGAGAACTTCACCATTCCCAAGGTAAATTTTGAAGTAAAAAAAAAATATTCTCTTGGTTCAGGACAGTCCAAGCACAAAAAAGAGAATTTCTTAAACCCTTTTTTCTTTTCTTTTCTTCTCTTGGCTACAAAACATAGCCTAAAATATTAGACAAACAATTGACCACTAGTCCTAAGATTAAGAAAGCAGCAATGACGAGTACATATTGGAATGAATATTATGAAAATAAAATATTAAACTATACCCTATTGATTGTGTGAGACGGGGTTGGAGGGTACAACCTACTGGAGAGGATCCAAATTCGCCTTTTTAGAGTCCTTGCAGTTGGTGACAACGTTGGCAACTACGTAGGATGCTGCACCTTGATTCCATATCCTATGAAGGGTTCATCTGGCCTGATTTCCACCAAATGGGATCTTGTACTAGTTTTGACATTTTTTTTCCGTGATCGCAACGGGTTTGGGTCTTAGATACAACGACAACAAATACCCTTAAAAAGAAATATTCAACATATTAGCTCAGCATGTCCAAGGCTGATATGAAATAAAACTTTGGAATCGGTACAAGACCCCTCCCTCTCCTTTTTTTGGATCTGGATCCCTTCCATAAAGCATATTGCTTATAGAGTTCCCATAGAGGCCTAGGCATGCGACGCATCTGCAATAATAATTCGACAAAGGAGAAGAAGTCCCCACTTTATTACCCGCTTAACCCCACTTGAGCCAAACACGACACGATAACATGGATCAAAACCAGCTGACAATCAGTCTTAGCTATTCTCCTTCTCTTTACCCTCCAGAATAGAAGCAACGAACTAAGAATTTTGAGAAATGGCTTAATAAAAGTCAGATTTACCATTCTCTTCTGCCTTCTCTTCAGCCAGATTTACCAATTTACCTCTTCTCCTTTTCAGGATCAGAGTACTAGAACAACTAGAAAATCAAAATTTAGAAAGTAGACTGATGCGGGAGCATTTCAAATGGACCAACAACCCATCCCAATAAGCCCACAAGCCTAAGCCAAAAGATAGAAGTTGGAAATAAAAGTTGCAGTCTAGAATTTTGGGGTAACTTCACGGCGATCCTGGTACCAACTCAAAAGAAACTAGATGTCATACCATATATGGATAGAAAGGACTAGAGTCTATTTTCCAAAAAAAAAAAAAAAAAAAAAATAGATGCATCATTTGCTATTTTCTAGAAGAAGTTATTGTCGTTTTGGAAAGTGCGTCTGGGCTAGCTGCATGTTGGGAACATTCCCACACTCCTATATGTGTTTTGGTGTTAACAAACAAACATGTATCCTTAACTTGATTTGATAACTATAATTAGCATGAGAAGATATGCACTTGGAAAGCTCAAATCATGAACTTAAGGAACAAAACATGGAAATACAACCTTAAAGCTTAAAGAGATGAAATCCTAAGTATGGAACGCCAACTCAAGATGAAGACTTCAAGACTCAAGATGAAGACCCTAGGATAGTCTAGTACACCTTGTATGATGTACACTCTTCACTCAGTACACCTTGTATGATGTACACTCTTCACTCTTTATGTATATGTGCACGCACTTCATATATTCCATATCATCATACTAGAATGACTTTAGGACATTCCTTGACCAATCATGGAAGTCCATAGATGGTGTGAAACATAATTAGATATACATGTTCTATGTGTTTTCTCTACACCAGACTCAAGAGTATTTTGGGAAACCTTAGAATAGGTATCAAGACATGAACCCTTCATAGGAGTTGTTGGAAATCGAGTCATAATTCCAACACAACTTAAATTGGATTAATCAGATGTCAGATCGAAAAGTTATGGCTAGAATACTGACGACTGATTAGTATGACAATTATCTGTCAAAAATAGGATAGAACTGTAGGCGGTTGATCGGCTAGAAGCCCTGATCGACCGGACCTATCCGAGGCCATAGTCGGTCTATCAGACGAAAGTCTGGGTCGACCAACACTTGCTTGAATCACTTCTAACGGCTAGTTTTCTATCTCCAATGACTCTTTTTGGTCGACTGGCTACCGATGGCGGTCAACCGGTGGACCCAGAATATGACCGTTAGAGTCTGATTTGCTGCCTAAAATGCTCTCCTAAGTTCACCTATAAATACCTAAGATGCTCTTAATTAAATGCTAATTAATTCTGAGCATTAAGAGCATTATTGTGAGCATACAAGAGTCAGAAAGTTATTCTATCCTACTTGAGCAGTTTGACCTTCTACATTTCAGAAAAGCTCAAGTTTTAATCAAGTCTTCTACATTCTTCTGTGCAAGTTAAAGCTACAGAGAAGACTTCATAAAAATGTGCATTATTCATTTATCATTATCATTACTTGCACCACACTAGAGATATTCCTCTTATTCCACATTTTTTTATTTAATGTTTTATAATTCTAGACTGTACTTAGGATTGTAAGGATTCTCTTATCCTAAAAAGAGTAAGGTGCCTCTCTACTTGCAAAAGAGATTGTAAAGGCGCTTCTCTGCCTGTAAAGGGGATTTGTAAGGATACTCTTATCCATAAAATATTGAAAATGTTTTCTTCCCTACCTACTGTACTGAAAGGGAGAACTAGTGGAATACCTTATAAGAGGATTCTTGTAGGCAGTGGACTAGACTTGAATTGAGTCAAACCACTATAAATCTTATGTTGTGTGATTGTCTCTAGTCTTACCTATTTTGCATTAATTTTTATTTTGCAATCACACTTCAGGACAGTATTTCGAAAAGATTAAAATTCTACTAGTATAACCTATTCACCCCTGGGTTATTTCAATTAGTATCAGAGTGAGAACCCAAATTATTTAAGACTTCTTTGTCTTAAAAAGTGAGTCAAAGACCATGGCCACATTTTAAGGACTACCAGAGGGCATGAACGCCTTGAGACCCCCTTACTTTAATGGAGAAAAATTTTTCCTTCTGGAAGTGTAGATTTAAGAACTTCGTATATGATCATTACATCCTCGTATAGAGGGTCATAGAGAATGGGTCATACACCATTACCAAAATTGTAGATGGAAAGACAATACCAAAGAAATAATAAGAGTGGACAATAGATGACATAACCCTCATCCAGTACAACTTTCACGCTATCACATTTCTTCAGTGTGACCTCAATGAACAAGAATTCAACCGGGTCATAGCATGTGACATAGCCAAAGAAATTTGGGACATGCTCTTAGTCACACATGAAGGTGCAGAAGAGGTAAAGGAAAGAAAGGTAAATCAACTTATCTCAAATTACAAGTCTTTCTTTATGAAAGAAAATGAATTATAACTTCTATATTTACTCGTTTTACTGACATTGTGAATAGCCTTAAAATTCTAGGTTAGACTTACACTAATTCTGAAAAAGTTAGAAAAATCTTGAGAGCTTTTCCTACAGCTTGGAGAACCAAAAAAACAATAATAGAAGAAGCCAAAGATCTGATGAAGATATCTCTAGATTACTTACTGAAGTCTTTACAAATTCATGAAGTAGATTTGAATGCTGATAAACCAAATCCTGAGAGCAAAAGAAAAGTCATAGCACTAAAATCCTCTCAAACAATAGAAGAGGTAAGTGACGATGATAAATATGAAGAGTTCGACATGGAGAAAGAAATATCTCTCATCACGAGGAAGTTCAACAAATTCCTCAAGAAAAAAGGAAGAATGCAACACAAGAACGAATCCTATGGAGATAAACCTTATGGAGAGAAAGGTAAGTCCAAATTCTTTTTTTTTTTTTCGCTAAAAAGTTATTGTATTAATAGAAGAGAAAAAAAGAATATACAAGAACATTATCACATTTGGAATCTGGAAAATTCTACTCCACCTTCGACATTGCCATAAGTAGAGAAGAACTCACAATAGAAACCAAATCACAAAAATTGGAAATAACCAGAATACATTAAAAGAAACAGTATCTAGGCTGAGATTGGCAATCAACTTCTAGCTCCATAGAATCAACGCAGGCCAGGATTGAATAGGAGAAGAAAATTTGAATTTTGCAGCTATTTTTGCCAAAAAATCAGCCACAAGATTTGCTTCAAGCATACAGTGAGTGATTTTCCAGGTAAGAGAGTTCAAATAGGAGGTTAAACTCATCCACTCTGAAGACAAATCCAAGGGATTCTTCCATTTGATATAAGTAAAACTACAGCTACTGAGTCGCTCTCAATCCACAAATGAGTAATACCCATATCTCTTGCAGATTCCATCCCAGTAATAACAGCTATCATCTTAGCTTCAAAATTTGTGTGGACACCAAGAAAAGTTCTAAAAGATTGTAATATTTCTGAATTTTCGTTATGAAATACTCCACCCACTTTTGATTTTCCTGGATTTCCCAAAGAGCATCCATCTGAGTTTAACTTCACCCATCCCCTCTGGGGAGGACACCAAAAAATTTTCATTACCTCTCTCGGTTTGTATCGCACCCTAGAGATCTCCAATCGTCTGGCACACATTAAAGAGCTAAATGAGAGAGGGGAACCCATAGCAGCGGTCATCTGAAGGCCGATTTCAACTTTAATCATGGCAAAACATTGTCTAGATGATTTTGAGACCCCCTCAAAACGCCTTGCATTCCTTTCCTGCCATAAGACACTAGGCACCAGGGAGAAGCCACTAATCCACACCTTTTTAAAGTGGAGGCTTTTTGCTGTTTGTTTCCACCAAGCAATAAAGCTGATCATGTCCACATAAGGTTTTCATTGCACATCGAAGCCTTCACAGAAAGCTCTCCACAAACTGTGAGCAAACTCACAATTATAAAATAAGTGAGATATTGATTCTACATCTTTACCACACAAACTACACCGGGAAGCCATTGGCACTCCACGACGAGACACATTTTCATTTGTTGGTAATCTATTTTGGACTAACCTCCAAGCAAAAACAGCTTGCTTCGTTTGGTTAGATGAGTTCCATATAAGAGAATACCAACTCACTTTCTGATATTTTTCTCTACTTTCTTCCTAGGCAGATTTAATAGAGAAAATACCTGAAGTGGTCAATCACCAAAGACATAGGTCATTCACACCTTGGATGTGAATACGTTTAGCTATCTCCCATATTTCAGCAAGTAAAATCGACTCAACATGAGGGAGGTCCCAGGAGGATTGGCGGATCAAATCAGAGACTTTTTCTTTTAAATAAGAGAAGAAAGAAGGGTCCAAGTTTGCCTTTTCAAAGATAGATTGATTGTCACTCCATCAATCTAACCAAAAGCCAAATTTTCCCCATTTCCCATAATCCATTGCTCGTTCTCCCCAATGAAACTCTAGACTCTTTTTAAGCCCGGCCATATAGATGAAGACTTATATCCTCGTCGCAGCGACCGATCCTCCTTCATAAAATGTTCCCTGAAGAATCTACTCAGGATTGAATCCTCATGTTTGATTTGCCAAGCCAGTTTACATAAACAAGCAAAATTCACTTCTCTCATCCTTCTAATTCCCAGACCCCCTTCCTTTTTAGGCTTGCACACCCCTTCCCGTTTCATAACAATCTTCTTTGCCACGTCCATATCACCTGGCCAAATAAAATTCCTCATCCACCGTTCCACCACATTAATAGTCTCATATAGCCACCAGTACATAGAGAAGTTGTGTATGGGAATACCAGAAATAACTGACTTAACCAATTCAATTCTCCCAGCCATAGAGAGAAATTTGTCCTTCCACCCTGCCAAACGACCCTTTATCTTATTTAGGAGAGGAAGCAAACGACAATTCTTCACTCTGCCTTTAAAAATCTCCACCCCCAAATATTTTGTTGGGAGATCAGCCGCAGTAATGCCCAAAAAATCGCTAATAAAATGACTTCTATGAGGGGCAATCTTCCCAAAAAATATTTTACTTTTTTCCAAGTTTATTTTCTGCCCTGAAAAAGACTGATACTTGGATAAAAACTCATGAAGGTGCTTCACGTACCTAGCTGACCCATTCATAAAGATGAAAATATCATCTGCGAAAAGTAAATGGGAATGAGTAATCGCCCCTCTAGGGCCTGGGAGAGCTTGCATTTTTCTTTCTAGAATCAAGTTCTTAAGCCCCTTACAAAGAACTTCCTCTACCAGAATAAAAAGAATTGGGGAAATAGGGTTTTCTTGCCTGAGTCCACGCTCCACACCAAAGAACCCCACTGGACCTCCATTTAGCAAAATTGAAATCCTTGTTGAGAGCAACATCTGGTGGATTTTGTTGATCCAACTGGAAGAGAAATCAAATTTCTTCAAAGTTGCAAAAAGGAATTCCCAAGACAGAGAATCGTAGGCTTTCTGCACATCTAGCTTTAGACCCATACGTCCACCTCGAATGGATGAATGCATTAGGTTTGCCAACTCTAAAGCAAGGTTTATATTTGCTGAAATAATCTTACCCCTCTGGAAGGCACCTTGTTCTTCTGAGATTAATCTTGGGAGAAAGAAAGTTAACCTGAAAGCAGCTATTTTGGACAACACCTTGTAGAAAAAATTTTCCATACATATGGGACGAAACTCATCCAAAGAAGATACACCATCAGCTTTAGGGATAAGTGTTAGGAAACAATTATTTACCTCCTTAGGAATTTTTCCTATTAAAAAGAATGAGAAGACAGCCCTACAAAAATCACTTTCCACAATATCCCAACAACTTCTGAAAAACTGACCTGGAAAGCCGTCAGGGCCTGGAGAGTTGTCCTCATCCAGATCCCAGATTGCCAGCTTAATCTCTTCCCTTGAAGGAACAACATCCAAGAAAGCATTGTCTTTATTAGAAATGATCGACGGAATTTGGTCAAGCAACTCATAGTGTGGTTCTATAGGAATTTCAGAGTGAAAATTCTTGTAAAAATCCACAATATAATTGACCAACTCTAATTGATCAAAAATCCAAGAACCATCTTCATGACGTAACATACTAATTTGATTTCGTGATCTTCTAATCTTCATTGAAAGATGGAAGAATTTTGTATTCCGATCGTCTTCCTTCAACCATCTTAATTTAGCCTTCTCAGACCACATTTTTTCTTGTAGCTTACCAGCATTTAAAAGGGCTATTTTTGCATCAGCTTCTTCATTAAAAAGAGCATCCGACATTCCTAAAACCTCAGTAATATCCTGCACTCTTTTTACCTCTGAAGTAGCTTTATTCACTTCCTCATTTATATTATGAAATCTTTCTTTAGCCCAAGCTTTTAACACCCCTTTCACCACCTTTAATTTCTGTGCCAAAATGTAGATGGGGCAACCACCCACATGATGAGACCAGGCTTGCTTCACCACCGACTGAAAACTATCATCTTCCATCCAAAAATTATAAAATTGAAACGGAATGTTTCTAGACTTTTGGATCACATTAGAATGGATCAAGATGGGAGTGTGATCAGATGCAGTACAACTTATTACTCTCTGAGAAATAATTTTGAATTCATCAATCCATAACTCATTATGAAAGCTTCTATCCAGAATAGCCATGACATTACCCCTTCTACGATTATTTGACCAACTATACTTTTTACCCTGTGAAGGGGTAGAAATGAGCATAGAAGAATCCACCATTGCTTAGAACTTTGTTGCCGACCCAACATTAAACTTCCCTAGACCTTTTTTTTCATTAGATAGTAGCGTCGCATTAAAATCACCAACAACAAGCAGAGGGAGAGAAGCAACTGAAACAACCGCCAATTCTGACCATAAATCTCTACGCTCAATTTTAAAGCAACTGGCATGAATAAAAGACAGAAGCATTTTTTCCCTGCCAGTCGACCTCATTAGAGAGTTGTTGCTCCAACATTGAGACAATGGAAGGTGACTTAGACCACGTTTCCAAATTATCCATAGGTTAAACAACCTTTCCTGACGAATATTATGGACAAACTCCGTCGAATATCCCAATTTATTAAAAAATAAAATAGGGAATTTACTCACCTGAACCATTAGTTCAGCCAAACACAGAAAATCTGGAGAAGACTCTATTAGAAGAGATTGTAAAACCCTCTTACCAGCCTCCTTCACACCACGAATATTCCAGAAAAGAACACGCATAATTAACTTGTTGAGTCCGTGACCTTGTCAGACATAGATGTCTGACCTCCTTTTTTCTTCATTCCCTTTTTTTCTCCCACTGTTTTACCCTGCTTGCCCATTAAAATAGCTCTATCCACTGCCTGAACTCCCATCACAGCGATCTCGCTTCTACTAATTGTAGAGGTAGGACCCAGAGCATGCCCAGAGGAAGAAATCCGACCACCCCTACTCATTAAGTCGCCCCGACTAGTACCCTGAGTCAGTCCCGTTCTCTTTGTGCGCATTGAGATTCTCACAGGGCCCTGAGACACCATCACCAAAGGAACTTCCTGCTGAGAAGTTTCCATCATTTCATAATTTGGGGAAGATCGAACCTGATACGGTCCACTTTCTTTTGAACCAGAATCCTGGTCTAAATCAGATTCTAATTCTAATTCAGAACCACAATCAAACCCCTCCACGTCATCAGTAGGGTCCTTCTCTGACTCAACTCTCTCCTACGCTAATCCCACATTTTCAGAAATAGGAAGATTTGGATTAGCCGAATTCAAATTAATTTGAATCTTACCTTCTTCTATGTTTGGTAACTGAGAAGAGATAATATTTGGTGAGTAAATTGCGGATCCGTTTCCCTCTTCAATAGGTAACTGCCCTTTATTATTCAAATTCTGATTTGGAAGAGGCGGATTTGAAATATTTCTTTCCAAAGAAGACCTGGAACCACCTAACGAGTCACCCCTGTCCAAGTCAACTCCATCTTCTTCATGTACCGCAATTGGTACCCTTACATTGTCACGAGCACTCTGCTTTTCATCCTTAGCCTTTTAAGTCAACAATTATTTACTTGATGACCCATCCGCTTATAGAATCCACACTTTGCACAATTATCTTCATATATTACTCACTGGCAAAAGCCAAAAATCTTAGTAGGACCTGGTTCGAATCGCTCTACATGAACCTCCTCAACACAAGTAGCAGCTTCTGAGCTATCAACTTCAATCAACACTCGGGCAAAGTATCCCAAGATACCTTGTTTGGTATGATTATCCAGGGCAATCGGATGTCCTACCACCTTCGCAATAGAGAGAAGGACATTGTCATGCCAGTATTTCAAGGGAAGGTTTGGAAAACGAACCCACACGAGCTTCGTGAAGGAATTTTTTTCATGGATATTAAAATCCAATTTCCAGTGTTGAAGCAGAATTAACTGTCCATGCACATGCAAAGGGGTTCTTCTCCAAATAGCCGCCTTATCGCCCTCACATCGAAATTGAAAAATTACATAACCTTTTCCCAGAGGGTGCATCACAACCCTTGACTCAATTTCCAGTTATCTCTTGCGTCTTGACGTAAATCATCCAAAGATAGAAGATGAAAATTTACACGACCTATGAGAGCAAACCTAAAATTCTGTCTCTTTACTTCATAATCATTCTGTGGTATGATGATCCTTGTAATGTTTCCTGCTTGAATCGGCTCTCGGAGCGAATCAATTGCAGGCTATGAGGTGAGACCTACAGCCCTTGCATAAGAACGAGTAGGGGCATTCACCTCCTACCCTTGAGGAGGAGGTCCTTGATCCGAAGCTTCGCGATCACCATTATCCGTATCACCACCTCCAGAGCGCCTCTCTTCCATCTCTCCAGGTAAGTCCAAATTCAAAACTAAGGAAATTTCTACTAAAGATGTTGTTTGTTTTGAGTGTAGAAAGCCTGGTCATTTCAGAATTGAATGCCCACATAAACAAAGAAGAAGGCTTTTGCAGCAACATGGGATTCAATTGATGAAGAAGAAAAGAGCCACTCCGAAGAAGTCACCAACCTAACTTTAATTGCTATCAGAGAAGAAGATCAAGAGGTATGTCAAACCCAACATGATTCTCTCATAAATGACTCTAATGAAGAACTTTAAGAAGCCTTCAAGGCCTTATATAAAGAAAGTTTGAAATTAGAGTTAGATAAAAATAATCTTGAAAAAGAAGTTTACATACTCAACAAAAGAGTAGGTGAGTGAACTTGAGGAAGAAAACTCTAAGTTAAACTCCACCCTTTGCACCTTTACCCAAGGGCAAAGGAACCTTGACAACCTCTTTGGATCTCAAAGGAAAGGTCCTAATGATAGAGAAGGACTAGGTTATAATGGACACAATCTATCTAGGAAAAAAGAAAAGCAAAATGAGAATCCAAGAAGAAGTGATCAAGGTAATCAACCATCCATAAACAGGGCATTCCATAAACCAATGCAATGCTAAGAAAAAAAAGACGACAAACTCTCAAAATGAGAGACCAAGAACCGGAGTTAACCATGCTTACTATTATACACACCAAAGAAAGCAATATAGGCCGCAAGAGTGTCCTAGATCTATGCCTAGATATAGAAGACCCCAACCTCAAAGGGGATACCCTATTAAAAGGACCCAAAGGCAATACCAAGGTTATAGGGACTACCCTCGAGAGTCCTATAGACCTCATGGGAAATGCCAAACCAGAGTATCCTATAGACCTCAAAGGTATTATACTCCTCAAAGGCCAAATGGTCATGTGAACCTCAAAGGACCCAAAGAAACCCAAAGTCATCTCATAGACAGAACCAAAGACCTAAAAAGTACAAGACCACTTGGGCCCCAATAGGAACATTTGACACTAACAATGACGGACCCATGAGATTATGGGGAACAATACATGACTGAACTGCTGTTGTAGGTATGCTTGAAGAATAAGGTGGAAGCCGAGTGGGTAATCGACAATAGATGCTCCAAACACATGACATCCAACAAAAACCTATTTTCAAGCTTACATGACTACGACGGAGGATGGGTGTCTCCTTTGGAGATCACAGCAAAGGAAAAATTATTGGAATTGGAAAGATAAAACTATGAGGTATTTCAATTTTAAATGTCTATTATGTGAAAAATCAGAACTATAATCTTCTAAGTGTAAGTCAATTTTGTGGTATTGGATATAAATTAGAATTTAATTTATCACATTGCTATATCAAAGATGCAAACAATGACTTGATCTTAAAGGGAACTAGGAAAAATAATATATATATATATATATATATTTGCATGCTAAAAGAAACAAGCCCCTTTAATGCTTGTTTGGTTTATAACCATAGTAAATCCTCACTTTGGCATAGAAGGCTTGGCCATGTAAATGTCAAGATAATCCAAACCATAGCATCAAATGAACTTGTTAGGAATCTTCCCAAGATCAAATATGCTAAGAATGATTTTTGTGATGCTTGTCAAAAAGGAAAACAAACAAAGGTGTCACAAATTGAAAAATATTGTTTCCTCATCTAGACCTTTGGAATTGTTGCATATGTATTTATTTGGTCCTATTAATGTATCTAGCTTGAATGGTAAATCTTATACTTTCGTTATTGTAGATGATTTCTCTACATTTACTAGGACTATTTTTCTTAGAAATAAAAATGATACCTTTGATGAGTTTGTAACCTTGTGTAAAAGATTACAAAATCAGAAAGGCTATATAGTAACCTCCATAAGGAGTGATCATGGAGGAGAATTTGACAGTATAACTTAATTTGATTTATATTGCAACGAGCATGGGTTTGATCATAACTTCTCCGATCCTAGGACACCTTAATCTAATGGGGTTGTTGAAAAAAAAAAAACAGATCACTACAGGAAAAAAATGATGCCTTTGTTGAGTTTGTAACCTTGTGTAAAAGGTTACAAAATCAGAAAGGCAATACAGTAACCTCCATAAGGAGTGATCATGGAGGAGAATTTAACAATATAATTCAATTTTATTTATATTACAACGATCATGGGATTGATCATAACTTCTCTGCTCCTAGGACACCTCAATCTGATAGGGTTGTTGAAAGGAAAAACATATCACTACAGGAAACTACTACGATAATGTTCAATGAGTATTCTTTGACTGCATACTTTTGGGCTGAAGCTGTAAATACAACTTGCTATGTTCTCAATAGAATTATTCTCAAACCTTTGCTTTCCAAGACCCCATATGAGCTATACTTTGGTGAACTACCAAAGGTGGACTACTTTAGGGTATTTGGTTGTAAGTGTTTCATCCTAAACACTAAAAACCATCCTGAAAATTTTGATGTAAAATCTGATGAAGGAATATTCTTAGGATATTCTCTCAACAACCGAGCATATAGAGTCTTTAACAAGGAGTCTTTAATGGTTGAAGAATCCATGAATGTTAGATTTGATGAATCATTGCCTAATGACTTGAATAAATCTCGTGTTGATGATGATGATGCCATGCTTGATGAGATAAATAATAAAGTATATGATGTTTCTCTTGATGATCCTAAGATAAAAACAAAAGATTTTACTATCGAAAGAGTAAAAACTCTACCTAAGGAAGTTATTCCCCATAGGAATCATCCCTTAGAAAACATAATAGGGGATCTAAATGGAGAAATTCAAACTAAATCTAAACCCCGAGAGATATGCAACCATACTACATTTACCTCAAGGATTGAACCAAAAAACATAGAAGAAGCACTAAAAGACAGTGATTGAATTGTTGCTATGCAATAAGAGCTTCACCAGTTTAAAAAAAGCAAGGTATGGGGACTTGTCCCAAAACCTAACCACCACACCATCATTGGTGCAAAGTGGGTTTTTTTGTAATAAACTAGATGAAGACGGAACATAGTAAGGAACAAAGCTAGATTAGTATCCACGGGTATAATCAGCAAGAAGGAATAGACTATGATGAAACCTATGCATCTGTAGCAAGACTAGAATCCATTTGAATGCTACTCGCTTTTGCATGCCATAAGAATTTTAAATTATATCAAATGGATGTAAAAAGTTCCTTACATTCAAGAAGGGGTGTATGTAGCTCAACCCCCTGGTTTTGAAAACACAAAGTTTCCTAACCATGTTTACAGACTTGAGAAAGCACTTTATGGACTCAAACAAGCTCCTAGAGCTTGGTATGAAAGATTGAGAACTTTCTTAATTGAAAGTGGCTTCTCAAGGGGGAGGATTGACACTACCATGTTCATGAAGAACAAGAAAGAAGGCATACTCATTGTTAAGATTTATGTAGATGATATCATCTTTGGCTCAACCAATGAAAACATGTGTACTGATTTTAGTATGAAGATGAGCAAAGAATTTGAAATGAGTATGATGGGAGAACTGAACTTCTTCCTAGGACTTTAGATTAAATAGACTGATAATGGCATATTTATAAACTAAAGTAAGTACATCGAGGAGCTTCTAAAGAAATTTGACATTAACAATAAAAAATCTTCCGACACTCCGATGAGCTTATCCTTGAAACTCACCAAGGATGAAGAAGAAATTTTTGAGGATGTTACTAGATATAGAAGTATGATTTGGAGCCTTCTATATCTAATGGCAAGTAGATTAGACATCATGTACAATGTATGTGCATGTGCTCGATTTCAAGCCAATCCTAAGAAAACTCACATCACTACTGTAAAAAGAATCTTTAAATATTTGAAAAGCACTTGTGATGTGAGATTATGGTATCCTAAAAACTAGCCCCTTGACATAGTCAGTTTCTCAGATGCTGACTTTGCTGGCTACCATATCGACAGAAAAAGTACCAGTGGTACATATCACTTCCTTGGCTCATGCCTTGTTTCTTGGTTTAGCAAGAAACAAAACTCCGTTACTTTATCCACCATCAAAGCCAAATATATCGCAGCTGGTCGATGCTGTGCCCAAATCCTTTGGATGAAGCAAACTCTCCAAGACCTTTGAGTGAAGTTCGAATCTTACCCAATTATGTGCGATAACACTAATGCCATTAACTTAGAGTAATAATTCCATTTTGCACTAAAGGGAAAAGTACATAGATATTCGACATCATTTTCTGTGTGATACAATTCAGAATGGCAATGCCTCCCTTGAGTACATCGAAACTGAGATACAACTCACAGATATCTTCACTAAATCTCTAAGTGAAGAAAGGTTTTGTACCTTATTGAAGGAGCTTGGAATTTCCAACCCATTTGGGTGAAGAATAATTTTTTTGGTACCATGCAAATTTAAGCCCCTGAGAATCCAGATCCGAAAACACCCCCTCCTTAAAAAATTACCTTTTTTTGGGTTTTATGGAAAATCATACAGTTATCAGTCGACCGCTCCTAACAGAACCAACTTCCAATCGACCGCCATAAATTAGCCGTCGATCGCCACTGACCGAAAGGATTTTTGATCGATTGGGACTTGCTACAGGTCGATCGGCACCGCCAAAAATCTCAAAGAGAATATCTTTAAAACTCTATGGTTGAGACTCTTGCTTCACTTTTAAGAGTCCCAAATCCCTTAAAACCCTATTTCGACCATTCCTCTCCCAAAACCCTAGCCTAAACTCCATCCAAAACCTAGATCTACAAGATCTCCTATCTCTTTCCCAAAAATCCCTTCTCTCCTTTCCACTCTTGACTCTTTTATTCTATGGAGGCTCATCACCCCACCAAAGCAAGGAAGCTTGCTGCTCAGAAAGGGAAAAGAAAGGATCCAAGTAGAGACAAATGGTTCTCCTCATCCATTGCTCAAGAATTATGGGAGATGTTCATTCCTCGACAGATTGAGCAAGGAAGAACCATAACACTGATTCTCTCTCTAGGTATGCTATCAAAGACCACTTTGATGCTTTGGGATGGGGAAATATACTCAAGCTAGAGACCAAGTGCTACCCCAATTTAGTAAAGATGTTCTTCTGTAATCTTACCTTCTCTGGTACGGATGATACCCTTCAGGTTCATTCCTATGTGAAGGTGTTTACATAAATACAGATATTCTGATGTTGGGGCAATACATTGAAAAATTTATGGACATTGACACAATTTACTCAAACAATATTAAAAACTATGCCAACACCTACAAGATCAAAGCCACTGAACTTACTGATTTCAGGCGGATAGTCAACCTCATCATCTCCTACAGCATCCTACCAAAAGGTGGTCACAGAGATGAGGTTTCTCATTTCCATGCATATCTTACCTACTGTATTTGCAAGATTGTAAGCATCAATCTTCCCTACATTCTGCTCAAAACCATGATTGCCCATGGAGATAAACTTCAAAAGGGAAATCTTCCTTATAGAAGAATGATCTATCAAGTTTTGGACTATTTTCCTATAGATTTCTCTGAGGAAATCTTTGAGCCCTTTCCCCAAGAGATTGACATCTCCACCATTCGCAAGATGAACCTCCTCCCTGGGAAGAGACCTGCTTCAAAAAGACTGTTGCTGGTCCAAGTCAGCCACATGGACACGAAGACTCCACTACCTATTCAACCGTTGTTAACCTCGAAAAATTTGGGAGCTTCATTCTTGCTCAATTGGGGATAATGGAAAGAAAGCATAATGAAATCTTGAAGCTCCTCCATGACAGAGAGGAAGATGAGGACGAGGAAGAATAAGAAGAAGATGGCAACGATGATGAAGGGGGAGAATACTTTTAACATGAATTGTCTTGACTTTCTGAAAATGACTTAATTATCTATGCTTTTAAGTTTTAAACATATAACTGACATTTCTAGTGTTTGTTTGTCATCACCAAAAAGGGGGAGATTGTTGGGAACATGCCTACACTCCTATATGTGTTTTGGTGTTAACAAAAAAACATGTATCATTAACTTGATTTGATAAGTGTAATTAGCATGAGATGATACGCACTTGGAAAGCTCAAATCATGAACTCAAGGAACAAAACATGGAGATACAACCTTAAATCTTAAAGAGATGAAATCCTAAGTATGGGACTCCAACTCTAGATGAAGACTTCAAGACTCAAGATGAAGACCCTAGGATAGTCTAGTACACCTTGTATGATGTACACAATTTATGTATATGTGCATGTACTTCATACATCGCGTATCATCATACTAGAATAACTTTAGGACATTCCTTGACCAATCATGGAAATCCATGGATGGTGTGAAACATGATTAGAAATACATGTCCTATGTGTTTCGTCTACACCAGACTCAAGGCATTTTGGGAAACCTTAGAGTCGGTATCAGGACATAAACCCTCATGGCAGCTGTAGGAAATCAAGTCACGATTCCATCATAACTTAAATCGGATTAATCCGATGTCAGACCAAAAATTTATGGCCAGGATACTGATGATTGGTCAGTATGACAGTTATCTGTCAAAAATAGGATAGAACTGTAGGTGGTCGATCGGCTGGATGCCCCGATTGATTGGAACTATCAGAGGCCATAACCGGTTGACCAGATGAAAGTCCCGGTCGATCGACACTTGCCTGGATCACTTTTAATGGTTAGTTTTTTTGTCTCCAATGGCTCTTTCTGGTCGATTGGCTACCAATGGCAGTCAACTGATGGACCCAAAATATGGCCGTTAGAGCCTTATTTGCTACCTAAAATGCTCTCTTAAGTTCACCTATAAATACATAAGATGCTCTTAATTAAATACTAATTAAGTCTGAGCATTACGAGCATTATTGTGAGCATATTCAAGAGTCAAAAAGTTATTCCATCATACTTGACCAGTTTGGCCTCCCACATTTCAGAAATGCTCAAGTCTCAATCAAGTTTTCTACATTCTTCTGTGCAAGTCAAAGCTACAGAAAAGACTTCATAAAAAGGTGCATCATTCATTTATCATTATCATCACCTGCACCACACAAGAAGTATTCCTCTTATTCAACTTTTTCTCTATTTACTGTTTTACAATTCTAGATTGTACTTAGGATTGTAAGGATTCTTTTATCCTAAACAGAGTAAGGTGCCTCTCTACCTACAAAGGAGATTGTAAAGGCACCTCTGTGCCGGTAAAGGGGATTTGTAAGGATACTCTTATCCATAAAATATTGTAAAGTTTTTCTTCCCTACCTACTATACTGAAAGGGAGAACTAGTGGAATATCTTACAAGAGGATTCTTATAGGAAGTGGACTAGACTCGGATTGAGTCGAACCACTATAAATCTTGTGTTGTGTGATTGTCTCTATTCTTACCTATTCTGCATTAATTTTTATTTTACAATCACACTTCAGGACAGTATTTCGAAAAGATTAAAATTCCACTAGTATAACCTATTCACCCCCTAGGTTATTTCACTGCAGACACTTAGAATTCTAGAATTCATCTTGTTAGTCCAACTTCCATTCAAATTCGGTTTTAGAACTTTTTGGGCATTTCAACCATTATATTTGTAAACTCTTTAAGATGTGGAAAATGGATTTTAAGGTTCCCAAGGTTCTTTCTTATTGGATAGTTGTTTGTCTTTCCAGTTTCACTCTTGGAAATTGCCTATGCGTGAAAGGTTGTTCTATGCTCATCTATATAAGCTTATACTAATGAATAGAGTGATATTTGGGGTTTATTCATAATTTGAGCCTTTGGCCTTTGAGAAGAAGTAGTTCTTCTTGAGTTCTCTTATCCCTTAGATGGATTACCTTTGGGTGGCAAGTTCTTTTTTTTTTTCGTTTTGAAGTGCTCACTTGTGTTACCTCCTAATCTCTTTAATTTTCTGGCATCAAGTCGGTATCAGAGCTTTGGTTCAATGGCGGGTCATCAAAGACATAGATCAAATGTTAAATCACCAACAGATCAAGAAAGAGACTTAAAAGACGTGGAAATAGATAACTTATGGAGACAAGTGTAACAATTGCAGGAGCATTTGCAACGCTTTGAATCTCTAAACATGATGATTTTTATCACCATTCTGAGCATGATTCTTTTATTGAAGTGGATGTTAACCCCTTTGGTCATCCTCGAAGTGAAGGCTCAAACAGAGGTGTTTTTCCTCGACGTCGTTATCAAGAACCTCCCGAGTATGATGAGTAACCGAATGAGGAAGTCAATGATGGTATTTTCAACATGGTGTGTGAGAACAATGATGCTAAAATTTTCTCAAATAATCATAGCACACTAGAATTAGAGATAATCATATCTAATGAAAAAGTGGGAGCGACAATAAAAGAGGACTATGAATTATTTCTTATGTCTAATGATTCTTTTTTAGATTCCCACATGATGGAGGCAATAGAGACGAAAAGGTTCAACGTGATTGAAATGACAAAGAGTTTATTGGTTCTTCAAGTTGAGTATGTTGATCCATTTTTGGAGATGTCTATGCCTTCAATTAGAGTTAAGATTTGTTTGCATCACAAGCGACATCAACAAACCAACTATGGATGCATTATATGATCAAACTGAAAATGACAAAAATTAACCAATTTTGTTCATGTATATCAAAATTGAGATGATCAACCAACCTATGACCAAATATGGATGCTTTAAGTTTTGTTTGCGTTATGACCTTTCTCCCTATCATGAAGAAGAAAATCTAGAAAACTCAAAGACGAGTTTATGCACAGCAGAAGCATATGATGCAGGAGCATTTTCAAATGGGCCAACAACTTAGCCCAATAAGCCCACAAGCCTAAGCCAAAGGATAGAAGTTGGAAATAAAAGTTGCAGTCTAGGATTTTGGGATAACTTCACGGTGACACCTGTACCTACCCAGAAGAAATTAGAAGTTGTGCCATATTTGGATGGAAAGGTCTAGAAATCTATTTTCTAAAAAAAAAAAAATTTAATGCATCATTTGTTATATTTTAGAAGAAGTTATGACCATTTTAGTAAAGTGTCTGCGCTGACTGCAGACACTTAGAATTTCAGAATTCATCTTTTTAGTCCAACTTCCATTCAAATTCGGTTCTAGAACTTCTTGGGCACTGCAACCATTATATTTTTAGACTCTTCAAAATGTAGAAAATGTCTTTCAAGGTTCCCAAGGTCTTTTCCTATTGGATGGTTGTTTGTCTTCCCAATGCTTATCTTTTCAACTTCATTCTTGGAAATTTCCTATGCGTAGAATGTTGTTCCATGCTCATCTATATAAGCTTATAATGCATTATTAGGGCCCGTTTGATAACGTTTCAAGAAACGCGTTTCTGCCATTTCTGTTTCCAGAAACAACAGAAACGGAGTAAAAAGCGTTTGATAAAACTGTTTCGTTTCACTTATTTTCAGAAATAGAAATAGAAATTTT
This sequence comes from Macadamia integrifolia, assembly GCF_013358625.1. Taxonomy (NCBI): domain Eukaryota; kingdom Viridiplantae; phylum Streptophyta; class Magnoliopsida; order Proteales; family Proteaceae; genus Macadamia; species Macadamia integrifolia. The sequence goes on from NC_056567.1 coordinate 11,242,682, forward strand.
TACTTATTTATGGTTCAAGAAACGACCTAGGCGAAACAAGTTCAACTTATTTCGTCGTTTCTGGAAACGACTTATGGTCATTCTTTCATTGGTTACTATCGACTTCTAAAAACATGACTTCTCAAACACCTTCAATTCCGTTTCTGTTTCTAGAAACGGAAATTTATGTTTCTGCCGCTTCTTGAAACAGAAACGGCAGAAACGTTATCAAACGAGCCCTCAGAGTTTATTCATAATTAAGCCTTTGACCTTTGAGAAGAAATAGTTATTCTTCAGTTCTCTTATCACTTAGGTGGATTTCCTTTAGGTGGTGAGTCCTTTTTTTCCTTTTAAAGTGGTCACTTGTGTTATCTCCTAATTCTATATAATTTTTCGGCATCATAAACTGAGACTAGGATTCAAAGAAATTAACAAAAACAATGGATTTTGGAACCATTAATGTATTTAGCATAGAAACCTAATGAGGAAAAGTAACAATCACCAATCAGAAGGGGACACATAGTCACAACTAAATAGATCATACGTGGAGCCAAGTCATAATCTCAGACCTGACTTGCCCCCTTTAAGGAACCAATCTTAGAGGTCAAAAGGAGGAAGATCAGATCGGGACTGTACCAACCTTGACACTCGGAACTTGGCCGACTTGTTCGCTGCCATACCATGATCGAGCATAGGACTAAGATTCCCTCTATTAACTCATCTTGTCCTTCGTAGCCCACGAAGGCAATCTACAAGAAATCTGTCTAAACATAGACTCCTAGACAAATAAGGCATTACTTTCCAAAAAGGACTATACTAAGATATTTCCTGCTACAATTGAAACTCTTACTGAATTGGGACTTTCTCCAATTGCCTATATCCACCACTTAAAAATACCAAGGTAAGACTCTAAAGTAAGAGTTAAACAATTAGTACGATCAAACTCTTAGAGTATCTATTGTGAAGAGAAATCTAACTTAGGCATCGGAGAGTCTCCCGTCAGAATGGTCTGACACTCTTCCTTATCTATTTCCTTGTGCAGTCTTCCAAAGTATCTGAAACAATTTTTGAATGCAACATATTGGTGTCATTTGTGGTAAACAACATCGACAAAAGCCACTTCAAAATCATCCAATGGTGCGATGTAGAAATGGCTAAGTCGCTTGGTTAGCACAACTACCCGCTCTTGAGGAGTAACAATAACCAACTCACTAGAACCTAGACTAGGGAGGTCAGCCCCGGCAGATGGGAAGTAATCCTGAACCGTTGGTCGTAGGAGGACTTCCTCCTCTACCAGTAGACAATCGGGAACGCAACGCTCCAGCACTAATACATAGCTTCAGGATTTACAACTCTAGGTGCTAGTGATAAATTCTCTATTCGATACTTTTTACATTAGTTTGGCCTTGTACTTCCTGTTGTGCCTATTCCCTTTGTGATGCCTAATGTGATGGAGCCTCATGTCCTTCAAACTAGACATGATCGTGGAGTAGGTAGCCGCACAAGTTCCTCTAGTCCACCCAGTCGTGCATCACCTCTTGATCATCGTCAACACCCGTGCCACCAGCAGGCTACCAGACTCACCCCGTTGGTTTGAGGAGTGGCACACAAGAACCCAAAGCTTCAGATCCTCGACAATCAATACGGGAATTTGATCCTCAAGAGCATAGTCCGCTTTAGGTGACAACTGACATGAATCTGTACCCAAAGGTCAAACACCCCTCAAGCGTAGAATTACGACCGCCCGATTAGGGGATCATGAAGGTAGAGTCCATCCCCAATTCATAGTCAAATCCATCAAGGAAGAAAGGCCAGGCCTCCCAGCTGAGAAGTCTGTACTGGATGCCCTGGGAAGATATTAGGAGCAATGAGGTAGCAAGCCGACCAATAAGAAGATCAATAGTCTAAAGAAGCCGGCCACTGAGATGTATACTGTCCTAATGCATAATCCCCTCTCAGACGAATGAAGGCTGCTCTGCTTCCCAAATGAATTAGGATGCCAATTTTCATCATGTACGATTGAACGACTGACGCGGTCGGCCACATCAGTTATTACAACTCTATAATAATGATCCATGGGAGACTGAATGCAACCTTATGCCGAGCTTTCCTGGCATCGTTGAAAGGAGCTACAATCATGTGGTTTTGAACCCTGAAGCCAAGGATGATCTATAATTTTGTTGAGCTTGGTAGGGCTTTTGTTACAAGGTTCCAAAGTAGCATCAAGCAGAAGAAGACGGTTGCGAACCTATTGGCGATGAAGCAAAGGCATGATGAGATTGTCCGTGAGTTCGTCAGCTACTTTACAAAAGTTACTTTGGGAATAAAAAACTTTACGGAAGGAGTGGCCTTCAATACGCTCTATAGCAGCCTCACCAATTTGAAGCTCATGAAATCTATGGCCAAAAAGCCGCCAAAGAATATGATAGAGTTACAACAACAACAATAACAACAATCATAACCTCATCCCAACTGGGGTCAGTTACATGGATCCGATATGGAAAATAGAAAGTAAAAAAGCATGAAAGATAGGTTAAAAAGAAGAAACTTAAGAATAATAGAAGAAGGGGCAGCAGTATAGAAAAATGCATCATGAAAACATCCCTTATAGGGGGTCAGCAACACGGGTCTTTGTCCTTCATGAAACTCTATCCGAAGTCATTCTAGGGTCGAGCCCTACTCTTTGCATATCGTCTCGGACCACTTCGTTAATAGTCATCTTTGTCTTGCCTCTACCTTTTCTAACTCTCTCAAAAAGAATCTGGTCACTCTTCCTTACTGGGGCCTCCATAGGTCTCTGTTAGACATGGCCATACTACCTCAATTGGCTCTCACAGAGTTTGTCTTGGATTGGTGCAACCCCCAACTCATTTTTAATACGTTCATTCCTTACCCTATCTCTCCTGCTATTTCCTCACAGACCTCTCAATATTCTGATCTCTGTTACACTCAGTTTATTCAAAGTACTCTTCTTAACTGCCCAATATTCCTCTCTATACTTCATAGCTAGTCGTATAGTTGTCCTATAAAAAATTCCCTTGAGTTTAATAAGATTCTTTTATTGTATAACACTCGATGCACCTCACCACTTCATTCACCCCACTTTAATCCTATGGGCAACATCATCCTCTATATCCCCCTCTTTGTCGATGATAGACCCCAAGTATTTAAAACAGTACCTCCGGGGCAGTTCCTATTCCCAAAGCTTCACCACTCGCTCCCCTCCTCTAGATTGACTGAAGGGGCACATTATATATTCTATCTTCGTTCTGCTTAACCTAGAAGCTCTTGAATTCAAGTTTGATCTCCATAACTTCAGTTTAGTATCAATCACATTTACATTTTCATCTATCAACACAATATCATCAGCAAATAGCATACACCATAGAACTGAGTCTTGGATGTGTGTGGTTAGATCATCCATAATGAGTGCAAACAAATAAGGACATAAAGTAGATCCTTGGTGTAACCCAATTGTGATTGGAAATTCGCTACATTGCTCCTCTATCATTTTGACACTCATCACCACTCCCTCATTCATGGCCTTAATTATATCTACATAGGTGATCTTACCCCTTCTCTTCTCTAGGATGGAGTTATTGTAGAAATTTCATAAATACGCCAACATGGATGATGTAATGGAAGCATGAAAAGAGACGAACTCAGGGGAACAAGACAAGAAGAGATCAGATTGGCCAAAGGAAGATAACCATAAACAAAAGAAACAAAAGTAGGATCGTCTATCAACCAGGTCATCGAGCCTTGATGGCACCTCAATGAATGCGACCTGAGCCCATATTCTAGTGGAGATAAAGGATTGAGGTCTCATTTGCTAGACAAAGAATATGTAGTCGAGGCCAAAATAACGGAATTCTAAAAGATATTACAAGTTCCACGAGGAACATAGCCATGAATCGGAGGAATATTTTTAACAAAAAGGGAAATTGAGGAATTTATTAAGGCCGAACACCTCGTTCAATATGTAAAATATAATTGGCAAAGTGACTGAGATAAAAGGAGAAGCGAGGACACACCAAACAAAATGAGGGTTGAGCCGATAAGAGAGAATAGGGAGAGGAAATCTTGAAGAACGACAAATGAATGGAGACTCCAATCGGCCAACTACCCCCATGATACTCACAATCCTTGGGGGACCAAGATTGGATCTGTTAGAAAGGCCATGGCTCATGCATGGTTCGTCTAAACAACCGAATAGATGATTAAGACTACCTGGGTAGACCTAGTGATTTCTTTTTCAAATGCAAACTTGGAAGGATTAAATTAGACGTAATGTGACATAATAATAGTTCAACCCGTGATTGCTAACAGCCTATTCCATAGGGTATTGATAGACATCGGTGCTTCAATTGATCTAATGTCCTACAGTGCTTATCAAAAGCTCGGGTTTGGCGATAACAAGATGAATTCAACAGGTGGACCACTCTATAGCTTTTCAGGGATATCATCAAAAATCAAGGGGGCGATAGAGTTGCCTATAATGATTGGAGGAAGTCCTTGACCAGCCACGATCCTGGTCAACTTCATGGTATCAAAGTCAAGCCTGCCGACAATGAAATTAATCTTGGGTTAACCATCACTAAATGCCTTTAGGACTATAGTCTCCACCAAACACCTAAAGGTGAGTGTGAGAGTAGCGGCCAGAAGATGATATCTCTCTTCCCCTTTTGGGAGGGGGGAAGGACTTGCAACCCATCCTCTCTCCTCTCTTTCTCTTTCATGAGGGAGGGGTGTGTCGTGTGTGTTTACCCTGTAGGCTTCGCACCACCGTATCACCGCTTGGAGATATGTGGACCTATTTCGCAAGAAAGTAAAGTTCATTATTCGATATGGAGATTTGATGATGGTCCAATATGGGGATCGGGATCATGCAAAAGGGGTTTGGAGTCGCCACCTAGGGTTACAGGCCTAGGACCCTAGGGTGGGCCTGATTCCTAAGAAAGGGGCCCGATAATTGGTCTGGTCCAGAGATTTAGGGTAAGTGTCAGGTTATAGGATTGGGAAGGTGTTAGGCACCAAATCTGCCTGGTTTAATCGATCTTCCTACTAGATGCTTAAGAACGAACATTTTCCACGATTATTCCTATTCCATATGCATGGCTAAGTTGTCACACATATGTACATTGACTGAATTTAAATAACTATGTAAGCTAAAACCAGGTCTATATAAAGTCTACATTGTGCTAATTTGGGTAAGAAATTATACCTGAGCTTTACCCCTATTTCGAGTCAAGAGAGGTGGATCCCCTGGTTGATGCTAGTACGAACTAGTTTCTAGATTCTCCTGGCTCAGGGAAAGTTGGTCTTGACCTTCAACTTCCTTACTTGAGAGATGTTGATTGTGATGATATCCGGACAAAGTTCCAGCTAGAAACGATTACTTTCATATTTGAATTCAGATAGAGCTTTGGTTGGGGAAGGTTATTTTCAAATTTGGATTCGTACAGGGCTTCTACTAGGGAAGGCTATTTTTGAGCTTAGGATGAAGTGGCACTCCGACAGAGCTTCCACTAGGGATAGCCTATGGGAGGGCTAGGCTGAGGTGGCACTTCGGTAGAGCTTCAGATGGGAATGGCTATTTTTGGAAAGATTTCAGGGGCACTCGGGCAGAGCTTCCACTAGGAACAGCTATTTTTGGAAATAAATAGATTGACCTAAAAATGGATTGAAGATCCCCAAAGCCCTGAAGAACACTTTGAAGATCCTAACAGAACTCCGGATCTTGACAAAGATTTCTTCGTAGACTCGAAGAACTTCAAGGGGGGAGGGATTTCTACTTTTGGTAAAAACTAAGAACACTCAAAGGAGGGAAGCTAAACAAATACTATTTTGGCAAAAAATGGATTGAACTAAAAACTTGGATTGAAAATCTTCAAATTCCTGAAGAACACTTCAAAGATCCGAAACTTGACGAAGATCGCTCCGAAGACCTGAAGAAACTCAAAGGGGGAGAGGAGGAGGAGAGAGGGCAGAGCTTCTCTCTGTAAGGGTGGTTGTGGGGTTATGATATTGGCATCCAAAAACCAAAGGGAGGGGGGTGTTTATAGGATCCTTAAACCAATGGGGCGGGAAAGGGGAATTTCCTAGCCAATGGGGCAAAAAGTGGGTTTTTTGGACTAATGGGACGAAAGTAAGAAAATTTGGACCAATGGGAGAGAGGGGGATTTTCTTGGGCCAATGGGGGAAAAGGTAACTTTTCTGGGCCAATAAGGTAAAATGATTCTCTTTTTGGGCCAATGGGAGGTTGCAGTGTAGGGTATGCTGGCGAGGTAGTGTATATGCACAAGTGGGTGAAGAGGCCATTGACGGCGGCATACGAGGCTTGGTCAAGGTGCACGGGTGCACAGGGTTGGTAGGCAACGTGCATGGGTGTGCAGGTAGTGGCGCATGGGTGTGCAGGCAATGGTGCATGGGTGTGCAGGCAATAGCGCATGGGTGTGAAGGCAGTGGTGCATGGGTGTGCGGGTAGGGGCGCCAGGCATGCACGCAGGGGCATACAGGCCTGCATGCGGGGGTGCATAGGCATACATGCGAGGACGCACAGGCCTACACGCGGGGACACACAGGCATGCACGAGGGGGGGCACAGGCCTGCATGTGGGGGATGCACGCGGGGGTGTGCACGGGGTTGTGCTACAGGTTGGCTGGCTAGCCAGCCTGTGCAGTACGCATGTAGGAAATGTGATTTTTTGGGGATGATTGCAGGAGATCCGATGGTGGTCCGATTTTGACGTACTATTTATCATCAGAATCGTATTTCTGAGTACTATCCATCCGTATGGTCATCATGACCAGATTCCTTTGTATATAAAATGTCAAAATTTGACCCTCTTCCCTTTCACGCGGTTTTTGGGGTTTTCGGGTAGGTGGGGAATTTTTGGGTATTTGGGTAGGTGGAGAATGTTTCCAGGTTTCTAGCAGGTTGGCTAGTGTGCGTGGTATGCACATAGGAAAATGTGATTTTTTGGGGATGACTGTGGGAGATCCGATGGTCTGATTTTGACGTACCATATATCGTCAAGATCGTATTTCCAAGTACTATCTATCTGTTCGGTCATCTTGATTGGATTCCTTCGTATATAAAAAGTCAAAATTGGACCATCTTTTCTCCTGCGTGAGGTTTTCAGGGTTTTCATATAGGGGATGTTTTTGGGTTTTCTTAGTCAATCATCACCTCTATTGATCGGAAGTCGGAAGTCACAAGTTAGAAGTCGCGTCCAATATTTGCATTTCATCATAGCCAGGGGAGAGTGACAAAATTGGGTGTCTACAGTCAGGTTCCCAACAGGGGCATAGGACAAGTGAATGTAATTCAAATCAGAAGGAATCCAAGGAATGCTACTCCAACTTCGTCAATTGGACTAAATCTCATGCTTGAGAATGGCATGAGACAGCAGAGTAGATGACATGAGTGATGAATCCTAGATGTAGGAAGGGGAACCGATGGAAGACCCGGTCTAAATATAGCTACACGATGATCAGCTGGACAGAATAGTGAAGATCTGTGAAATGTTAAACCAAGGGCAAAGGGACAAAATTGTGGGGTTCGCCTGTTTAGTTGTCACATACCTAGAATTCCTTGAAATGTGGCAGAGCATAGCCTGAATGTTGACTAGCCCAAGAAGCATGTTCGGCAAAAGAAGAGAAAATTTTCCCCAAAAATGCAAGCAATCATCAACGATGAAGTGGAGAAGCTTCAGAGGTCAAGGCTTCTTGAGGGAGGTCAAATTCCCAACCTTGTTGACGAATGTGTTCATGGTGCCAAAGTCTAATGGTAAGTGGAGGATCTGCATTGATTCGGGCATTTCCTGGTCCGAAGAATGTCTCTACCCCATCTCACTTACTTTATGTTGATGAAATTTTCGTATTTATTAGTGCAGACTTAAGAGGGGTGAAACATCTTAAGAGGTTTTTGGATAAGTATCAGGCCTATAGCTCAGTGGCTGCAGCGTTTTGAGAGGGCATTTCCTAGCAGCGTTAGATACTCCCAAAAAGTCCTATTTGTGTTCTTTAATTTGGCTTGGGATTAGGAAATTTGGGAGTTTATGATTTTGAAAGAACGTTGGATTCATCAAGAATGATAGCTTGATAGCTTCTCTCGTTGGTGGGTCTAGTGGAACTAGTAGAATCAGTAATCTCAAGGATTCCTATTCATAATTCTGTAGTTTACTAGTGGCCTTAAAATTCAATCAAAACTATAGAAAGGTGGATAAGAAATTTTATCTGGTTGGGAGATATGGAGGTCCAAAAGAAGATTGTGGTGAAATGGGAAGATAATTGTAAGCCAAAACAGGAAGGAGGTTTGGGTATAAGGAAGCTGTGAGATGTCAACAAGCCTGCTTGAGTAAGTTGGCCTAGAAAATTAAGTATGAGGATTCCATATTGTCTCGATTTTTCAGAGCAAGGTTTGTGAATGCAGATGGATCCCTTAAAATGCTTTCAATGGCAGGTAGAGTGGAGCTTGTTAAGTCAGTAATGGAGAGTACTCTTATTCATAACTTTGCGGTCTACCTTTGGCCTGCTACTTCTATTTGTCTAATGGAAAGATGGATTCAGAACTTTATATGAACTGGGGAAGCTGAGAATATCTGGCCAGGATATAAAAAGGTGTGGAATTTTATTTCAGAGATGGAGAGATAGACGGTTTAGAATGGAGATAAGATAAATTCTTGGAAAGACAGGTGGATTATACCTATTCCAATTGCTGAATTATCAGGAATTGACACGAGTTGGTTTAGAGGGGTGAAAATGAATGTAGCAAATTTGATTTTTCAGGACATATGGCGTTTTCCAAGAGTGGAGTCATCATTTCTTAAAAAGATGTTTGAAAGGGTAAGGCTGATTCATATATCTTCAGTGGAGGATATCTGTCAATTATCTACATCTGGGAAATTCTCAAATAAATCGGCAACGTAAGAACTAAGGAAAAAAAAATCCAAAGGTGAGTTGCTCTTTTATAATCTGGAAAGCTATTCTTCAACCTCGGCAGGTGGCATTTGGATGGAGACTTCTGCATTATAGATTGGCGACTGATGATAAGGTGCATAAGCGTGGAGTTTCTTTCCCTTCTAGGTGTGTGCTTTGTGGTAATGTTGAAGAGATGACGTCCCACCTATTTTTCCAGTGTGATTATGCTTTCCCTATATGGAGGGATTTTTGTGATTTCTTTGGCTTTGGATGGTCTTCTTTTGATACAGTGGAAGATTTGTTTTCTTGGTGGAAGTTAAAGGGGAAATCATCCCCATTCAGATGTATATGGATGAGTGGTGCAATGCTTATTCCATATTATGTTTGGCTGGAGCATAATGCCAGGCGTCATGAGGAAGAATCTATGCAATACAAGCACCTTTTTCAATGGTGATAGGTAAGATTAGAATGATCTCTATTGTTCATACAGGAAAGACGCTGTCTATTTCTGATTTATTGAATTCAAGAAGAATGTGATTTCCTCGGATTAATTTTAGCGCAAAGACATTGTAGAAATTTTCTGGTGTTCTCCTCCCTCAGGCGGGACAAAGTTGAATACTGATGGATGTTTCTTAAGGAATCCAAGAAAGGCAGGAGTTCGTGGAGTTTTTAGAATGACAAGGCTAAAATTATTCTAAACTTCAGAGATTTTATTCATGTCAATACAAATTTTGAAGCAGAATTTATAGCAATTATTACTGGAATGGACCATGCAAAAACCCAAGGGATTCATTATCTTTGGATAGAATGTACGGGGTAGCAGTGGTTACTCTTCTTCTTAAGGGGTCCCTTGGTTTATGAGGCAAAGATGGATGGGTCTAAGTTCTATCTTAATTCTATGGAGTGGAAAGTTACTTATTGTCATCGTGAAGCTAATACCATAGCTGATTTTTTTGCAAAATCGGCTGCTAGATTTGAAGCTTCAGATCTAATGATAACATGGGCTCCCTTGGTTAAGTTGGATTTGGAAATGGATGCAATGCATCATCCTCGCTATCATTTTCAATCAAGTTAGGAATTATTTCTAGTGCTAGTTAGGAAAGTTGGGGCTCGCTCCTACTGATGGCAAATGCCGAAGGTGGGAATGGTGTCTCTTTTATTCTATCTTTGTTTATTGATTATGTATAGCTTGAACGAATAGTTCTCTGTATATTTTTATTATTTTTTTTTCTGATTGGATACAAATGACTTCCTAGTGAAAAAAACATTGGATTGTTGGTAGTGGTACTGATATCTCTTTCTGGTTGGATCGATGGTTGTCTGAGAAGTCAATCATTGAAACCACAGACTACTTGTTTGATATACCTCTAGAAGCGAAGGTCCCTGATTTTATTGTTGATGGAAAGTGGGGCTGCCCCCTGTTCTCTCTCTAGTGCTTCAAAATCTCTGCTTTGTGATTTAGAATTTCCCTCTCCCTTTGGTTTCACAATCGGATAGAAGAATATGGTCTCTCATGCAACCAGGAAGATTCTCGGTCTTCTCAGCTTGGGAATGTATTCGGTCAAGTTCATTAAAGGTACCTTGGCATCACTCGGTTTGGGATAAGGTGTTTCCCCTCATTCTTCCACTTTTGGGTGGCGAGTGGTGCATGGCAGCATTCCAACTGATGAAAAAGTAATGGGATGTGTAGTTCCAATGGCTACTAGACGTTCGCAGTGTTGTGTAGATTCAAAATCTATTGAGCATATTTTCTTGAACCATAGGTTCTCTGTGACGGTCTACACAAAGATTCTTAGTACTTTTTTTTATATTGGCTTGGCTTCCCTTCCATTCAGGAATTGTTCTCTAAGTGGAAGAGGAAGTCAATTGTCTCTCCCTTGAAGCAAATTTGGTCTACCTCTTTAATATTATCTTCACCAGATTTTGATGGAAAGGAACCGCAGAAGGTATTATAATAACAGTAGACCATCAAGACTGGTGGTAATAGCTATTCTCAATGACCTACAGGGGTTATCTTTTATCTTCCCGGTGGTTATCAAGGCCTTGAAAGAACTGTTGCTATCAGCCTCTTTACACCTGTCTAGAGCCAATCCTAGACCAAAAATCATCAAAGAATTATATTGGGTGAGCCCTCCAGTTGGCTATTGTAAAATAAATATTGATGGTTGTTCCCTTGGTAATCTAGGTTATGCAAGTGTAGATGGGGTCATTCGTAATGAGCTAGGAAATGCTATTAGATGCTTTGCATCCTTTGTTTGTGTCTCCACAAACTTTGATGTGGAGTTCACTGCATTTTTTTAAGCTTTTCCTATCACCAAGCTACTTGACATGGATTGATGTAGAATGCGATAATGTTGTGGTATGGTGTATTTTGAAGAAATCAATCCCATGGAAGTACAAACAACTGTGGCTGTGTTATTTGGGGTTCTTAGACGGTATACGTTGGAGTATCCACAATTGCTATCGAGAAGTTAACGTTGTGATTAATGGTCTGGCCAAAAATGTTGTTGCAACTCGTAGTTCTACTATTTGGGTTACTATTGCTAGATTTTCTTTCAATGATATAGAGTGGGACGTAATTGGGAAACCAAGGTTTCGATTTTCGTGACTTGTGGTTTCTAATTTTCTCGTCTCGATTTCCTCTCACTTTCAATGATATAGAGTGGGACGCAATTAGGAGATTGAATTTTGTTTGCTATAGCCTTTGGGGCATCTTTGTGCTCCCTTTTTATTTATAATATAATCTTTGCTGACCTTAAGAAAAAAAGAAACACTATCAAGAATAAATGATTCATGGCAAAGATGCCTCAAGTCCTATGGAGGATTTAGTAATCTCCAAGCATGTTTGACCGACAAAGCCTTATTATGGTAACTAAAACTATGAAAACTTAAACCACCACTCACCTTAGGGAGACATAAAAACTTTCAAGCAATACGTGACCAATTTTATGATCCCCAGACCCAACCCGCCAAAATCTAGCACTGATAGAGTAATTTATAGATGAAGGAAAAATAAATGCAGACATCTAGTAAGTCGGAACTAAATTGAGAACCGATTTGATTAACACAGATCTATCAGCTTGTGATAGCAGAGGAGCTTTCCACATTCCAAGCTTGGCAGTTAATGTAGAAATGCAACCCTAAAATGATGCAAAAGATAATGAAAAAACAAAAACAAGCAATGCCCACAGATTTACGAGGTTCAACAAGATTGCCTACGTCTTTAGGATGAGATCCTGCTTCACTATCAATGGAGAATAGGGTTACAGCGCTCGTTCCTCACACCTCTCAGTATTGCTTGCATTATAGAGAAAGAAACCCTCGCTACAAATATATAGCAAAAAAAAACCCTAATCCAGAAAGTACACAATTGCCCTCAAATAAAAAATTCGAATAGGGGGCTAGTGGGACCGTCGTCCTGCCTGTCAAGGTGCTACACTAGTACTCCCTAGATTAAACTCTGACGGAATACAAGACATCGTACACCAACAATCTCCACCTTGGCTTGAATTCTGTCGAGCCTCCTATAAAGATAACCTGTAGACCTCTTCATCCTTGTACCTCATAAGAGGTACAAACACGCACCCATTTGGTGCGTCCCTCATCTTCAATAGTAAGTAATATTAATTAAGTCCAAACAGGACTCGAACTTCTTTGTAGTAACTGGCTTGGTAAACATATCTGTAGGATTGAGATCTGTATGAATTTTTCTCCAGTGAATACTGCCCTCTGACACAAGCTCCCTAATCTTATGAAATCTCACATCAATATGCTTTGTCCTTGCATGAAACACCTGATTCTTTGCAAGATGTATAGCACTCTGACTATCACAATGTAACACTATACCTCCTTGCTCCAACCCCATCTCATGAACCAGTCTTGCCAACCAAACTCCTTCCTTCGCTGCCTCAACTGCCGCCATGTACTCTACCTCTGTAGTGGACAATGCAATTGTAGACTGAAGCATCACACTCCATGATATAGGTCCACTAGCCAATGTAAATAAATATCTTACAGCAGACCTCCCCTTGTGTAAATCACCAGCAAACATAACCTACCAATTCTGTGGAACTTCCCTTGCCACTAAACATAATACCTATATCTTTAGTCTTGCTTAAATATCTGAAGATCTACTTAATTGCATTCCAATACTCTTTCCCTGGATTACTCATGTATCTGCTAACAACACTGACTGTATGAGACAAATCTGGCCTGCTACAAACCATAGCATACATGAGACTCCCAACTGCGCTAGCATAAGGGACCTGAGACATCTGCTCTACCTCCTCATGTGTTGTAGGGCATTCCCTTTCAGATAACTTGAAGTGGCTAGCTAACGGAGTGCTAATCGGCTTAGCTTTTTTCATATTGAAACATTCTAGCACCTTTTCAATATACCTCTTCTGAGTTATTCAAAATTTACTTGCATTTCTATCTCTAAGGATTTCCATGCCAAGGATCTTCTTAGCAACACCAAGAACCTTCATCTCAAATTTAACACTCGACAAAGACTTCAAAGAGACTATGTCATGTTTGTTCTTTGCAGCAATGAGCATATCATCAACATAAAGCATCAACAAAGTAATGGAATTATCACTTGACACTTTATAATAAACACAGCTATCATACTCACTTCTTATGTAGTGAATCTTCATCATGTGGGAATCAAAGCACTTGTACCACTGCCTAGGAGATTGCTTAAGACCATAAAGCGACCTCTTAAACAAAAAAAAACATGATATTCCTTTCCCTGCACCTTGAAACCTTTAGGCTACTCCATTTAAATCTGTTCCTCCAAGTCACCATGAAGAAATGCAATCTTCACATCAAGTTGTTCAAGTTTCAAATCATACATGGCGACCAAAGCAAGTAGTACCCTGATTGAAGTGTGTTTCACCACTAAAAAGAATATTTCATTATAGTCTATCCCCTCCTTCTGTGTATAGCCCTTGGCTACAAGTCTGGCCTTATACCTTTCACGCTCCTTCTCAGATACTGCCTCTTTCTTACAAAAGACCCATTTACACCCAATGATTTTTCTTCCTTTGGGTTTTTCCACAATCTCCCAAGTCTTGTTCTTCTACAGAGACTCCATTTCCTCCATCATAGCTACCATCCATTTATCATATTGTGCATCACTCAAAGCATCATGGTAGGAATATGGATCACTTGTACTTATAGTGAGGGCATAGGCAGCCATGTCCTCAAACCCATATCTCACAAGTGCTTTATGAGTATGTTTCCCTTTACCCTTTGCTACAGTATAGGGAACTTCTACTGCTTCCTGTTGTCCTGGTAAGTCACTGGATGACTCATTTTCTCTTGTTGTTTCTGACTCATCTAACTCCACCTGCACAATAGAACCATCTTTATTTTCACCAACTATTTGTGAATTGTATTTTGACTTCACCATATGAGACTCATCAAACACAACGTCCCTATTAACCACAACTTTCTGTGAACTTGGATCCCATAACTTGAATCCCTTTACACATTTCTTAAAACCAAGAAAGATGCATTGTTTAGACTTCGAGTCTAACTTTGAATGCTTCTTATTCTCAACATGTGCATAGGCTGGACAACCAAATATTTTTAGAATAGGATAATCTACTGGTTCTCCTGTCCATACCTATTCGGGAATTTTACAATCAATCGCCTTTGATGGAGACCTGTTGATGAGGAAACATGCCATATTCACTGCTTCTACCCAAAATCTCTTACTCAACCCTACATTCAGCATCATACTCCAAGCTCTTTCTAGAAGTGTTCTGTTCATCCTTTCAGCTACACCATTTTGCTGTGTTGTCTTTGGAACCGTGAAGCGACATGTAATCCCTTCATCTTTACACAATTCTAGAAATGGCTTGTACTTGTATTCCCCTTCATTATCTGTTCTCAAGTACTTAATTTTCTTTCCTGTCTTCCTTTCTACCTTAGCCTTCCATTCCTTAAATTTAATGAACACCTCACTTTTATGCTTCATGAAGTAGATCCAGACTTTCCTTGAGTAATCATCAACAAAGGTCACGAAGTATTCTACCCCACTTTAAGATTTTGTTGTTGAAGGACCCCATACATCGCTGTGTACATAATCAAACACCCATTTATTCTTATGTTTTGCAATTTTGAAACTAACCTTGCACTGTTTCCCGAACACACAATACTTATAGAAGTTCAGTTTACAAGTTTTCACTCCCTTCAACAGTTTTCTTTTATGAAGCTCCATCAATCCTCTTTCTCCCATATGCCCTAACTGCATATGCCACAGATATGTATCATTTGTATCAAATCCTACATCTGTAGTCACAGATGCTTCACCTGTAATAGTGCTCCCTATGAGTTTGTATAGGTTTTCTATTAGTTGTCCCTTCATGACAACCATAACACCCTTAATAATTTTGAAAACTCCACCTTCAGCTGTGTACTTGCAGCCATTTGAGTCAAGTGCCCCCAAAGATACTAAGTTTTTCCTTAATTCTAGTACATGTCTCACATCTGCTAAAGTTCTTACTATCCCATCAAATATCTTGATTTTGATAGTGCCTATCCCAATGGTCTTGCTACAACATCATTCCCCATTAGGACAGACCCACCATTATATGGTTGATATGTATCAAACATATCCTTATGTGGACATATGTGATAAGAACATCCAGAATCTAAAATCCAAGAATCAGAAGATTGATTCTTACCTGATGATATAGAGAGTACATCTCCATCATCTCCATCTGAACTGCCAGCCACGCTAGCTTCCTCAGATGCCTTATCTACACCTTTCTTCTTCAAGTCCGCCTACTTCTTCAAGCACTCTCTTTTCAGATGACCTTCCTTCTTGCAATAGTAACAAGAGACGTTTGTCTTTGTCCCTTTTGATTTTGATCGACTCTTCCCAGATCCCTTCTGATTTGATATCCCTCTTTCCTACTCCTTGTCACCTCCAAAAAGACCTTCTCCTTAAGATTTCGTACTACTTGCCTTCTTCCTTGTATCATTGGACCTAAAGGCAGCCGCGACTTCATCCATCTCAAGGGTCTCCTTCCCGTACAAGAGTCGTTACCAGGTAATCATATAACTCTGGAAGTGATGATAGCAACAGTAACGCCTTGTCTTCATCCTCGATCTTAACCTCCAGGTTTGCAAGTTTACTTACGATCTGATTGAACATGTTAAGATGCTCTAATAGATCCATACCTTCCTCCATCTGTAGAGAATACAATTGCTTTTTCATGAACAACTTGTTTATTAAGGACTTCGTCATGTAGATGATTTCAAGTTTCACCCATAATTGCAGTGCTGATTCGATACCCACAACATATTATAGGGCATCATCAGAAAGATTCAATCGAATAGCACTTACCGCCATTTCCTCCATCTTCTCCCAATCTTCGTCAGTAATTTTTGTAGGTTTCTTCGACTTCCCCAACAACATTTTCGCCAAACCTTGTTATATCAGAAGTCCTTCATCCTTTGACTCCAGAGAGTGAAATTATTCTTCCCATTGAACTGCTCGATATCATACTTGACCTTCGATCCCTTCCCTGCCATCATGATAGTAAACCCTAGAAAACGAAAACCTAAAAAATGGAAACCCAGAGCTCTGATATCAATTTTTAGAAATGCAACCCTAAAACAATGCAGAAGATAATGGAAAAACAAGAACAAGCAATGCACACAGATTTACGAGGTTCGACAAGATTGCCTACGTCCCTAGTGAGATGAGATCCTGCTTCACTATCAATGGAGAATAGGGTTACAGTGCTCGTCCCTCACACCTCTCAGTATTGCTTGCATTACGAAGAAAGAAACCCTCACTACATATATATATAGCGAAAAAAACCCTAATCCGAAAAGTAAACAATTGCCCTCAAATAAAAAATTCGAGCAGGGGCTGCACCCCCCTACACCCTCTGTTATGCAGGGGGCCTTTTGGCCCCCTTGCAACCCCCACGGCCTGCTAACCGGCTAGCAGGACCGTCATCCTGCCTGTCGAGGTGCTGCACCAGTACTCCTTGAATTAAACTCTGACGGAATACAAGACATTGTACACCAACAATTAACGATTCAAGACATTATTGCAGATAACCTTCTTACCTTTTTTGAAACTAGTGGAGTTCTAAGATGTGTTGAACCCTCTTCCATAGGTTATACCCCAAGCACAATAAAGACTTTATCATTATTTTGGCTCAGATTGCTCTCATATGAAATTTCACCACAAGAAACTCAATCATTTGTGCCCATATATTTGTATCTTTACTTTGTATTTTTAATCATCCATTTGTTTCTGAAAATTGATTTTTTATTTTTTTCAAAATATATAATTATTCAAGTTTTATATTTCCATAGGGGGTGTTTAATCTTTTTTCCTTGATGACAATGCCGAAGGTGAGGAATTTGAGATCACCCTCTTTAGTTTTTGTGGGTAGATTCCTTCTTGTACATGGATTTTGTTTTCTTTCTTGTATATCTTGTATATTTCTCTTTTCCATTTTTTAATACAAATGATATTCTAGTGAAAAAAATTGCCATATGTCAAACTCCCTCCTAAAGTGCAATGGTCAGCCAGAGCAATAGATCTGGTCCTATGAACTTTGGGTACTAACCAATCTACCAGATCACACAGGCTATAGCAAAGAAGGGTGTAATTATCTCCGGCCACATTACAAGCTTCTCCAAAGACAGTTCTAGACTCTTTTCAACCTGCAAGCTTCCCTGTCAATACATCACCAATACCCCCCTCTC
>NC_056567.1:11260423-11403116 GCF_013358625.1 Macadamia integrifolia
TTTTGCCAAGGATTACCCCATACAAACCAGTTGCGATACAGAATCAGCCTCCTGTTCATAGACCCGCTTTGACTTAGGTAGTCCACCTCTAAGAAGACTGTATACATTATCATCTGAAGAGGTTAAAGCAAGCCCTGATGTCGTAGTAGGTACCCTATCTATCTCAGGTATACCAACTTATGTATTATTTGACTCTGATGCATCATATTCTTTTATATCTAGAAGAATTGTTAGAAAAATCGACATGACACCCAGGGCTCTAGAAAGTAAATTGATTGTTAGCACACCTACAGGCAAGGTGACCCAATTAAATGAAATGTATGGACCATGTCCCATTGATATAGGTGGAAAGAAGCTTAATGCCCAGCTTATCAAATTCAATATGTAGAATTTTGATGTTATATTGGGCATGGATTGGTTATCTACTCACCGGGCAAATGTGATGTGTGCCGAGAAGTAAATTAAGGTAGTGAGTGATGATGGTGAAGAGCTTGTGTATAAAGTAGGTAAGATAAAACAAACTAGAGAGTTTCTTATCTCTGCATTACAAGTGATAAAATTATTGAAAGATGGATGTCAAGGCTACCTAGCTTCAGTACAAGATGTAGAAGCAAAGGTCACACCATTAGAGGAATTGAATGTAGTTAGGGAGTTCCCCAATGTCTTCCTAGATTATTTAACCCTGCTCCCACCTGACAGGGAGTTAGAGTTTGCCATTAATTTGGTTCTTGGAGCATCTCCAGTGTCTAAAGCTCCTTACAGAATGGCACCACCCGAATTAAAGGAGTTGCAAACTCAGTTGTAGGATTTGTTAGAGAAAGGATTTATATGCCCAAGTGTTTCTCCTTGGGGTGCCCCAGTTCTATTTGTCAAAAAGAAGAATAGGAGTTTGCAAATGTGTATAGATTACTAGGAATTGAACAAGTTGACCATCAAGAACCGGTACCTATTGCCACGCATAGATGACCTTTTCGATTAGTTGCAAGGTGCTAAGGTGTTCTTGAAGATTGATATTAGGTCAGCTCAAGATAAAGAGCAGTGATATACCCAAGATGGCCTTTATAAATTCCCGGTACAGCCATTATAAATTCCTGGTGCCATCTTTTGGGGTGACTAATGCACTAGCAACCTTTATGGATCTGATGAATTGAGTATTTTATGATGTTCTTGATGAGTGAGTCATCATTTTAATTGATGACATCTTGATATACTCAAAAAATGAAGAAGAGCATACACAACACTTGCTAATGGTACTTCAAAGATTAATAGAGCAATAGTTATATGAAAAATTCAGAAAACCTGAAATTTTGGTTGAAGCAAGTTAGATTTCTAGGGCATATAGTGTCTGAGAATGGAATCGAAGTTGACCCAAGAAAAGTAAAAGCAGTAGTAGAGTGGGAAGCTCCTAAGAATGCCATAGAGATCAAAAGTTTCTTCGGATTGGCAGGCTACTACTGGCAGTTCATTAAAAATTTTTCCCGAATCACCGCCCCAATGACCAGTTTGACCAGAAAGGGGGTGAATTTTGAATGGTTAAAGGAATGTGAAAATAGTTTTCAGGAGCTAAGGAAATGATTGGTGTCAGCCACAGTGTTAACAATTCCTAAGGGCACCAGTGGTATGACTGCCTACACTGATGCTTTCAGAATTGGGTTAGGTTGCATTCTTATGCAACATGGCAAGGTAGTGGCTTATGCATCTAGACAATTAAAAGAGTATGAGAAGAACTATCCCACTCATAATCTAGAGCTGACGGCAGTTATCTTTGCCTTGAAAATCTGGTGCCATTATTTGTATGGGGAAAAGTGCAAGATATTCAATGATCACAAAAGTCTCAAGTACTTCTTCACCCAGAGAGATTTGAACATGAGACAGAGGAGATGGCTAGAACTCATGAAAGATTATAACTGTGAT
The DNA here is from genome assembly GCF_013358625.1 of Macadamia integrifolia. Taxonomy (NCBI): domain Eukaryota; kingdom Viridiplantae; phylum Streptophyta; class Magnoliopsida; order Proteales; family Proteaceae; genus Macadamia; species Macadamia integrifolia. The sequence goes on from NC_056567.1 coordinate 11,262,338, forward strand.
ATATAATACCATCTAGGCAAGTCCAATGTGGGGGCGGATGCACTGAGCCGGAAAGCTGAAACTGTAATACTTGATAATTTGACCACCAGCCCACAACTTAAGCAAGAAGCCATGTTGATGGATGAAATCATTTTGAATGAAGGACCGACCTTAGAGCTTGATCAGTAGCCAAAAAATGTCAACCAATTAACCATATCTCTAGTGGCCTGATAAGCACATTTATGTATGAAATCTAGTGTAGTAAAACATGTATTTTACATATTTAGAATGGCGCTACCTTGGGTTTTACTCTCTTTTTGTAGGTTTTATATTTTCAAGGCCTTAAGGACTATCAGGTGCTATATCTCCAATTTTACACGTTAAAAGGTCCTATTTCTTTTCATGATTACGAAGCAGATGAAATTCTGAACAAGATGGACGTGTTCAATTGCAAGTACACATTCGTTTGGTTAACCGTACAAGTGATTATTCTTTTCAGGTCAAAAAAAGAATAATGGATCAGAACTGAACCGAGATGCAGAACCAACCCATCTGTAGTTGTTCCAAGGGTATAAGAAATATTCCAAATGCTAACAAGGATCGATGGACCACATCCTTAAGTGATTGAAGATTCGTTTTTGGTAACAACAACTACCTAGTGTAGTTGGTGAGTTGTGGTGTGCAAAATCCCTTTCTTATTAGGAGGTCTCAAGTTTGAATCTCTTAGCTGCCATTTTATTGAGGTTTTTATTTTAGAAGATTTTCTCTCTCTTACTCATCACTCAAAGGAGGTCGGCCAAAGGGGTTCTTACACAAGAGGAGAGAGAAATAAGGAAATAAAGAGAAAAATAGAAAAAAAGGGAGAAAAAATAGGAAAAAAGAAAGGAAAAAATAATTAAAAAAAATTCATCCAAGATGCTTCCCACTTTTGAAGAAGAGAGAGAAAAAATAAAAAAATAAAAAAATAAAAAAATAAAAAAATAAAAAAGGAAAAATGAAGCAAAATCATTGGAGATTCCCTACTTCTTACAATTCTCTATCTTCTCTCTCCACCTCATGAACAAGATAAAAAAAGATCTTTCTTTTAGAAGCTAAACTCTTTAGCTTCCCTCCCCCATTCTCTATATAATAGAATTAACTCAAGGGGAGGAGGCACTTCATTCTTCTTCTAGGGTTTTTTTTTAGTTGCTCTATCTCTTTCTCTAGTTTTCTCTTTCTCTAGCTCTAGTTCTAGGTTTATGCTTTAAATACTTTTGTAAGTTCTTTTTATTCAATTAATGTACGCACTTTTGATTTAGTCTTTTATTTTTATTGTTTAAAGCAATTGAAGTTGTAATTTTCAAGTTCTAGTTCTAGGCTTAGTTCTAGGTGGCAAGAACAAGCTATGAAGCATGTCTTTTAAGTTCAATTTTTTTTTTTCAGATATGTTTTCTCTAGTACTAGAAATTTCAGATTTGGTTTATTCCAGATCTGGTTTTTCGTACTGGTAGTATTTCAAATTGATCAAGTTTTCAGTTTAAAGGTTGAAGTTCAAGTAAGTAGGTTCCTTCAATAGTCTTCTCTCCCCCCTCTCATTCCCTCTTCTGACTACCCTTTCTTTCTTAATTTAAGATTTTAATTTACATTATTGCTATCCCTTTTTCCCAAGGTTCATGGCTAGTGTATGTGTCGGCTTTGCCCCTCCTAGCCATAGAACCATCATTTTATTGTTTTTATTTTAATTGTCTCCCTTTCCCTAAAGCCAAGTAGAGTAATCCTTGTAAGAGTGACTCTCTAGTCAAATAGGGAAACTCATATATGATGCATCCCTCGGGCTAAGTAGAGAAACCTACTTGTGAGTCTTTCTCTAACTTTATCCCCTTTCTTTTACTTTCTTTTTATTTCAACATTTTTTTCCTTCATTGCTTTTTAATTGCGTGGGGTGTTTATTTTCAGTTATTTATTTATTTAATTTTAATTATATGGCTTGCGTCTTTAAATTCTTAGATGCCGAATGGTTAGGATGTTATTTTGGATACATATGTTTAGGACGGTAATTAAAATTAGATCACAATCATTCATCGGTTTACTTTCGCATTATTAAAAGAAACAAAAAAATAAAGTGGCTGCTCTCCCTGTATTCAACCCGTAGCTACACTGATCCGTATGCTTGTGGTTACATTTTAATCCTAACATGGCCCTACAAGTGCAACCATCCATCAGGTATGAAATAATCATGAAACAACCCATGGATCCTGAATTACAGAAAATCCTAGTTAAAATCCAAGAGCAAATGATGGACGATCCTGATTTCAAAATAGACAGTGACGGAGTAATACTATTTCGGGCCAGGTTCTGTCTACCCAATGACATGGGGATACATGACAAGATAATTAAGGAAGCACATAGTTCTGAGTACATGCTTCACCCCAGAAGCACCAAGATGTACAAAGATCTTAAACAAAGTTATTGGTGGCCAGGGATGATACAGTAGCTCTATATGTGGCACAATGTCTCATATGTTAGAAGGTTAAGGCAGAACAACATCGACCATATGGTACTCTTCAGCCAATCCTAGTACTGGAGTGGAAATGGGACATGATTACTATGGACTTTATCACCGGACTATCCCATACACCCAAGGAAATGGATGCAATTTGGGAGATAGTTGACAGACTCACTAAGACTGCCCATTTCATTCCAATCAAGACTACCTACTCCATGGACAAGCTAGCACAACTTTACATGGAGAATATTGTTCGCTTACATGGAGTACCAGTAAGTATTGTGTCGGACCGAGACCTAAGGTTCACATCTAAATTCTTAAAGAGCCTCTAGCATGCGATGGGGACACAGGTGAACCTAAGCACAACTTTCCATCCACAGATTGATGGGAAATCCAAACGAACTATACAAATACTAGAAGATATCCTCAGAGCCTGTGCAATGGAAGTGAGTGGTAGTTGGGAAGAAAACATACCTCTTATGGAGTTTACTTATAATAATAGTTATCAAGCCACATTTGGAATTGCTCCATATGAGGCATTGTATTACAGAAGGTGCAGGACTCCCTTATATTGGGATGAAGTAGGAGAATAGCGAATGTTTGGGCCAGAAATGATACAGATGACTTGCGATAAGGTTGATGTCATTCATGAGAAAATCAAGGCGGCCCAAGCCCGTTAAAAGTGATATATGGACAACCACAGGAAAGATATTGAATTCCAAGAGGGGGAGAAGGTATTTCTGGAAATCTCTCCTACCAAGGGCTTACACAAGTTCCACAGGAAGGGCAAGTTGAGTCCAAGATATGTTGGCCCGTTTGAGATCTTGAGACCAGTTGGCTTAGTAGCATATATGTTGGCCTTCCACCATCTTTCAGCAACGTACACACTGTATTGCATGTTTCAATGTTGAACCGGTATATACATTATCCATCACATGTGCTAACTATAGAACCAGAGTATTTAGAGGCTGATATAACTTATAAGGAGCAACACACTGAAATCCTGGACCAGAAGATAATGACTCTTCATAACCGATCCATTACTTTTGTGAAGTTGCGATGGGCCAACCATTCACTTGAGGAAGCATCCTGGGCGAAAGAAGATGACATCTAGGCTAAATATCCTCATCTATTTGGACAACCAGGTAACTTCAATTTTGAGGATGAAATTTTTAGGGGGGGTAGATGTAGAGTCCTGCTCTTTAAACCTAATTTATTGATCGATTGGTTTGGTTTGGTCTTGTAGGGTACGAACTAACACTGGTGCCTTATGGTACATGACAACAAGGGTGACATCAAATGCTAGGTAGCCGAACAAGGTTGATCCAGTACCCGAAGTGATTCACATGCCTAAGCCATGACCTTGCACATACCACAAGGTCATGTACGAATAGGAAAGGTATGTTATTATATTTGAATCATAAGAACTTAATGCACAACATGTCGCAAGAGTAAGATATGTGTTCAGATTCTGTTTTCCTCTAAAAATAAAGCAAGGTTGGCTTATTTGGCCAACTGGTGGGTGTCACTGGTAGGTGCATGACCCACTAGTGTGCCCCACCTATATGGGTAACATGTGTGAGGGTCACGACCGGAGAAATGGACTATGCATCTCCCCCATCCTATCTTCTCTCTCTTTCTTCACTTTCATATGAGGGGAAGGGTTCGTGTCAGGGTGTGCTTTGCTTACGGGCTCCGCACCATTGTATCACCGCTTGGAGATATGTGGAGGCCTATTTCACAAGAGTGCAAAATTCATTATTTGAGATGAGGATTTGATGATGGTCCAATTCGGGGATCGGGATCATAAAAATGGGATTTGGAGTTGCTACCTAAGGTTATAGGCCTAGGACCCGGGTGTGGGCCTGATTCCTGAGAAAAGGGCCTAAAATTTGGTCTGGTCTAGAGATTCAGGGTAAGTGTCAAGTTACAGTGTTGGGAAGGTGTTAAGCACCCAATCTGCCTGGTTCAACAGATCTTCTTGCCAGATGCTTGAGAACGAATATTTTTCACAATTATTATTATTCCACATGTATGGCTAAGTTATCACACATATATACATTAATTGGATTCAAACTACTATATACAATAAAACAAGGCATGTATAAAGTCCACAATATGATGAAGTGGTTGACAAATTATACTTGAACTTAACCCCTATTTTGGGTCAATAGGGGTGGGCCCCTTACTAGTACCTGTTTAGACTGTCTTTCATGTTCTCCTGACTCCGGGGAAGATGGTCTTAACCTCAAACTTCCTTTCTTGATAGATGCTGATTGTGATGGTATTTGGATTGGAACAGAGCTTCGGCTAGGGAAGGCTATTTCTAGATTTGGATTCAGACAAAGCTTCAGCTGGGGAAGACTATTTCTGGGCTTGGGATGAGGTGGCACTCCGGCAAAGCTTCAGCTAGGAAAGGCTATTTTTAGATTTAGGATGAGGTGGCACTTTGGTAGAGCTTCTGCTGGGAATAGCTATTTCTGAAAATATTTCAGGCACACTCGGATAGGGGTTCGGCTAGGAACGGCTATTTCTGAAAAAAAATAGGTTGACCTAAAAATGGATTAAAAAACTCCAAAGTCCCAAAGAACACTTTGAAAATCCAAACAGAGTTTCAAATCTTAACAAAGATCTCTTCGTAGACTCGAAAAACCTCAAAAAATGGGGGTTTCTATCTCAGAAACACTCAAGAACACTCAAGAACACTCAAAGGAGGTGGCTTAAGAACATACTGTTTTTGACTAAAAACTAGATCTAACTAAGAATTTGGATTGAAGGTCTTCAAGATCCCGAAGAACACTTCGAAGATCCAAATGAGTTTTTGGATCTTGAGGAAGATTGCTCCAAAGATCAAAAGAAAATCAAGAGGGGGAGGGCAGAAAAATTTCGCTATGAAAGAGGGAAAGGGGATTCTGGTGTCTTGGTCTATTTTTTCTAACGGATAGGGGGGTATTTATAGTTTTTTTTATCAAATAGGAGAGGGGGAAACCCTTTATCCAGTGGACAAAAGGGGAGCTCTTACCTAAATTGAGGGGATAGGATTTTTGTCCAATAGGTAAAGGGGGGAGTTAAAGGAAAAAATGGTTGGGGAAGACCTTTGTCCATTGGGTAAAGAGGGGTGTTGTTTGGGAGAGAGACAACTAGCAAAAAATGGGTTTTTTGGCTTTGAGTGGGTGAAGGGGGGATTTGAAGGCAAAAATGGGTGGGGAGGACTTTTATCCAGTGGGTAAAAGGGGGTTTTCGAAAAAATGGGAGGAAAGAAATTTTAGCAAAACAAAGGCGATTTTCAGAAATGCTAGAGGAGAGAGAAATTTTAACCAAAAAAAGGTCGTTTTCAAAAAAGTGGGAGGAGAGAGAAATTTCAGCCGAAAAAAGATAATTTTTAGAAAAGTAAGAGGAGAGAGAAACACTAATCCCAGCCGTTGGTGACAGCACACGGGACTAGGCCGAAGTGCCCGAGTTATGGTTAGTTTAGGAGGTAGTACGGGTGATGTCACGGGTGCGCGACAGATGAAGCGCTGGTAATGGCCGAGGTGGTGCGGGCATAGGCAGCGGGCATGGTCATGCATGGGTGTGCAGGCAACATGCGTATGGTGTAGGCAAGGTGTGCGCAACTATGCAGCAGGGACACACATGTTGTGTGATGAGGGCGTGCAGGCTGTGTGACGTGGGGCGCAACAAGTAGTGGGGGTACATAGCATGCGACAGGGGCATATAGCCAAGTTGGGTTGGCTGGCTGGCTAGATTAGCTGACTGGCTGGTTGGCTAACTGATCAGTGTGCGCGGCATGCACGTGAAAAAAGTGTGATTTTCTAGGGAAGATTGCAAGCAATCCGACAATCTAATTTTGGCGTACCATATATCACCAGTATCGTATTTCTGAGCACTATCCATTTGTACGATCATCTTGACCAGATTCCTTCATATAAATAAAACCAAAATTGGACCTATTCCCTCAAGCTCAAGGGTTTCCAAGGTTTCAGGCCTAGAAGTGTTTCCATTAGCATCTCTATTGGTCGGAAGCCGAAAGTCACGTCTAAGATCCATATTTCATCATAGCTAGGGGAGAGGTGACAAAATTTGGTGTCTACAGAATGCCTCTCTTTGGCTAAGGCCTATGCCAACGGCCGAAGGGCAAAGAAAAGATCAAAAGATCAACCACATTTTGTCACCCGGAGCATATACTGCCGTCATCTTGCTCAGTTATGACGGAGTTGAAAAAATGCAACAGATAATATCTCCTAACTACTTTGAAGTTGAGAACTTACCTAGGGCTGCCAATTGTGGAAAGGAATTCGCTGCTCTTCCAATCCTGCATAAAAGGTTAGTACTTTGATCTTTGATTTTTCTTAGCTGGGCTTCACATGTGCTAGTTCAGGGAATTTTGGTCTCCAGGTTGGGTCCTTTGACCCAATCTTGACTATCTAGGACTGAAGGTTATAAGAGAAGAATTCGCTACTTTTCCAATCCTATAACAGGTAAAACACTTGATTCTTTGATTTTCCTTACATGTGCTTCACATGTGTCAGTTCAAGGAATTTTGGTCTCCAGGCTGGTTCTTTCGAACCATTCTAGACTATATGGTCTTCCAGGTGGGTTTTTTTGAAATCTGCTGAGGTATATGGTTTTGCAGGTAGGTTCGTTTGAACCGGGCTAGGCTATTTGGCCTTGTCAATTACATGAAAGATACTCACGACTCTTTCCACCTATAAAAGACAATAACAATTGATTTGGATTTTTTATTTGAATTTTAAATTTTGATACTTGATTTGGAATCTTTTAATTTTTTTGTTCTTCTTTGAATTGAATTTGGACTTCTGAATTGGAATCTCAAATTAATATATATATATATATATTTATAAAATGGGTCCTCTCCCCTGTTCATTCTTCATTTTAGCTTTTCTGAGTGAAGTGAATTCCTGGAACTCTCTGGTTTTTTCTTAGAATTTCTCTTCCTTTTTCAAAGTTTTTCACCTTGTTCTTGAAGTTCTTGAAGATCTTCATCTTATTCTTGAAGGAGTTATTTGGAGAATTTGATATTCTTGTGGGTTTTTGTATAAATTGAAAAACTTTCTGGGGCTTCTTGCAATTTAGGAAAGTTTTCAGGGTTTCTTACAATTTCTAAAAATATGGCTGAAAGGAGGAAAAGGAAGACTCTGGGAGAGGTCTAGCTCGAGAGTTGCAACAGTCCTTCTCGTAAGAATGAGGGCCTGGCCGACTGGTATTCCGGGCAGACTCTTCACAACAGCTGGAATCACATATGCAACTCCATATGGGGTTCCTGGGTAAGTCTTTACATTTCATTCATTATTTTGATAATCTTTTATTCCTATTTTGTTGTTCTCTCTTTTTTTTTATTGTATTGTTTTTGCTTTTTGTTTTTTTTTATTTATTATTTTTTTTTGCATTATTTATTTCCATTAGCATGAGGTGAAGGAACCACCTACCTTGGGCTCATATGGCCATCTGAACATAGTTCAGTCCTAGCATAGGATGCTCCCTCGCAGTTTGAAGGAGATAGTTGATGATACCTATCTGTGCTAGCTAGCCCTTGTAGAGACCTAAAAGTTTAATCTGGCATTGGTGGGGGTCCTAATGGAGTGGTGGTGGTCGTGTACTCATACTTTCCACCTTCCTGTTGGTGAGATCACCATTACGCCTATGTGCTTCTATGCCTTGACAGGCATTCCATTTGGGGGTAGATCCATGACCCTACTCTCAAGATTTCTGACTGCCATAGAGTTTGCAGATCTGACCAGTATCACCATTAAAGCAAGCCAGACATGCATCCGCCTAGGGGAGATTAGTCCCGATGGTGGAAGGTCGGCCTGGGGGAGAATCTAGGCAACATGTCTCAGATAGCACGTACCTTTCTACTGTTTGTCGTGGGTCAGTGCCTCTTCAGTGACCTTAGAGGGGGAGTAGATATCCGCCTAGTGTACTTCCTCAAAGATCTTCACACAATAGATTCTTGGGACTGGGGCGGGGTAGCGCATGCATATCTCCTGCGGTCCCTAAATCTGCTGTCCTATGGAGATAGGGGGCCTCAAGGGGGCAGGCTACATTATCCAAGTAAATTTCCTTCTCATATCTATTTTCTTTCAGTCATTTGGTTGGCATTTTCTTACTTTGATTTCTTAAAATAGCCCTAGTGTTTTGAGCACCTGGGAACCATAGCCCCTAAACTGAGGGATCCTGAGACATTCTTCTTCTCCCTGGCCACAAAGTGGGGAGATAACCAGGTGGTCTGGGCCCGATGCCATCCTCTGGGGACCACTGCTCAGTCTCTTTTGACGATCTCACTGAAGTATGCCATATCTGACGCTAAAATTCTATTTGCTGATGCTATTCTTACCCTTCCTTTGTTGTGCAGGTTACTTGGAGGCCATTCCATGACCTTGTGTTTCTAGATTCTAAGAGAGTCACCTTGGCTCATCATTGTCTGAGAATTGAGTCCTTTTCGAGGGTATGTAGGGCCATGCCTGGTACTTAGGAGAGAGAGTAGTACCCCAGTGGTCAGATATCAATCCACGCCCTTTTTCCGATCTTCCTCCACCCACTATGCATTGTCCAGAGATTGTCCCTGTAGACGAGATGAAGTACTTGGCTAATGGAATATCGGAGGACTTCTTTCTTGATCCGAATAGGGACTACATAGCCTTCTTAGAGGAGGAGACATTGTGCACCCCTCTCTGGCCCAATGGTCCAGTGGTACATTACCCTTTCTTGAGTATTTCTTGCAGATTCTTCCTTGTTTTGGTCTTGATTGATGTTCTTTCAGGGGAGAGTGAAACGTGTAGATCCTTCTGTTGTTCGGTCGCATGCCAGTGCTACCGATCCTTCATAAACAGGACCCTCTACTAGTGTCAGTGGGTCACTCAAGGTTGCAAATGTCTCCTTTCGTGGCCTCCCTACCTGGACCTATCCCAACACGGCCAACCCAAGTCTCCCTCGTCTTCTGGAGCCGAGCAAAAATGTAGACGCTTCCCTTAGGTTACCTATTCCTTATGATTATGTGCATATCTGATAATTTTCTAATTAGATCTTGACTTCCTTTGGCTAATGTGCTCTTTCTCAGATGTCCCCGGAGGTCTATGCTGAGATTAGGAGGATGCACTATGGCCTGTTCGAGGTGATAGTTGGCAAGAATCGGGAGATTACCCAGTAGTGTACACTGATTGAGGACCTGACCTAGAGGCTGGAGTAGGTTGGAGCAGCATCTATGGATTCCCCAGTGCTTTATGAGGCTGGTTCAGAGTATGGTTCGGATGATGGCTTCTGACCCATAGGAATTTGTTCTTGTATTTCCTGCAAACACAAACACATGGATATTTTCTTTCTTTTTTCTTTTTCCCTCTACTTATTTGTTCATTATTTTATTTTAGCATCTCTATGAAAACTTACTTTTGGCCCAAAGAAAATCTTTCTTTTTGTTTTATTCTTTTTTTTTTTTTTGCTTGTAATTCTTAGGCACAATCAATTCCATAACTCAAGTTATAATTAGAATAATTGGGATGCCACAAAAATCCAAGCACCTCCTCATTCCATTAACAAGTGAATTACATGAAAAGGGGGACCACTTTCTTACCACAGATGGGATAGGTGAATACAAGGTGGGGAGACAATTCTTGAGGTGGGTGAAAGTTCACTAATTCTTCTGGGTCCGTCTCCTCAAGCCCGTATTATCGGCTGATATGCATGTAAATAGAAGGACATGTGAGTCAATCCCATCAATTTAACATAGTTGTGGCCAGGCGTCTTCATCAGAAAATCTTCTTGTGGCTTACCTAGGCACCTCCATGTGATATCCTGCATAGTCCTTTCCTACAGGTACTTTTCCCAATCGATGATAAGGTTGAATTCCGAAACTTCTCTTTTATCCCGGTAACAAAAAACTCCAAGTGGGCTTCCCCTTAATGGTGTGGTGAGCTTCAGTTTCTCAGGGAGCCGAATCTGAAAAATAGAAGGACTCCCCTGGTAATGATCTAGTCCGAATCTATGGCCATAGCTCATGTCATCAAATTCCTTGAACATTTCTGCAAGAACCGTAGGGACAATGTCACCTCCCATCTTCAACTAATTTACTACTTCAATCAGAACAGATGGCGCACCATGCCCAGGACTACAGAGAACATAACGAGCTATCATGTAAAGTAAATAAGCATCTAGGGATCGCTGCTGATGGATTCCTCCCATTGGTAGATATTAGATGAAGATCTGAGCCACCTTCAGAATGTCGATCTTTCCATACCTAACAAACTGCTTTACTTCTTCTTTTTCATCCGAAGAAATCCTGAATTTCCTCTAAGAAATCTTCCTTCAAAGAGGGTTGGAACAATCTGCTTTTGGGTGGAAATAGCAAACAAACCCAAAATTCTTCAAGAGTTAGGCAAATCTCTGCTAATCCAAATCGAAATACATGCAAGTCGGCATCCCAGTGTTGAGGCACTTATCAGAGTAATTGGTGATGTAGCTTCACACATCCAACTCGGCCAAGAAATGACACATTTATGGATTCCAACAATCCTAATGCCCTCATATTTTTATCTTAGGTCCATTTCCTCAACGTCTTATCCAACGAGCCCATGAATTTTCCTATAACCAATACAAACAATGAGATATGATGATTTATCAAAGTATTACTCATTAGCTAATGCTTCAAACAAGCCTTTACAGTTGTTGCATCAAGCTCTTCTTTTTTCTTTTGATTATGACTAATCAAGGGTGGAGAATAAATCAGCCTTGATAAACTGGTGTTGGGTGACAATTTTCCTTTAGGGGATAGAATCCTGGATAAGAATGGACGGACTATAGGTAAATGACAAATACTTAATGGCCTTACATGCCAAATGGCGATTCTTTGGGGGGTAGAATCCTGGATAAGAAGTGATGAACCAATGGGTAGATGATAGATACCTAATGGCCTTTCATGCCAAATGGCGATTCTTGGGGGACACAAACTATGATGATCTTTTAAGACACCTTGATCATTAATTTAGGAACCAATTTATTGCCTTGAGATGGTTGAGACCGCACTTGCACATATCAAGTTGCCTATGTATCCCTCGAAAGGAATTAGGTCTGATGTAGTTCAGGCTATTCACCCTTTCATACATAATATTTCTTAAGTTAATCCATGTTGACCATTCTGGATATTTCTTTGCCGTTGTGGTCTATAAGCTTCACAACCTTACCTGGTAGAATTTCTTTGATAGTGAATGGGCCACTACAGTTGGGCCTAAATTTTCCTTTTGGGTCATAAATTGGGGCTCCTTATTCCCGAAGAACAAGTTCACCCACCTCTATGTGATGAGGCTTCACATTCTTGTTGAGGCCCGGGCCATTCTCAGTTGATGTTTCTTCAAATTATCTATAGCTTTCATACTCCTTTTGTCGAGAAAGTTGAGCTCATCATGTCTGGACTTCACCCCTTCTCCTTCAAGTAGCTGACTATCAAGGAGTACCCTTAGGGATGGTACTAGGATTTCCAAGGATAGAAATGTCTCAACCCCATATACCAAAGAGAAAGGGGTTTCCTCCATCAAGGATTGTACAGAAGCCCAGTATGCCCATAAGGCAAGGGCTAACTTATCAACCCAATCCTTGTGTATTTTTGCCATATTCTGCAGGATGACTTTGATGTTCTTGTTGGTTGCCTCTACTACTCCATTGGTCTGTGGCCTGTAAGTGGTAGATCGAAGACTTCTAATACCGAACTTTGTGCAGATTTTATCAGTCTTGCCCCAAAAATGGGATCCCTGATCTGATATCAATTGTTGAGATACTCCATATTGCGCAATGATATTTTCTTAGATGAATTTGGCCACCTTAGCAGATGTGAGTACTGCATAGGACTGAGCTTCTATTCACTTGGTGAAATAATCAATGGCTACTAAGATGAACTTGTGGCCATTGGATGCATAGGGTTGACTTTTCCAATGATATTGATGCCCTAAGTGGAGAATGGCCAAGGTGAACTGAGCGAATGCAACTCGGTTGGCGGGATATGTATGATGTTAGTAAATATCTGACGCTTGTGGCATTTTCTGATAAAGTCCACACAATCTGCTTCCATTGTGTTCCAGTAATATCCCAGCCTAAGGATCTTCTTAGATAACATCTTGGCATTCATTTAGGGTCCACAAAGACCTTAATGAATTTCTTCCATGATAGTTGTAGCTTGTTCCTCATCTATACATAACAACTATATTCCATCATAGGATCTCTTGTATAACAAATCCTTTTGGAGAATAAACTGGGTGGCATATCTCCTCAGAAACCTCTTTTCTCTGTCAGTTGCTTCAGCTGGGTACTTCCTTTCCCTTATGAGATCCACTATGTGATCGAACTAAGACCAACCATCTGTAGTGAATTTACGAAATTCTGATAAATGGGCCTACTTCTTTGTTCTACCAAAAATGGTCAGACTCTAGCCATAGGGTTGTACTCTACCATAGAAGCCAAGGTTGCAAGGGCATCAGCAAACCTATTGTTATCCCTCTGGAAGAATTTGAACGAGATCTTCTCAAAGTGTTCAATCACCTTCTCCAAATGTTCTTGATATGGCTTCTACTTTTCATCTCTAGTTTTCCACTTTCCTTGCACCTGACAAATGGGGTTAAAGCAATTTCAAGCCCCAAAGCATAGGCTTCATATGTGGCAATATTTTTGGTACAGGGGAAGTTAAGGTGAAATGATGAAGGCAAATATAGGCCATCAGGAATGACTAGCAAAATTTCTATGCCACATCTCTTCTGATTAGTTGCTTTATCAAAGAATAATTACCATTCATTAACTGTATCTTCTTCCTCTACTGCTATGATTCCTTCATCAGGATAGGCATCATCCAAGGATCTTCCATCTTCTATGGGGTGAGCAGCCAAATGATCAGCTATGGCCTGGCCCTAGATAGATTTCTGAGTAACATAGGTGATGTCAAACTCTGATAGCAAAAGTAACCAATGGGCCATCCTTCCTGTTAAGGCTGGCTTCTCAAAGAGATATTTGATGGGATCCATCTTTGAGATCAAATGCACTGGATAGGAAACCATGTAGTGTCGTAACCTTTTAATTGCCCAAATCAATGCAGCACAAGTTCTTTCCAAAGATGTGTATCAGGTCTCATATTCCAGAAACTTCTTGCTGAGGTAATATATGGTATGCTCTACCCCCTTTTATGTTTCCTTCTATGCTAGCAAAGAGCCCATGGAATATTCTCCCATGGATAGATATAATAGAAGTGGTTCTCCTTCCACTGGTGGTGTTAATACTGGTGGGTTCATAAGGTACTCCTTGATCTTGTCAAAGGCTTGTTGGCATTGGTCATTCCATTCCATGGGCTGATCCTTCTTTAGTGGCTTGAAAATTAGTTCACAGATTGTAGTCAACTGAGCTATGAATCTGCTAATATATTAGATGTGACCTAGAAATCCTCATATTAGCTTCTTAGTCCGAGGCATAAGAATTTATTGAATTGCCTTGATTTTTATAGGGTCAACTTCAATGCCTCTTTCACTCACCAAGAAGCCTAACAATTTTCCCACCATTACCCCGAACACACACTTAGCTGATACTTCTTGATTCTTTTGAAGAATCACCTTAGTGTGGGAATATGCCCCTGTTGATCTTTTGACTTTACTATCAAGTTGTCCACATAGACTTCCACATCTTTGTTCATCATGTCATACAATATGGCCATGGCTGCTCTTTGATAAGTTGCCCCGATATTCTCCAGTCCGAAAGGCATCACCTTATAGCAATAGGTTCCCCACGGAGTGGTGAAAGCTATTTTCTCATGATCCTTTGGATGTATACTTATTTGGTTGTATCCCAAGAATCCATCTATGAATGATAACAAAGCATGCCTTGCTGTATTATCTACCAATACATCAATGTGGGGTAATGGGAAATCATCTTTAGGGCTCACTTTGTTAACATCTTGGAAGTCCATACACATCCATACCTTCCTATATTTCTTCGGTATTGGTACAATATTGGCCAACCAATGGGGGTACTTCACCACCTGTAGGAATCCCGTATTTCATTGCTTTATAACTTCTTCTCTGATCTTTTCACTCCATTCTAGTTGCATTTTTTGAAGCTTCTATTTTACCTGTTTTACCCTAGGGTAAATCAACAATCGATGCTGCACGATGTTGGGGTCGATACCAAGCATATCCTCGTAAGACCAAGCAAAGACCTCGGTGAATTCCCTTAGAAGATTAATCATTTGTTCTGCTTCTTCATCATCAAGGGTAGTGCCAATTTTAACCTCTCAAAGGCATTGGTCGGTTCCTAGATTAATAATCTGAGTATCCTCACGGATCGGTTGGGCTTTATTTGGTTTGCATTGTTTTATTAATTCTTGATATTTATTAAGATCATCGTCAAAAAAAGGAGGCAAGTCATACTCAAAATCAGAAATTTCATTCATGAAAGAAGGAGTAACAGACTCGACATATAAGGACTCTGGACTTTTCTCAAGAGGGGAGGTTGACATAGAATCATAAACAATAGACTCGACTACAGACCCGATAACTGGCTTGATGCTTTCGCCAGGGGTAATTAGGCTGGTTGACTCAATAGCATGAGCAAACTTGAAGTTTTCTCCAATACTTGTCCAATTCAGAAGTGGTTCAGTGGCCTGATGGATGAGGAGATGTGGCAAAGGGCCTTCTTCTTCTTCTGAGAACGTTACTGCTATTTCTTCAAGGGCGCAATGGTTCCTCTGGATAGGTGCCCGCTTCTTTTTAAATACCAGCTGATCAATCTCGTGCTCTCAGAAGCCGAACTTTCTAAGGGGTGAAGATCGGTGGAGACTGCTCAATCCCTTTTCTATGAAGTCCATCTTTTTGAGCCTACTGAGGGATGCCATCCCATTACCTCGGTCACATCTTTAACCACCTTCACAAGCCTTCCCATTGTAATGGGTTTGGGCACAGTACATACAAACAATCATCCTCTGTGCTCTCCTCTGTTTTGCATACATGCTTCTTCCTCCAAATGGGGTTTGAGCTCATGCAACTCTCCGGCCCTTGGCTCTTGTAGGACGGAGAAAATGAAGCCTTTCACATCAAGGGAAAGTGGTAGACTCTAGGTGAGTCTTATCTTCTTTTCCCACTCCCTTTTCAGGACGACTCGAGGACTTGGCAAGTCTTTAGATTGGATTAGTGTTATGGTGCCAGAGGTGAACCCATCTTCAATCATTGTAACTTCCGCTATCCCATTAATGTAGCTGTCTTGGTCACCTTTATTGACTAGCATTTTCTATTGTTCTATTTTATGAGTCACCCAGTCGAACTGGTCTTGAAAGAATACTCGAATCCTGGTTACATTTTTGCTGTGATTTCATCAAACCATGGCTCTACATTTCCACAAAAGGGAAAATCCTCTCCTTCTTTTATGAAGTACCTATTGAGAGTAGGGTAGTAAGTGATGGAGATCTTCTTAGTCATCCTCAGCACTTTCTACCCTTTGACAGTTGGAAGAGTGTACCCGAGACCATTCTTCCCTTTGTTCACTACCAAACTAGGCTGCTTTGGAACTCCTTGATGATATTTTCCTAGGCCCATTCTAGGAAAGTACTGGATATTCTTCATCATCTGATTCACTGGCGGACTCCAGATGGCTTCATAGTTAGCTAGGATTTTCTCCCTTGGAGCTTCTTTGGCAATGGCTACGCAAGTGGTGTCTAATTTAAAACCACTCAGTTGCACCTCCTGGTCTTATTCTTCACCATTTTCAATGTTGGCCAAAGTGTTAACCACTTTAGGATCTTTGGCCACTAAGACCACCTTCCCCTCATGAATGAACTTCATTTTTTAATGGAGACTAGAGGACACAGCCTTCGTAGGATGCAACCAAGGCCTCCCCAAATGCATGTTAAAGCTATCGGTATATCAATGACATGTAAATCAACATCAAACTTCACCAGGCCAATCTTTATAGCAAGGGTAATGATGCTAAGGATCTTCCTCTTGGTATTATCATATGCCCTTATGGTTTGGGTGGTTGGCCTTATTTCATCCAAGTTGATGCCGATACTCTTTGCTAATCTCAATGGTAGCACATTCAAAGTGGACCCATTGTCAATAAGAACTTGGAGAACCACTTTGTCAAGGCATTCAACCATAATGTGGAGAGCCTGATTATGTTGGGTTTCCTTAGGAAGCTCAAAATCTGAGAAAATATGAGACTACACCGCACATGTTGCCCCTACTATATATGCGAGGTGTGTCAGATTTATCTCTATCGGCACTTGCACATTAGCGAGAGACCTCAAGACTACTTCACAGTGTGAAGGGGATGCCATCAACAATCCCCAAATGGAGATATTTGCCTAGAACTTCTTGTGTTAAGCTAAGACTGGGTTCTCTGGCTCTTTCTTCATACTGCTAGTTTCGGCCTTATTAGCCCTTAATTGTTCTACTGCTAGAGCCTTGCCCTTGTAGTCTTTCCCACTTCTAGTTTCCATCACGTTGATTGGTTTTTTCACAATAATCTTCGTGGGATAACTATCTTCATCATCGCTATTGGTTAGGGTGATTATCCCCACCATAGAGTCATTTTCTTCTTCTGATTCTCCTGCCCTGTTTGTGGTGGGAAGTCGAGGACCTCCACAAATATCCATAGCCCTAACTTGTAGCTTCTTGATTGTATTGGAAAGCTGTTGGAATGCAGCATCTACCACCTCTGTGATTGTGTCATCTGGTCTTATTTCCTCTAGATCATCCAATTGCTCCCGGTAGTAAAGATCACTGATGGTTACTTCACCCAGAATTTTATCAATTTCTTTTATCCTTTTTTGCATCTTTAAGGCAGTGGAGTATACTTCACATAGCTTTTGTTCCGGATCGACTAGGGAATGTGGTTCACCCAAATAAACTTGCATCGGCTCTCTAGATCCTTCATCACTTTCTAAATCTGAAGTAAAGTCATCTCCTCCTATGCAAAGGGAAGGGTAAATGCCACCTGTTGGATCAGCTATCAGATCATCACCACCAATGGCATAGACTAAGAAATATGTCAGATGTTTTGGTGAGTAATATTCTGACTCATCATCATAATCATTGTACCAAGGCCCTTGGTAGTCATCCCAGTTTTGATACCCATCATCCTCTCGAGAATCAAAGTCATCTCCATCCTTCTCATCTTTATTTTCATCCTCATCATCATCATCATCATCCTCTATGTCACTTCCCATGTGGATTAAGGAAGTGTATTCCTTGATCTGCTCCCCTATGGCAAATGTGGTTGCTGCTCTAAGAAGATCAATTGTAATCTCATAAGTTACTTCTGGATTGTCTTCTGTAGCTACAACAGGTTGAATTAGAGAAGTGGGATCACTCTCCTGGTCTTCCCCTAATGCATTTACTGACCCCTAATCATACTTGTCTGTCCATCCTTCTTTTGGGTTATACATCGAACCTTAAGAATGAGATTGGTATGAGGGTGATGCAAGATATGAAGTGGGATGGTATGAAGATGATGTAACGTGAGGGGTAAGATATAAGGACTGGGGCTGATAGGATGAAGAGGTTCCTCCACTTTGATGGTGGGAGAAAGGTTGATGATGTGGCAGAGGCTAATGATATAATAGAGGTTGATAATATGGTGGGGGTGGAAAATATGGTGGGGGTTGGTAATATGGTGTGGTGGACCCTTTTGTGGATGAGGAAGGATGAACGGTGGGCTTATGATCTTCTGATTCTTCTTCTGATGATTCTCTTCTTCTGGGGGTCCTTATGACTTCAGCCCTTTGACTCATAACTCTCTTATAAGCACGGGCATTCATATGATTCTTCCAAGCTCTAGGTATAATGAGTTGAGTGGGGTCACTCTCTATAGTTTCTTCATCTAGAATGTTCATATGATCAGGGAGTGGATTGGTGCTAACATTGGGAGGCTGTTTGACCTTGACCTCAATGGTTCCATTATCTACCAAGTCCTGAATTGCATGCTGTAAACCCAAACATCTTTCAGTATTGTGCCCCTTCTAAGTGTGGTAGGCACAATACTCATGATCCCTATACCAAGCTGGAGGAGGGTTGCTGATCACTCTTGGAGCCACTATCCCTGGCAATCCATGCTTCTTTAACATCTTATATGCCATTGTTACGGGCATTCCCAAATCAGAAAACTACCTTCTTAGGCAAGGGGCCCTTTGGCCGGATGCATCTGCTTGTATTATGAAGGGCTGTGAAGAAGTGGCTGGTGAGAGTGACTACTGAATTGCACTCACCACATTAGTTTCCAGCCCTTTTCTTGTCTGACTTGGGTATTCTTGCTTGCATCTTGGAAGGATCCTTGATATTGGGCCTCACTCAAAATTCTATTCTCCACATGCGTTCCAGTGGCTATTAAGGCATCAAAAGTTTGTAAATGCTGATAGTAAATAACATTATAATAGGGTTTTGATAGGTTTTCTATCAACATCTCTACTTGCTCTGCTTCTAAAGGCCTATCTGCCATCTTAGCAGCCTTATCTCTGAATCTCATCAAGAAGGAGGTGAATCCTTCTTTAGGCTACTACCTTAACGTCTCAAGCTCCTGATGTTTCACATCCACCTCAGTATTATAGGAGTACTTCTTGGTGAAAGCTTTCACTACTGTTGCTCAATTCTGAGTTTGTGATGACTCCAACTATGGGAGCCACCTCAGTGATGGTTCTGATAGGATTAACATGAAGGCCTGCCCCATCTGGTTATCTGTAAGTTACCATGATTTGGCGATGCTGAGGAAGTCTTTGAGATGAGCCTTGGGGTCTCCTTACCCATCAAACCTATCAATCTACCACTTGAATTTTTCTAGTATTCTTACCCTAGAGAAGAAACTCATTTCCTCAAAATCCATTGTTTGGCCTTCTGAGCCTTTTCTTGCTCGAATCATATTCTCTAAATTCTCTAACTGCTCTCTGAGTTTCCTTTTTTTATCAATCTTTAGAGGCTCAAAGAGAACGTGTGCTGTAAATTTCTCTTCTTCATCTTCAATCACTACCCTAGGAGGAGGGACCGTGGAATAGGCCCCTTGTTGACCATTCAGATGGATAGGTGAAGATCCTCTCTGACCAATTGGTAAAAAGTGCTCTGGTTCTCCTGAGTTAACTCGAGAAGAATTCCCACGATGACCTGTAGCTCCATTCTATTCTACATCTCCTATAGCCAATGGTGGCTCATTCCTAAGATCAGCTTTGGGAGGGTTCTAAAACGTATGCAATATTTAAGCTATCCCTCTCTTGACTTCAGCCATTTCTCTCTGCAAGGTCTCCATGGGATAAACCCAGGCCTGTTCGAGTGTTTCTATGTTTGCTGGATCCATGCTTATGGGGTTGTAATCACCTAGTAGTAGACAATCTCGAAGAGATGACGGAGGTGATTCTGGACTTAGGAGAGTCAATCGATTACCCTGATGCATCCAAAGGGATTGCGGAGAATACTTGAGGTGTGGAATTGTGCCTAAACCAAAAGTGGTTTATTTTAGGATTCTTGAATTCCCAACCCCTTGTTCATACATTCACTAAATTAACAAACATTAATTAATCCAAGGTCAGTCTACTAAATGGTAAGGGTGGATAGGGTTTGATGCCCTTGGTCCACCCAATGTCATAAGCAGGAAGTTCTTACAAATGGCTTGTTGAGGATATTCCCATAAGCCATTCCATGTAATAAAGTCATGCTTTCCTTGCTCTTTTCCCAGTAGGTGTCCTTCCTCCTGATTTTTCTCGAGACTTCTCGAGACTTGACATGACTGCAACGGGATTGCCCTTGAGTCATGTATCTAGACATTCTTCTTAATAAGGGACACCTTTTATCCGAAACCCACTTAGGAAAGCAATTCTTTACTCCAAGAATATAATATAGGAACATTCCTTTTCAAGATCGCAAACAAGTCCTATAGTTAGCTTATGGTGCTCCTAGCTTCTTCATCTGTTTTCTATATGATGCAAGCATGCGGCAGATGCAATAGGACCGATAAGGCTTCCTTGATAGGATCTATATACGCAAGGTACATGATCCTTTTGATATACCCATAGGTACAAGATCAAGGGGGTGACTTCCTTGCCCATTACTTATGACTACACACGAGGTTGAGAAATTGGCCATAGGGTGGTGGAACCATGAGTGATTGTATGCAAAAGTGTAATGTAGGGTAACCATCATTCGATCTCGAAATGCCGTAAAGTGCACGGACCTCCCCAAGGGTGCTGGCACAATTACGGACATCCTCACCATTTGATGACGCATTCGATCTCAAAATGTCATAAAGTGGGCGGACCTCCCCAAGGGTGTTGGCACAAATACAATATCCTCGTTATTTGACGATACCTTCCACTCATGTATAGAAAGCAGGTATCATTTGCTCTCAGAGTACTTTCCATGACATGTGCTAACCTCCCTGAGGGTATAGGCATAATAAGTAGTCCCTCGTCAAATGATTTCACTTCGAGCACAATGCATGATGCAGTTAGCAAATACAATTACAAACATGGGGTTAGCCAGACACGTTTTTTGAAAAATGTTCTTGCATTTAAAGGTAGCATCTAGTATCGGAAGCTTGACATTTATCCCCAGTGGAGTCGACTGTGAGGGTCGTGGCTAGAGAAATGTACTATGCATCTCCCTCCTTCCTCTCTCCTCTCTCTTTCTTCACTTTCATGTGAGGGGAGGGGTTCGTGTCATGGTATGCTTTGCTTGCTGGCCCCGCATTATCGTATCACCGCTTGGAGATCCGTGGAGGCCTATTCCACAAGAGTGTAAAATTTATCATTTGAGATGGGGATTTGATGATGGCCTAATTCGGGGATCAGGATCATAGAAATGGGGTTTGGAGTCACCACCTAGGGTTATGGGCCTTGGACCTGGGGGTGGGCCCAAAATTTAGTCTGGTCTAGATATTTAGGATAAGTGTCAGGTTACAGAGTTGGGAAGGTGTTAAGCACCCAATCTGCTTGGTTCAACCGGTCTTCTTGCTAGATGCTTGAGAACGAATATTTTCTACAATTATTACTATTCCATATGTATGGCTAAGTTATCACACATATATACATTAATGTGATTCAAACTACTATATACATTAAAACAAGGCATGTATAAAGTCTACATTATGATGAGGTGGTTGAGAAATTATACCTGAAATTAACCCTAATTTCTGGTCAATAGTGGTGGGCCCCTCACTAGCACCTATTCGGACTGTCTTTCGTGTTCTCCTAGCTCAGGGAAAGATGGTCTTGACCTCCAACTTCCTTTCTTGAGAGATATTGATTGTGATGTTATTCGGATAGAGTTCCAGCTAAGAATGGTTGTTTTTAGATTTGGATTTGGACAGAGCTTCGGGTAGGGAAGGCTATTTCTGGATTTGGATTCGGACAGAGCTTTGGCTAGTGAAGGCTATTTCCAGGCATAGGATGAGGTGGCACTCCAGCAGAGCTTCAGCTAGGAAAGACTATTTCTAGATTTAGGATGAGGTGGCACTGCAGCAGAGCTTCCGCTAAGAATGGCTATTTTTGAAAAGATTCCAGGGACACTCGAACAGGTGTTCCGCTAGGAAAGGCAACTTCTGAAAAGAAACGGGCTGACCTAAAAATGGATTGAAGAACTCCAAAGTCCCGAAGAACACTTTGATGATCCAAACAAAGTTTCAGATCTTAACAAAGATCTCTTTGTAAACCTGAAGAACCTCAAAAAAGGGGGGGTTTCTATCTTTGGAATGCTCAAGAACGCTCAAGAACACTCAAGAACACTCAAGGGAGGTGGCTCAAGAACATACTATTTTTGACTAAAAATTGGATCTAACTAAGAATTTGGATTGAAGATCTTCAAGATCCCGAAGAACACTTCGAAGATCCAAATGATTTTTTGAATCTTAATGAAGATCACTCCAAAGATCAGAAGAAAATCAAGAGGGGGAGGGGAGGAAAATTTTGCAATGAAAGAGGGAAAGGGAATTCTGGTGTCTTGGTCTATTTTTTCTAAGGGAGGGGGTATTTATAGTTTTTTTCGGCCAAATAGGAGACGGGAATCCCTTTTTTCCAGTGGATGAAAGGGGAGCTCTTACCTAAATTGAGGGGATAGGATTTTTGTCCAATAGGTAAAGAGGGAGTAAAGGGAGGACTTTTGTCCACTGGATAAAGAGGGGTGTTGTTTGGGAGAGAGAGATACTAGAAAAAATGGGTATTTTAGCTTTGAGTAGGTGAAGGGGGATTTAAAGGCAAAAACGGGTGGGGAGGACTTTTATCCAGTGGGTAAAAGGGGGTTTTTGGAAAAACAGGAGGAGAGAAAGTTTAGCCAAAAAAAGGCAGTTTCCAAAAAATTCGTAGGAGAGAGAAATTTTAGCCAAAAAAGGTAATTTTTAAAAAAGCAGGAGAGAAATATTAGCCAAAATTTTTTTTTTGAAAAAGCGAGAGGAGAGAGAAACTCCAATCCTAGCCGCTAACAGTGACACACAGGACCAAGCTGAAGTGCCCGAGGTATGGTTAATTTAGGTAGGTAGTGCAGGTGATGTCATGGGTGCATGATGGATGATGTGCAGGTAATGACCGTGGTGATGTGGGCATGGGTAGCGGGCACATGCATGAATGGGTGTGAGGTAATGTGCACAACGTGCGGGTCAGGATGGCATGGGTGTGCGGGCAATATACGCACAATGCAAGCAAGGAGTGCACGGCCATGCAGTAGGGGTATGCATGCTGTGCGGTAGGGGCACATAGTGTGCAGCAAGGGAGCACATGCTATACGGCGGCGGTGGCACACAGCATGCGGTAGGGGCATGTAGGCCTGGCTGAGCTAGCTTGTTTGGCTAGCTGACTGGCTGGCTGGCTGGTCGGTGTGCGTGACATGCAGGCAGAGAAAATGTGATTTTTCAGGAAAGATTGAGGGCAATCCGATAATCCAATTTTGGCATACTATATATCATTGGAATCATATTTTCGACCACTATCCATCTGTACGGTCATCTTGACCAGATTCCTTCATATATAAGCTAAAATTGGACCCCTTTTCCTCCCTCGTGAGGGTTTTTAGGGTTTCAGGCCTAGGAGTGTTTCCATTATCATCTCTATTGGTCAGAAGCCGGAAGTCATGTCTAAGATCCATATTTCATTATAGCCAGGGGAGGGTGACAAAATTGGGCGTCTACAATGTGGACCCCAGGATGCCTAGCTTAGTGAGCATGTGTATTTTGGAGTCCTCATTGAAATGAGGTTTTGTATGCTCTATGATGATGATTACTTTGCCAGGAAATGCGATTTAATGTGTTTTGGTCCATAAATAAGCAAAACCAAACGGTCCTTCAAAGATATTTATTGGCAGAGGTGTAAATAGCATTTATGCCTTTCTCTCTCTCCCATTTATGATTTTCAGCAAGGGTTAGTGAGAGGAGTAAAAAGGAGGGAGAAAGGAAGAAGAAGAAGAAGAAAAGTAGGGAGAAGGCTTTCCCCTCGGATTCCGTAGCCACGTTTTACCTTTTCGTCATCGGAATAGTCACCGGTATCTTGGGATCTACGTTTTGAGGTAAGTGATGCCCTAACCCAATGGATTGTGATGAAACCCTCATGTGTATGGTCAAATGAAAGTAATAATGGAACCC
Organism: Macadamia integrifolia; assembly: GCF_013358625.1. NCBI lineage: Eukaryota > Viridiplantae > Streptophyta > Magnoliopsida > Proteales > Proteaceae > Macadamia > Macadamia integrifolia. Next base: position 11,286,384 of record NC_056567.1, read on the forward strand.
TTGTGAGATTTCCTTTAAGGATCTTCGACGGGAAACAAAGATTTGAGAGTTATTGAAGTGGCATTTGAGTTTGGGGAGAAGAACCCAAGATTTGGGGTTTTTCAAGCAAGGTATGATTTCTTTCCTTAAATCTTGATGATGACTTAGATCCATGAAACAATCAAGTAGATGAGGCTTAGAATGTGTGGGAAATGATGTGGGAACTACCCTATTGGGTTTCCAAGAGATGGAATGAAGAAAAGAAGGAAAACAGTAAAACCCACAGAATACCGACGAGTGGTCACACCTACAAGTGTGACCCCCTAGTCTTGCCTGGGCTTCTAGCCCAACCAGCGGGTAAGACCGGCTGGTACCACACCTACCAGTGTGACCCACCGGTCTTCTCTAGGTCAATCGAGGAGTAAGACTAGTGGGTGCCTGACCCACCGATGTGACCTATCAGCCTCGCCAGTGCTTTGGTAGAACCGGTGGGTGCTAAACCTATCAATAAGACCCACTGGTCTCCTTTGGTTCCATCGGTAGGTAGAACCAACGGGTGCTAGACCTACCAGTATGCCATGTTGGTCTGGATTGTTTGCACAGGTGGGTTCTCTTACCCACCTATATGACCCACTTGTAGCCCAAATGAGCTCCAATGGAACACAAACTCACCGACAACCTTCTTCACACTATTAAATGCATCGTGACTAGATCTTATGTCATTTATATTCCCGAATTGAACGTATTTCTAAACCCCTTATCTGTACTAGGTTTCGAGAAACACGTGTTCACTCCGAATCGTACCCATACCGTGAGTGCAGATTCTTCTACAAGAATAAGTAAGTGGGGAGAGGGCTTTGATCTTATGTTCAAAGTGTTTTTGGCATCCTATGCATTCATATACTAAATTGACATTCTGATTGCCATTCCTATGCATATGCTTGATGTATGAATAATGCATTTAGAACTAAACATGTTGTATCTTAAATTCTATATGCTTGTTACTTGCTTGGAATCGGGTTTTATCATATGGTGGAATATGGTGATGATTGACCGAATATGTGTGGGATTTCTAGAATAGATGCTATAGTCGGCTTGAAAACAAATGTATTGATACACCGTGGAATGGGACACAGAAGTACTATACAATTGTACTATCTCATATAGGAGCATATAGTTAGGATTTCATATTCCCTCGTGCTATGACCCTTCCCAATAGGTGTTTACATGTTGGGTTATCACTGGGGGGAAGCATCAGTCGTGGACCACTGTGGTGATTAGAAGTACGCCTGGCTGATCATTAGAATAGTTGGAAACCTTGGTGATATATTCAGAGGGCCAATCGTACTACTTTTAATTTCTGTTGTGGTTCGACCACGATTTACATTTTTACTATTTTTCGACCGCGATTTACTTTTTCGAGTGCTCACAGCTGGCCTTCTCCGATGATCCTACGGCATATCACGGGATGGAGAATGCGTCTCGTACAAGGGGCATATATGCACTGTGGTTATCAGTAGCATGTAACCTATGACCTAGTAATGATTGTTTAGGTGAAGTAGAATTAAAATGAATCTCATGTATATAGTATCAATTGATTTACAATTTCTTGTGTGCTTCTTTCTTATCATTTACTGAGCTAGTGAGCTCACCCCTCTTGTACACACCTTTTTAGATGATTTTACAAGATACTCAGTAAAGGAACTCGTGCTAGGTCCCACCTAAGAAACCCCTGCGAGGGATCGGTGGGTAACTGTCTTCATGCGTAACAAGCTCCTCATCTCAGAGCTCACCTCCGTAGAGAGCCGGCTCCTCAACCACAGACTCCGAATGGTTACCTAAATTAACATCTAAAAAGGGGGCAACAACGGGGGTGAGCTCCCATGAAGCCTAGTGAGGCTTACACACAAACATCCACAACAAATCATGAAATAAAAATAATAAAAATGCCCAACCAAACCAATATGAATACATTTATATGAATGCAATGCCATGATCTGGATTATTAGCAAACAAACCTAATCATCAATATATTTTAAGTCTATAATAGATATTAGTGCCACTGCAACATAGGTGGTATCCCCAGTCATGAATGTACGTTATCAATCCCCAAGGACACAAGTTAGTTGCGAGTCAGAAGCATACTGATCCCTACATGATTTCTTCGATACCCAGTAAGCCCCTATTAATAATCTCCTATAATACCTTTACATCGAATCCAACATCGCATGTAGGGCATACCCACCACAAAATCTAACATCGCATAAGGGTTTGTCACGATGCTGGCATCTACGCACCTCAGTCACCAAAAATCATCCCTAACCTCAGAACGTTGAACTGTAGGATTAGCCAATACATGAACCCCTATTGTCAAGGGTTGTAGCACTAGGGTGGTTATCCTAGCCCAATGCATTCTAATATGCCAAATCATATTACAATTACACTCATACACCCCGTGGGTATATAGTGCCAGAACCAACCTTCGGCCACCCTGTACCCCACACTCACACACCATAGGCATGTAGTGCCAAAACCAACCTTTGGCCACCCTGTACCCCACACTTACACACTATGGGCGTGTAGTGCCAGAACCAACCTTCAGCCACCCTTCACCCAAATCTCCACAACACACACTCACACACACACACACATTCACCCTAGGCATGCAATGCCAGAACCCAACCTTCGGCTACCCTATATCCCAGTCACACACACACACACACTCCATTCACAACTCATGTCATTATGCAACATCCACATCAAACACAAGTAACAAGTTTATAATATGAAATTAATATGCTCATCCACATATGCATCACTACATAAACATTCCATAAAATAAAATCACACAAATTCCCTCACCTCGAGTTGGTGATGATAGACAGCCGATGGCCTCGCGCTGCACTGTCTTGTCACCTCTTGATTATACTCCTAAGATACATAAGATTTTTAAGAAAATAAATACCCATAGAGAAATGAGACCCTAGGCACATGTTCTAGCTTCATTTTCTATTTCTCTTTTCTTTGAAATCATTCTCAACTTAGGGTGTTATGACTATAGGGATAATTTATATGTGGGGGATGTTCACCCACATCAATTAACTTAGATTAAGTGTAATCAATGGGTTAGTTAAGATGGGTTTACACAATGCACCCAAATTCTCCAAAGTTCAAATCGCGACTAAGCTAAATTTGGGAATTTCGGTTGAGGGTGTAGGTGGTGACCACTAATGGCTTATGTGGTCACCCCAATCCATATACCCATTTTTAATTTCATTTTTTCCATCCCAATTTTGGGTTTGAATGGTGGGGTATAGAGGGCTTGGGCAAAACCCACCATTTCTAGGGTCTAGTTACCCAAATTGGGGATTTCATTAGGGAGGGTTCATGGACTCAAATTGATCCATCAATCTTGTTAGGATGGGTCTCTTACACTAAATCCCTTTCTTAATTTTTAGTTTTGACAAGTCAGAAAGTGGGTTTTAGTAAATTTCCCCATTTCTAGGTTTTATGTTGCTCAAATTGGGGGTTTGTTATGGGGTTTCCTCTAAAGGAGGTTTATGCACCCAAAGTGAGTCGAAAAACATGTTAGTTAGTTCCCCACACTAAATCCCCAAACCAATTCGTACCTAGGGCATATGGGTAGGCAGATTCGGTTGGGGCGATTCTTCACTAGTTCAATAGAAAGGGAAAAGAGAGAGAGAAACAAGCACATGAGAGTTAGAGTGAGTGGAGCTTACCTTAGTTGGTAGGAAACCCTTGCTCCTCCCTTCCTCTTCCTTCCTTGCTCTCCTTCACCTTCTTCTTCTTTCTCTTTCTCCTTCTCCTTCTCCTTGCTTTTACTTTGGTAGGTGGAGAAATGAATGGTAATAGTCTCTATTTATAGTCACTTAATTAACTAAGGGTTGTTTGGTAGGTATATGGCTTTTCACTCATTACCGGGTTAATTCCTCATTTGGCACTAATGGACCCACCTCAGGGTGTCTCGATAAATTAATCTATCACCCAAAATGTGGTACCAACCAATAGAGGTGGTTTGAGGTGCACGGGTGCGAGAGCCCAGGCCCTATGGCCAAATAAACCCGATTTTGGCCGATATATTCATAGGAGGTGTTCACCTGTGAAGGTTGGATCGGTTCCCTTTATGTTGAAATGGATCTCTAAGTTGAGAGGGCATCCCAAGGTGTTCCCAATATGTGGGCCCCACCTCTTGGTATTTTTCACATTTTAAGGTTCGAGGATTTTCCCGTGAAGTGTGAGGGCTTGACTAACCTTTTCTTCTAAAAAAACCTGGAACCCCTTCCAATTTTTTTAGGTATGAGTAACAGGTGCAAGTGGGATCATCCTTCCCTTCCCGTAAAAATTTGGCTACTACCCAGCATTCATTGGTACTGGTGTCTCTCGGTGCCTCATCTATACATTTAAAATAGGAATTTGAGGGCACAGGTATAACATCTTACTCACAGGACCCGCACTGCTGTACCACCACTGGGAGATACATGGGGGCTTATTTCATAGGAGTGTAAAGGTCGTCATTGAGATAGGGATTTGATGATGGTCCAATACGGGGGATTGGGATCATGCAAAAGGTTTTGGAGTCGCTAGGATCGGGGATGGGCCCAATTCCTGAGAAAAGGGCCCGAAAGTTGGTCTAGTCCTGAGATTTAGGGTACATGTCAGGTTATAAAATTGGGAAGGTGTTAGGAACCTAATCTACCCGGTTCAACGATCTTCCTACTAGATGCTTGAGAACGAACATTTTTCACAATTATTCCTATTCCGCATTTATGGCTAGGATATCACAAATATATACATTGACTTAATTTAAATAATTATGTACACTAAAATAAGGTCAATATATATTCTACATTATGCTAATTCGAGTAAAAAATTATACCTGAGCTTGACCCCTATTTCGGGTCAAGAGGGGTGGATCCCTTGATTAGTGTTGGCACGAACTTTCTTGTGGATTCTCCCGACTCAGGGGAAGATGGTCTTGACCTCCAACTTCCTTTTCGAGAGATGCTGACTATGATAATATTCGGATAGAGTTCCAACTGGGAACGGTTACTTTCGGGTTTGAATTCTCGCACAACTTCGGCTAGGAAAGGTTACTTCCGGGTTTAGGCTAAGGTGGCACTCTGGTAGAGCTTTAGCTAGGAATGAGTTACTTTTGAATTTTGACTGAGGTAGCACTCTGATAGAGCTTTCTCTAGGGATAGGCTATGGGAGGGCTAGGATGAGCTAGGAATAGGCTATGGGAGGGCTAAGCCAAGGCTTCAAGAAATTCAAATGATTGAAGAACTTCGAAGGCCCGAAGAACACTTTGAAGATTCAAAGAACACTTTGAATCTTATGAAGATTTTTTTGAAGACTTGAAGAACCTCAAAAGGGGGGGGAACTGAAGGCAAGGTTTCTCCTATGAAAAAAATGCTCACTCAAAATTTTGAATGATTGAAGAACTTCGAAGGCCCGAAGAACACCTCGAATCTTATGAAGATATCTCCGAAGACTTGAAGAACCTCAAAGGGTGAGGGGAGGAGAGTGGGCAGAGCTTCTCTACAAGGGGTGCTCACTAGGAGGCTTTAGTATGGAAAATCAAAGGGAGGGGGTATTCATAGGTTTTCGGGCCAATGGGGGGGGGGGAATGGAGATTTCCTTGGCCAATGGGGTAAAAAAGTCGATTTTCTTGACCAATGGGATGAAAATGTAATTTTTTGGGCCAATGGGTTGAAAGTTGAATTTCTTTAGCCAAGGAGGTGAAAAGATATTTTTTTGGGTCAATGACGTGAAAAGATGCTTTTTGGGCCAATGGGAGGTCGTAGTGTAGGGTACGCTAGTAGGGCGGTGCAGAGTACACAAGCCGGTGAGAGAGAATATCCTCAAAACTTTGGTCATCGGAGTGGGGATACCAATCATCGGCAGGGGAGCATGGGTGAGTGTAGGGGCACACATGGGGCTGTCGAGGGCACTAGGCAGTAGGTGGGGGCACTAGGCAGCAGGCGAGGGCACCAAGTAGTAAGTGGGGGCATTAGGTAGTAGGCGGGGGCCCTAGGTAGTAGGCGGGGGAGCAAGGCAATAGGCAGGGGCACAAGGTAGGTGTACATAGGGCACGCAAAGCTAGGGCTAGTGCACATGGGGCACTCAAGGCTAGGGCTAGTGCCTACGAGGCACGCATAGGAGGGTTTTTGGTGCTTATGGCAAGGTGTGGGTGCTTGCATGGGCAGGGTTTGGGTGCTCATGGCAAGGTGTGGGTGCATGCATGGGCAGGGTATGGGTGCTCAAGATGTAGCCTTTGGGAATGATTGCAGGAGATCTAATGATCCGATTTTGACACGCCAAATATCGTTGGAATCGTGATTCCGAGTACTATCCATCTGTATGGTTGCTTTGGACCGGATTCTTTTGTATATAAAAATTCATAATCAGACCCCTCTTTTCTCTTGCACGAGATTTTTAGGATGTTTTTGTGAGTATAGATTGCTTCTGGGTTGGGTTACCTCAGTCAATTGTCATCTCTATTGATCGGAAGTGAAAGGTCACGTCCATGATCTGTAAGTCATCATAGGTGGGGGAAGGTGACAAAATTGGGTGTCTACAGTATGATCACTACCATGGAGGACCCTTTTCAGTTACCAAAAAAAAAAGTAAATCCAACTTATGTATAATACATAACAACACCTTAATTTCTTTTGGCTCAAATACATTGCTGCTAAAGCATTGCATGAAAAACCACTGTTACAAGCGCTGATATTTTGTACCTCGCTGACCCTATGTAACCCCTCCCCCTTTTTCCTCTTTTATTAAAAAAAAATCATGTATTGGTATGTTCACTTTTATTTTTAGCCATTTATTTATGTAAAATTACATTTTCATTGGATTTTAAAGCTTTATTTTTTTAGCTTGGAGAACTCCGTGTTAACAAAAACTTGACATGTGAATAAGAGACCTTGAGCTCTAATTGTCTATAAATTTTGGTTTTGTCCAAAATTCCAGTATATAGATATTCATAATGGTTTAAAGATGTTATTGGACCACTAAAACTTCTACCAAGTTTTTAGGCATGCATAAAGAGAAAGATTACAAGAGCTTTAATAAGTTTATTAAAGCCTGTCTACATTTGGACTTTCAAAATTCATTTATTTATCCTTTCAAAAACTAAGAACTACATCTTCGAGTATACTCCTTAACAAGCTTTGCAAATGATGAGGATTTGTTCTCTAACAATTTGGTTGGGGAATCATATTCCACTACAAGGCCTGCTCAAGACAAGAGAACATATCAACCTGATTAGGAAATGACCTCAAAAAGGATGAGCAACATTTTTTCAAACTTAATTGAACCCAATTGATTGTAGTATACTATTTACTTGCTACTAACCGTTATCAAGAAGGAGAACCAGATTAATATCAATAATTGATGTTATTCTATGTGCAATTGTGATGACAGTGGATCTTGAGAAATATTTCTTAAGCGTTTGCTGAATTAGATAGTCAGTTGTTGTATCCACCGATGATGTAGCTTCATCAAGTACTAACACTTTACTCCCCTTGAGTAGTGCATGCCCTAAACAGACTAGCTGCCTCTGACCCATGCTCCAATTCTCTCCATTCTCAGTCACTGCAATCACCATAACATGTACACTAAAAATAAAACAGCCACCATATGAAAATGGGTTAGCTATTCAATACCTTATTATCATTAACTTTTGACTCCCTACTTTTTTTTTTCGAAATGGGGTTGGGACCTAGGAGGTTGGATTGTGTACTAGAAGTTAGTCATATCATAAGAAAAAAAAATTGGAAGTAGTGTGCGTTTGTGCACAAATTGAAGTTGAGAAACTTTGGAAGAAAACAACAACTGCCTAGCGTAGTTGGTGAGCTGTGGTGTGCAAAAATCCCATGCTCACCAGACTTCCTTTACTAAATATTAAAAAAAAAAAAAAAAAACACTTTGGAAGAATGTGTATATGAGAAGAAACTAACCTGTAGAATCAAGCATCCCCTTCTTCTTTCTAACTTCATCACCAAGCTGAATTCTATCTAAGGCCTAAGACAACAAATTTCATGTCAATTTACCACTTTTCTTGATTTTTTTTTAAGATGACATAGAACCGATCATTAAAGATGAGTGGTGGGAAAGATGAAATGAACAAGAAAGGGGTGCAAAGTGGAATAAAAATTTGGGTAATAACTACAATGCACTCTAATTCCTAGGTCACAATTAATAGATTCTCTTAAGGCCAAACATGGTTCTAAGTTGATTTAATGCATCCAATGAAATTATTTTAATATTAAATAGAGAGAAATAAAAAATAAATAAAAAATAAAAAGAAGATGACCACGAGAAAGGAGCTTATAGAGAAAAACCAATAGAAAAGAGTTCATAGATATACTAGAAAGAAGTTTAGAGAGACAAATGTCCCTAACAATCAAATATGATGTGTTTGCCTTGTGCAGAAAATACCAGTAAGAAGGAGATATGTCCATCCTATCTTTTTGTCAATGAATAAAAATTTCATCAAATGAAAAAACCGCACCTCCCAAATTTGTTCATCAGTGTACTCTTCAAGTGGGTCAAGATTACTTCTTAGACTCCCCTCAAACATTGTTGGGTCTTGTGGGATAATACTCAATCTTGACCGCAAGTCATGAAGGCCAATCTTAGAGATGTCGATACTATCTATCAAAATCTGACCGACTGTAGGTTCAAGCACACGAAAGAGAGCTTGTACGAGAGTTGATTTACCACTTCCTGTTCGCCCAACGATGCCGATCTTCATTCCTCCTGGAAAATTGCATGTAATACCTCGCAAGACAAAAGGAAGATGCGGGCCATATTGGACCTACATACATATCATATAATCAAATCATATAGCTCAGTAGAAATTTATAAGAGCAAAAAGAACTATACAACAAAATTAGGCTTCAGAGTGTCTATTCCATAGAAAGTAAAGGAAATATAAACTTGGTAAATATAGATTAAAGACCACCTGTAGATCAATAATATCAACTTTCCCTTGTGATGGCCATTCATGACCGGGCCTATTTTCTTCTCCCAGTAAAAGGGGTTCACTAGGGATGCAAGTGTATTGTAGCATTCTCTCAACAGATATGATTTTAGTCTGAAGTTGGTTAAGATCCCATACAACACCATGTAAGCTGAAACTAAGCCCATATGTGACAGCTAAACCCACAACACCTTCAAAAGAGAAAGAAATCAAAATCAATTCAAACACTAAATTACATAATCAATATATCATGATTTCTCTAAAGAATGATTTTATAAAAATCTTAATTTCAACTTTTTACCAGGATTGAGTGCATCCTTCGGCACTAAGATCAAGAAAACCAAAAAGACAGCATATGTAATGGATGCCAATATATCCATACGAAAGCATAACCACTCGATTGCACCTGAGAAATGAAATTTTGGCCGAGCATACCCATCTACTAACTTGAGGTTTATCTCCATAAACCTCTCTTCTTGATTGAAGCACCTAATAGTGGTTGAACCTAAACAAGATTCAGAAAAATGTTGTATAATTGGAGCTTGGCATATTCCAAATAGTCGTGACAGTTCTCGCGCTGCAGATATGTAATATTGCTACAAAGCAAGGTTTGTAAAATAAAAATAAATTAGGTATGATATAAAAAAAAAATTGTAATGAATACAAGATAGTAGAAAAATGATATAGACTTTGGTTATGAGAAATTTCTTAATGTTAGCTGCTTACATTTAGATGGTTGATAGTATTTGATCATCATGGATGAAACTATAGGTAAATATTTAATTCTATTTTATTTAGTTCAATTCTTCTCTTTTGAATGGTTACAATTTTCTAATTTTATTAAATGTTGACTATATTCTTCGATAAAATATTTACCGAAACATGAATATAATTTTATCCGGAAATTTATGTTTTGTGTTTACAAATTCTCAAAGAATTGATAATCACATTATCAAACTTCAAATTCAATTTATAATTTCATGTGTCCATATAAAAAAAATCTAATTATAAAATTACATATAATGGATTAGATGGTATGATCTTATCAACTAACTCTAAAAGCATATGAATGTGCAGTTTTGTGTAAAAATGTCACATAGTGCAACCTAGGTACTTTACTTAGGCTAAGTGAAATCCTTTTTCATGATTAGCATAAGGCGAAGCTTATGTGCTTCACTTTGGAAAGAAAGAGGGTTGTTAAGGAAAGATATAATAAGGGAAGAGGAAAAGAAAGATGAAAATGAAAGAAGAACAAGAATTTTCCTTTGAAAACTATAAAGTGATTATAATTTGGCAATAGGTCTCCATTAAGATAGGATTATCTTTACTACCCAAATATTAGCCACATAACAGTTCCATTGAGGCTCAAATTTCTTCAATATCGATTGTCCAAATCACCTTGGGACTCAAATTTGAGCCCTGGTTGATTTATAGTTCAACTTATGTAACTGAAGAAAACTTTAGTTCAGCCATAAAAAATACATGACTAGAATTCAAACAGGGCGAAACATACACTACAAATTGGGTCCAAAACTCTGGTGACAAATCTAAAATAGGAAACAACTATTCAATGATTAGTTTTATTAATGAAGCCTTCAATATAAATCAAATTGTTGGACCATTAAAACAAGGCTCTTAGTTAAGCCTTGCGATGGATATATTCCTTTAATCCTCAATATTTTAGATTTCAAGTATAATATGATAATTTTTCATTTACTAATTTAGTTTCACCAATTTATCATTCTGAATTATCCACTAATAATTTTCAAAAATATTAATGGATTTTTTATTCTTTTTTGCTAATAGGATACTTTTATTAAAATAAAGGGAATGAAAACAATCAAAGAAAAACAAAAGAACATGGCAGAAACTGCTAGGCCTACTTGCAAACTCCAGCTTTGGCATGGCCATTAGCAGAGAGAACAAGTGAGTGACCTAGTATAATCTAAAACTATGCTTATTCATAGCATCATTCTCAAGATCAGCAACAACATGAGTAGGAAAAACCACCGAGAACTCTGAGGTGCCAAACTTTGCTGCCTTCTTTGCTAAGTAGTCTGCAATAGGGTTGGCTTCATGAAAGCAATGAGATATCTTCCAAGGAATAGATTCTAAATAGTGAAGGGAAGAAACCCATTTTTGGAGAGAAAACCAGGGAAATTGTCTTCTTTGGATCGCAGAGACAATTGGCACCGAATCTGATTCTGTCCACATACTTATAGCATTATGCTGCTTTGCCATCGTAATCCCTTCCAAAACTGCTTCGAACTTTGCCTCGTATATCTTTTTTATACACAGGAAAATGCTAAAGGAGTCATATACATGGCCCTCACTCTTTCGCAGAACACCTTTCCAAGGTTGCCCAAACTCCCATCCACATTAATTTTGAACCAACTAGGGGGAGGTTTACACAAGTGCACTTCTAGGGGAGGAGAGGTGTATGAATTTCTAATCATTAACCTAGTTTCCTATAGCATAAAACATCTAAAACTAATCTCACCTCTTCACTTATGCCATCATTATAAAGCATAATCTCCTGTCTATTGCTTTCAAAAACAAATTCAGCCGGTCTTGCTTTGGTCTTGTACCCCCTTTTATTTTTCTCCCACCAGATGTGAGAAGATATTATTGGCAATCCCATCTTCCATGGCTTCTTAATATTGAGGGCACAAGCTCTTCTCTTCCACTACATTAGGAAACTTTCTATAGACACCTCCTCCTTCCTCGTTTCTTGGGTATCTTAGCCTTCGGTCTTTTACTTAGTATCGTGGTGGAAAGCTAAGAGTGATCAAGTCCCTGTCAAAGAGGCTTGGTTGGCTTGTCTCATCCTTGTGCCCTTCTTTCTTTGAATGTAGCATAACGCTAGGACATATGAAACGAAACAATGAAGACATAGCTTGTCCTGCGGTAGATTATAGCAACTATCAGAGAGCAAATCCCATCTTGCAAGTGTAGATTGCCTTCTATGGTGGATCTAATCTGTGCTACAATATTGGGTGTATCAATCTTTTCTCTAAAAAATTCTCGTACCTTGGAGATATTTCGGTGTGTGCCTCCTCCCTCATTGTTATACCCATGCCCTAAAATTCCTATTTTAAATGTACAGATGAGGCACCAGAGGACACTAGTACCAATGAATACTGGGCAGTAGTTGTATTTTGTCAGGAAGGGAAGGATGACCCCACTTGCATCTGCTACTCATGCCACAAAAATTAAAAGGGGTTCTAGGCATAGAAAAAAATGTTAGTCAAGCCCTTACACTTCATGGGAAGATCCCCAAACCTTAAAAGTGAAAATACAGGCCAAAACCACCTCTATTGGTTAGTACCACCTACTGTGTAATGGATTAATGTATTGGGACACCCTAAGGTGGGCCCATAATCCTAAATTTATAAATTAAACCGATAAAGGGTAGAAACCTATTATTTTTCCAAACAAGCCTTAGGCAACTTAAGTGAATAAAAATAGAAGTCTTTGCCCATTCTTTTTATTTTTACCAAATTAAAAGCAAAAGAAAGGAGAAGTAGAAGAAGAAGGAGAAGAAGAGCAAGGGAGGAGGAAGAAGAGGAGAGCAAGGGGAGCACCTACCCATTTAGATGGTGCAAATTGGATGGAATTGACTATGTCTTCGTAAAACAGGAAATTCCTATGGCAACAAAGAAAGCCCGTGCCCAAGTGGGATGACCACCCAAAAGGCAATGTCGTGCCACAAGATCTGTTGCGGACCTATCACCACCTCCTGTACCTAGTCGGGAAGCAGTGCCCAAAACCACTATCCTGGGAGCTCCACCTATATTGTCTACCCAGGATGTGACCTCAATCATGGGTAACATGTTATAAGGGTTGCAGCAACAACATAATGCCATAATGTAGGGGTTGCAATAGCAACAGTTGGATTTTATGATGGGATTGAATGCACAGATCAATGTTAAGCTTCAAGCTAGAGAGGGACAAGTTGTTCCACCACAAGCACAATCAATATCTAATGTTGCCCCTACAGTTGTTCCTCAGGCACAACAAGTCCCTACACCCATAGTTCACCCCACAGCCCATCTAGAAGGCTCTAATGTGCAATCTACCCCACAACCAGACATACTAGTACCACAGAGGCAGATGACACCACTAAGCCAAGTCATGTTGCCTATGGTCATGGATAATGTGAAAGTAATGGAGAAGTGTCAGAAGTTTAGGCCCCCTTACTTTAGCGGGATTGCACATGACCCTTAGCACTCACCAAATGGGTGGAGGGAATGGAGAAGGCATTTGAGGCGTTGACCCTCACTAAAAAATAAAAGTTAATGTGTGCCAACTACCAACTCTAGAATGAGGCAAATGCATGGTGGAAATCCACTAAACGCATCGTAGTTGCTCTGCAACCCAACCTCACCTAAGAGCACTTTAAGGTGGCATTCTACAACAACTATTTCCCAGACAGTGTGAGGGAGAGGAAGGAGACAGAGTTTATGAATTTAAAATAGGAATCCAAATCGGTGTTGGAATACCAATAAGGGTTTGAGAGGTTGTTCTTCTTTGCACCTGAACATTTGAAGAGAGATCAAGTGAAGGCCAAAAGGTTTGAGAATGGGTTGAGACCCACCATTGGGACTATGTTAGTTGCCCAATACCTCCATAGCTATGACGAAATAGTTCAAGCTGCCAAGTCCATTAAAGACAAGCAGAGAGAGAACTATCAAGCCCTATAAGGGAGGAGAACTGCAGCACCTAGCAGTTTTGGTAGGGAAGCATATTTTGGTGCAGCTCCTAATCAATTTAGAAGACCAGAGGCAGGGCAAGCTCCACCACCATTTTCAGGAATTGAAGCAGAAATTAGTAACAGCTCCAGTACTCACTATTCTGGGTAACGGATACCGATTCTTGATAGTCAACTTATTAAGTTTCTGGTAGTCTATGCACATTCTCATACTCCCATCCTTCTTGACAAAGAGTACTAGTGCTCCCTATGGGGACACACTAGGTTGGAAAAACCATTTCTTCAATAAATCTTGTAATTGTTCCATCAACTCCTTCAATTCTGAAAGTGCCATCCTATATAGTGATGCATCTAAATTGGGCCTAGGCTGTGTTGATGCAAAATGGAAAATTTATAGCATACGCATCTCGACAGCTGAAGGACTATGAAAAGAATCACCCCACTCATGACTTAGAGTTAGCAGCAGTAATCTTTTCCTTGAATATCTGGAGGCACTACTTATACGGTGAAAATAGTGAGATGTACAGTGATCATAAAAGTATATCATACTTTTTCACCCAGAAAGAATTGAATATGAGATAGAGGAGATGGTTGGAGCTGATGAAAGATTATGATTGCACCATCCATTAATATCCTGGAAAGGCCAATGTTGTGGCTGATGCACTGAGTAGAAAATCCCAGACTCTGTCCCTAGCAGCCTTGACTATGAATGAACAACTTATTGAAGAACCTAGAAGAATGGACTTGGAACTACTAATGAATGAGGTGACAGTAAATTTGGCTATACTTCTGATACAACCATCATTAATGGAGAAAATCCAAGCTACCCAATTATCAGATGAAGGTCATCAAGAGATAGTAAATGACATCAAAGAAGGAAGACAAAAGGACTTGGACTTCAAGTTGATTGAAGATGGAGTCCTCAAGTTCAATGAAAGGCTTTGTGTACGAAAGGATGAAGAAATGAGAGAACTGATACTGAGAGAAGCTCACAATTCACCCTACTCAATCCATCCAGGTAATACAGAAATGTGCAAGGACTTAAAGAAGTTCTATTAGTGGAGCGGCATGAAAGCCAATGTAGCCTTTCACGCAGCCAAGTGCTTAAATTGCAAATAAATCAAAGCTGAAAGACAAAGGCCACATGGATTGTTAAATCCCCTACCTGTACCAAAGTGGAAAAGGAAAAGCATCACCATGGACTTTGTCACAGGACTGCCACGTACTTAGAAGGGGAATGACACAATCTAGGTAATGGTATACTGGCTGACCAAAGTAGGCCACTTCATTCCTATGAAGATTACTTATCCTATGGAGAAGTTGGCTCAACTGTACATTGACAATATTGTTTGACTGCATGGAGTACCAATTAGTATTATCTCCAATCGTGATTCCAGATTACCTCTAAGTTCTAGAAGTGTTTGCAAATAGCAATGGGGACACAGTTAAACTTTAGCACAATATTTCATCCACAAATAGATGGACAATCAGAGAGGACCGTACAAAATCTAGAAGATATGTTACGGGCTTGTGTGCTAGACATGAGGTATAGTTGAGATGAGCAATTGTCACTCATAGAGTTCTCCTACAACAATAGCTATCAGGCTACAATAGGTATGGCACCCTATGAAGCCCAGTATAGGAAAAAATAAAAAATATCTTTGTATTGGGATAGATTGGAGAGAGAAGGATCCTAGGCCCGGAACTAATCCAGGTCACTTGTGAGAAATGGATGTAATTAGGGAGAGGATCAAGGCAGCTCAGTCAAGGAAAAATAGCTATGCTGATGTTAAACGGTAGCACCTATGAGAGGAGTGAAGAGGTTCGGAAAGAAGGGAAGGCTAAGTCCTCGATACATGGGATCTTATGAGATACTAAGTTGAGTCAGAGCAGTGGCTTACTGAGTTGCTATGCCATCCGAATTGAAGGAGCTCATAATGTATATCATGTTTCCATTCTCAAGAAGTACATTCTCAATCCAGCTCATGTTTTGACACGTGTACCCTTAGAGCTTGACACTGATTGGAGGTACATGGAATAATCGGAAGAGATTATTGACCGAAGAGACCACATTCTTCGCAATCAAACTATTTCCTATGTGCTAATCAAGTGGAGGAATCACTCCAACCAAGAAGCATCTTGGGAACGTGAGGATGAAATGAAAGAGAGATATCCTCAATTGTTCGGATTGCTAGGTACGTCAAATTTCGGGGACTAAATTTCTTGTAAGGTGGGGGGGATGTTATAACTATGCCTTAAAATCCTATTTTAAATGTATAGATGAGGCACCGAAGGACACCAGTACCACTAAATATTGGGTAGCAGCCATACGTTGTCAGGAAGGGAAAAATGACCCCACTTGCATCGGCTACTCATGCCATAAAAATTGGAAGGGGTTCCGGGCACAGAAGAAAAGGTTAGTCAAACCCTCACATTTCACTGGAAGATCCCCAAACCTTAAAAGTGAAAATATCTATCAAAACTGGGTTATTTGGCTATGGGTCTCGAGACCTCGCACCCATGCACCTCAAACCACCTCCATTGGTTGGTACCACCTACTAGGTGATGGATTAATGTATCGGGACACCCCAAGGTTGGCCCATAATCCTAAATTTATAAATTAAACCAATAAAGGGTAGAAACCCATTATTTTTCCAAACAAGCCTTAGGCAACTTAAGTGACTATAAATGAAGTCTTTGCCCATTCTTTTCATTTCTACCAAATTAAAAGCAAAAGAAGGGAGAAGGGAGAAGAAGAAGAAGAAGAAGAAGAAGGAGAAGAGCAAGGGAGGAGGAAGAAGAGGAGAGCAAGGGGAGCACCTACCCATTCAAGGTAAGCTCTCTCTCTCTCTCTCTCTCTCTCTCTCTCAAGGTCTGCTCTCTCTCTCTCTCTCTCTCTCTCTCTCTCTCTCTCTCATTTCCAATCATTCTTAAGCTAGATAAGAGAAACCCCAACCGATTCTCGCCTCCCCACTTGTCAAACTACTAATTTGGGAGGGGAATTTGATGTTGGGGACTTGTCTTAGCAAGAGAAATGGTTTAATTTGAAACCATGAACCCTCCCTAGTTAAATCCCCATTTCAAACCCCAATTTGGGCAACACAAAACCTAGAAATGGGAAATTACTTAAAACCCGTCTTCCCATTTGTCAAGATTACAAATTGGGAGAGAGGTTTAGTGTAGGAGACTTATCCTAGCAAGATTGATGGATTAATTTGAGTCCATGAACCCTTCCTAGTGAAATCCCCAATTTGGATAACTAAACCCTAGAAATGATGGGTTTTGCCTAAACCCTCTATACCCCACCATTCAAATCCAAAATTAGAATGAGAAAAATGAAATTAAATACATATATAGTGGTTTGGGGTGACCATATAAGCCATTGATGGTCACCACATAAACCCTCAACCAAAATCTCCAAATTTAGTTTAGTCGCGACTTGAACTTTGGGAAAATTTAGGTGCATTATTTAAAATCATCTTAACCAACCCATTGAATACACTTAATCTAAGTTAATTGAGGTGGATAAACATCCCCCACGTATATATCAGCTTTGTAGTCATAAAACCCGCAATTTAAGAATGATTTCAAAGAAAAGAGAAATAGGAAACGTAGCTAGAACATGTGCCTAGGGTCTCATTTCTCTATGTGTGATTTATTTTCTTAAAATTCTTATATATTCTAAGAGTAGAACCAAGAGGTGACAAGACAATGCGGCACAAGGCCATCGGCTGTCCATCATCACCGAGGACTCGAGGTGAGGGGATTTGTGTGATTTTATTTTATGGAATGCTTACGTTATGAAGCATATGTCGATAGGCATGTTAATTTCATATTATAACGTTATTACTTGTGTTGGATGTGTATGTTGCATAATGACATGAGTTATGAATGGAGTGTGTGTGTTTGACTGGGATGCAGGTTAGCCAAAGGTTGAGTTCAGTCACTATATGCCCAGGGTGAATGTGTGTGTATGAGTGTGTGTTGTGGAGATTGGGGTGCAGAGTGGCTAAAGGTTGGTTTTGGCACTGCATGCTCATAGTGTGTGAGTGTGGGGTATAGGGTGGCCGAAGGTAGGTTCCGGCAGTATATGCCCACGAGGTGAGTGAGTGTGATTTTAATGTGGTGTGGCATGTTAGAATGCATTAGGCTAGGATAACCACCCTGATGCTACAACCATTGCCAATAGGGGTTTATGTATTAGCTAATCCTACCATCCAACGATTTGAGATTGGGGATGATTTTCGGTGACTGAGGTGTGTAGATGCCAGTGTCATGACAAACCCTCATGTGATGTTGGATTCGGTGGTGGGTATACCTTACATGCGATTTTGTATGATGTAGTGGTATTATGGGGGATTATTAATAAGGGCTTACCGGGTACTGAAGAAACCATATACTGAAGAAACCATGTAGGGATCAGTATGCTCCTGACTCGCAACTAACTTGTATTCTTGGGGACTGATAACATATATTCATGACTGGGGATACCACTTATGTTGTAGTAGTACTAATACCCATTATAGACTTAGAATCTATTGATTAGGTTTGTTTGCTAATAATCCGGATCATGGAATTGCATTAATATTGGTTTGGTTAGGCATTTACATTGTTTTATTTCATGATTTATTGTGGATGTTTATGTGCACCCCTCATTAGGATTTTTGGAAGCTCACCTCCGTTGTTGCCCCCTTTTTGGATGTGGATTCAAGGAACCATTCAGAGATTGTGGCTGAGGAGCCAACCCTCTACGAAGGTGACCTCTGGGATGAGGAGCTGGTCATGCACGAGGACGGCTGTTTATGCGATGATTGTGCTTTCGGAGCACATTGAGGATGAGAATATCATCTTCACTTTTTATTTTTGCTTACATATCAGAAGTAGCCCTAGGGGCATAACTATAATTAATATTTCATTGCGAAAATATTTTGGAAAATATGGTAAATATTATTTGTGACGACTCAAACCCAGGATAAGGATAAGAGTCCCACCTTAATGACCCAAAAATATGGTAAGTACCAGACCCACCTGGGAGATCGGTGAGGTGTCCCTACCAAGAATATGGAAAATACCAGGGGGTTTGAGAGATCGGTAAAGGTGTACAAACTTTAGTCTCATATCGCCTAGGGAGAGATTACTGGGCTAGTTAATAACCTCTAGCCTTATTAACATAGCACAACTCGTTTTAAAACCTTGAGGCCCATGGGCTAAAGAGGACAATATTATGCAAGATTAATAGGGTTGGGGCGTTACATTATTAGAATTCACCAGTTATGTATATTTGATTATAATTATTATCTTCTGATCATAGAATCATTTCATAATTTTATGCACTTAAAGTACTTGATCGTGGATCCTATATGGATTGTGGACACTTGTGCGTGTCCATATCACTGGCCTTTAGGTGAGTGGAGGCAGCGTGTGACACTCATGGTTCAAGCTTAATGTGGATGGATGTTCTCTAGGTAACCCTGGGAGAGCGGAAGCAAGTGGTGTTATCTATGACTCAAATGCTATGGTGATAGCTTCTTTTGGGATCTTTCTAGTAGTAAGAACAAATTATGAAGCAGAATTTCAGAGCTTAGTTAAAGGTTTAATGATGGCAAAAGAGCTGGGAATTCAACATTTTTGGATTGAATCAGATTCTATAGTTGTAATAATGGCAATGAATAGAAAATATATTCCATGGTATATTCTTTAGGATTGGCTCTTCTTAAGTCCTTTTCTTCAATCCATTCAGTGGAAGATAACACATTGTTTCAGAGAAGCAAATCCCATTGCAGACTATCTCCCTAAATTGGCAGCTCGGAATAGTACATCTTCTGCCACCCATGTCTTTCTTCACTCATTGGAGGATGAGCTTCATGTTGATGCATTGATTTGGCCTAGGTTTCATTTCTATTAATGTTTTTTTAGTAAGATTTTAGGTCTTCCTTCCCCTGCTGATGGCAATGCCGAAGGTGGGGGTAGTATCGAGCATATCATTCATGACCTAGGTTGTATTCTATTTCCTTTTTTATTTATAATATATGATATCTTTTTAGCGAAAAAAATGGTCCTTCCACGTTACGCCAAAGCAGATTTTTCCCATATGGGAATAGAGAAGGGGCATTGAAGGAAGATATGCTCGATACTCTCTTCAGCCTTAACACAAAGATTACAGATAAAAACCAATTGAACACCTTTGCTTCTTACCATCTCATCTGTAGAGAGCTTGCAATGCACCAAATGCCACCCAAAAGTATAGTATCTTGGAGGTAAGTTTTTCTGCCAAATCAAAGAGGCCCAATGCACCTTAGGCGATTCCCTTCTGATGTCCTCCCAAGCTAACATCATAGAGAAATTCCCCATAGGCGATAGGGACCAAACACGCATGTCCTGCATTTGCATAATGGGCAATTTAATCTCCTTGATCTGATTAAAAATATTTCTAAGGAGAGGAGAGTTTACCTCTAGAAGGATCCCTTTCCTCTCTCTAATAAAATCTCCCACCTTTGTCGAAGTAGAAAGGGAGCTGAAATTTTTTAGATTCACCTTCTCCATGATAGATTTTGGCTCCCACCATTTGTCCTTCCAAAATTTCGTAACCTGGCCATTCCCAATAATCCATCTCTCCTATCTCCCATAAAGCTCCACATCTTCCTGACTCCTGTTGCAATAGAAGAGGGATGACACTCTCTAAGAGTCCTTCCATCCTTTTTGACAAATCAGGCTCTGGGAAAAGAAGCAGCAGAAGATTTTATTCATTTTTCATTCTCCAGACCAATTTGCCTAGTATGGCCATGTTCGAATCTCTTAGCCTTCTTATCCCCATGCCCCCTTCTTCCTTTCAGGCTTGCATAGAGAGTCTCACTTAACAGTAATCAATCTTATTGTTTCCACCTCCCCATTCCAAATAAAATTCCGCATCCATCTCTCCATCATTGCAATAAGAGACGAAGGCTACCAGTATACTAAAAAACTGTGGGTAGGCATTTCTGAAATAACTGATTTTACCAACTACTCTTTCTTTACTCTCCCCTTGAAAATTTCCACACCGAGATATCTTATAGGAAAGTTACTCATCGGGATGCTTAGGGTTTTAGAGATACTTTGCTTTTTGTTGAGAGAAATTCTCCCCATTAAAAGCTTACTTTTCTGTAAGATGATACGTTGTCCAGAATATTCTTGATACTCAATTAAAAAATCTCTTAAATTCCTAACATACCTCATTGAAGCATTAGTGAAAATGAAGATGTCATCTGTGAAGAGAATGTGACCAGGGATAGGGGCACCTCTTGGACCCTGAATCGGCTTCAACTTATTCATTTGAATCAAAGACTTCAGCCCCTTAGATAGCACTTCTTCGGCAATAATGAAGAGCACTAGAGAGATAAGGTCTCCTTGTCTCAAACCTCGCTCCACTCCAAAGTACCCCTGCGGACCACCATTAACCCTAATAGATATCTTAGTAGAAATCAATATTTGATGCAGCCATGTAACCCACTTCTTAGAAAATCCAAATTTACACAGCACCTGAAAAAGGAAAGGCCACATAATTGTGTCATAAGCTTTATTTATGTCTATTTTAAGGCCAAGACCATCCCTTCCTGTTGTAGCAAACATCATATTACCAAGCTCTGATGCCAGACTAATATTAGAGTATATCATCTTCCCTTTATGAAAGACACCCTGTTCTTCTGAAATCAATCTTAGGAGAATTTTATAGCCTCATTGACATCACATTTGATATAATCTTGCAATAAAAGTTCCCCATGCATAGAAGACGAAATTTATCCAAAGAAGAAGCACCATCCACTTTTGGAATAAGTACCAAAAAACTATTATTTACCCCTTGGGTCATATGACTAGAGCTAAAGAAATATCGGGCAACATTGCATACCTCCCTCTCCACAATATGTTAGCACTTTCTAAAGAAAGCTCCTATGAAACCATATGGCCCTGGAGAACTCTCTAGATAAATCTTCCACACCGCCTTTTTTATCTTTGCATCACCCGGGATAGAGTCCAGGTAGAAGATGTCTCTCTGATGAAGCACCATGGGAATATTATCTAACAGCTCCACATGTTCCACAGTTAGGATAGCTTTATGGAATTCCTCGTAGAAATGCACAATGTATTCTCCCAGTTGATCACTACCTTCCACCATAGAAGCATCTTGCTTCTTGAGGCATCTGATGGTATTTTTGAGTCTTCTCATTTTTGTAGACAAATGAAAAAACTTGGAATTCCTATCCCCCTACTTCATCCGCCTAATTTTGGCCTTTTTTGCCCAAAGTTTTTCATGGTAGTCCAAGGTTTTAATCAGGGCAGTCTTTGCGTTAGCTTCCAAAGAAAACAAGTGGTCATCTAAGCCATTGGCTTCAATATTCTGCTTCACCTACATCAAATTTTCCTTTGCCTCTACTAGAGCTCTCTCAATATTTGGAAAAGCGGACCTTGCCTGGCTTCTCGAAGCCCTTTTTAATCTCTTCAATCTGAGCATGAGGCAAAAAAATCAGATTCCCAGATATCCATTCACCCTAAGAATCCACAACCACATTATCAAACTCCATATTGGTGGAACCGAAAAGGGCAGTTATGAGGACACTGAGCCAAGTCAGAGGAGTTCATAATTGGGGCATGATCCGAGGCAATTCTAGAGAGGACCCTTTTGGGAGCAGTCTTGAAATTGAGTAATCCATTCATCGTTACGAAAGCTCCTATCCAACACTGCACACATATTATCTCTGCGATGGTTATTGGACCAAGTCAACTTCCTTCCAGTAGATGGCACCTTAGCCATTGTACACACATCAACCATGGCACCAAATTCAGCTGCCGAACCCATGCTAAAATTACATGGGTCCCTCTTCTCATGAGATTGCAGAGTCGCATTAAAATCACCTATTATTACCCAAGGGGTAGGAGTCTGAGGAAAATCGGCAACCAAATTCATCCACAAAGCTCATCTTTTAGCAGTTAAGCTACTCGAATGAAAGAACGAAATCTAAGCCACTATTGAATTCCACACAAGGGAAGTCGAAATATGCTGCTCAAACTTCGAAATCACCACAAGAATATGCAAATTCGTCTTCCATATGATCCACAAGTTTGGGACTTTCCCTACTCAATTATTGTGGATAAAGTCACTACAAAAACCCAATTTATTAAAAAATAAATTAGGAAAAGCACTCACATTGACCATGGGCTCACAATGCATAGGAGGTCAAGCTCCTTCTCTTTACTAAAATTTCGTAAGGCATTTTTTTCAGCCGCCTTCTTCATTCCTCTGATATTCTAGAAGAAGAGCTTCATAAGCTTCATAAAATCACTTCTTGTGCAAGGTTTGATGAACAGACTTAGCAATCTGCTCCCTCTCTGTAATAATAGCTTTCTCCTTTTTTACTGCCATCTCCTCTACGTAACTCATAGCATTATCGATATCATCCAACTCCTAATGATGCACTATAGCCTGTCCTCTGACCAATTGGGTTTGAGAAAACCCCGATAAAATATGCTCAGCTCCCTCCAATCCATAACCATGACCATTTCTTCCTCCTCTAGCCAATCCACAGCCTCCATTGTATTTGACTTTCCATCGAGGTCTTAAAGTTCAAGCAACCTGTGTCTCCCTCAACCTTTTGGAATCAGCCCGAAGCATAGTAGGAATTTCCTCTCTCTAGTCACCATCGTCCAGAGATTCCTGAGATTCTTCATCAGATAGGATGGTATTATGGTCCGCCCCGTATTCACCCCCAGCAAATGGGTTATCCACCATAATCAATTGCTGACCAACCAGTCGTTGCTGTGGTTTGAATTAGGTCATTGTAAGGAATATTCCTATAATTAGAGATATTCTCTTGGCATAAATCGACCACAAGGTCGCCCTCGACATGGCAAGTCCTATCGTCCTTCCTAGTTTCCATAACCATATGGGAGAGATCTTCTCCTACCATTCTGGGACTCCTCTCATGGCTAGGGCTGCCAGTATTACCAGCCGACCCTTCTTCCCCAACTCTAGCAAGGC
The DNA here is from genome assembly GCF_013358625.1 of Macadamia integrifolia. Lineage (NCBI taxonomy): Eukaryota > Viridiplantae > Streptophyta > Magnoliopsida > Proteales > Proteaceae > Macadamia > Macadamia integrifolia. Next base: position 11,310,093 of record NC_056567.1, read on the forward strand.
TAGCACCCTCATGATCAGCGCCTCTTCTCTCCTCCCTCTTCCCTCTGCATTGGTTGGACTAGTGTCCTAATTTTTTAAAGAGGCTACAACAGGTAATATCATCCTCATACACCACATGCTGCTTGAACCAGAAGAGAAATATTCGTACCAGGTTGCTTTTGCTCCACCTGAATCTCCTCTACCCTGGAACCACCCAACTCCACCTCTACAAGGACCCTGGCATAGTTGCCCATCATCCTGTTCAAGGTTCTACAATCCAGGGCCCTGCGACTTTTGCTATAGTCAGAAGGATTTTTCATGCGAGTACTCCATCGGGAGTTCTGGAAATCAGACCCAAACCAATTTAGTTTGAGTGTGATTATCATGAATATTGAACTCTGGTCTCCACCTCTGAAAGTGGATCACCTGGCTTCTCACCTTTATTCGTTCTCTCCTCCATACCGATGACATATCCCCCTCCAATTCAAAGTGAAAAAGGATGAATCTTTTCCCTAGAGGAGCCAGGTTTACCTTCCCCTTCAAGTTCCATGATACTGCGTAGTCTTTTCGGATGTCTTCCATAGATACAAATCTGAAATTCACCTTTCCGATCAGGGAAAAAGAGAACTTTTGAAGCTTCTCTTCATAGGCCTCTTGTGGTATCACCACCTTGGTCAGAGCCCCAGCGTGGATTGGGTCTAGAAGATACTCCACAGCCGGCAGCACCTTCTTTGTGACAAATGCATATGATCTGTGACCTTCAATTCCTCCTACAGGTCCTCCTTCCCTCACCTCCTCCTCCTCCAATGGCCTTTCCTCCTCTATCAACCATCCTTCGGATTCACCAGCTCTAGCTGATTCAACCTCAGGTAAAGGGCCATCCTAATTAATGTGTGTAGCTCGCTAGAAATCAGTGATAAGCCGTTGTTTGCCCCTATCCAACAGTCGGCCTCTGTCAGGATCGAGCATCTTCAGCTTGGTCGTAAGTCTCTCCTCTACCCTCTACTCTCTCTCCCATACCAATCCATAGTGAATTTAGGGTGGCGTAAGAATTCATCGCCTAAGAGAAGTTAATAAAGCATGCCTAAGCAAGCTGGTTTGGCAGGTGAAACGTGAAGACTCTATGAGTAATTTTTTTCCAGAGCAAGATTTGTAAATCTAGATTTTAATGGATTTGTTATTCAGCAAGTGCAAAAAATAAATTATTTATTAAATTTATTAGTGGGTAGACTGGGTAAGGGGATCCTTGATCAAGCCACCTCATTCCACCATAGAGAAGGATCAAATGGTAAATCTAACAATTGGACACCTAGGAGATAGTCTAAATAAACTAACGTCATAAATTTCATATCCAAATTCAATAATTTAGGTCACATATAATGTCATACCTCCCCTATATGTCCTTGCATCCACTCAATAGCTCCTTACACCCATATCAAATCCATAGATTATTCAATAATCTATTTCACCACAAGGCCTAATCTGTTTGGCTGAAATTTGACATGTGAGTAGGGAACTTTGGGATCTACTGGTCCAAAAAATGCTATCTCTATCCAATATACCACATAGAAAAAATATGATTGAGCTTGATTTGAAATTTTAATTATGAAAAATGGAAGTAGCAATAAAATTACCTGGTACCAGATGCATATCACAATCAATGGAATAAAAATTATTAACATTTTCCATGCAACTTGTGACATCACTGCAATAGTTCCCAAGAATTCTATGACTGATATAATAAGATCTTCAATTTGACTTGGAATAGAGGTATCAATTGCACTTTGATCTATGGATACCTGTATATAGAAATAGATTTTATTTAGAACTTAAAATTATATTGTGATCAAACAAGATAACTTGGATACCAAGAGTAAATAAGCATATTTACTAACCCGATTTAGAATCCGTCCACTTGGAGTAGAATCAAAAAATGATAAGGGAGCACGAAAAATGCATGAATGCATTTTGCTAAAGAACAAAGTAGATGTCTTATATCCAACAGTTACAATCAGCATGGATCTTATAAGTACACAAAGAGTGCTTCCAAGGATCAAAGTAACATAAACAAAGATGATAGTAGAACGTCTATTATGAGGTCTCACATCCTCTGAAACAGGAGTAACCAACATCATCCAGTAATTACTGACTATTTGGAAAATCTCAACAAGAGTTTGTGCCAGCAATATAAATGGTACAAAAGCCCCTCTATATGTTGCAGTAGCGTACTTCCAGTAGACCGAAAAACTAACTCCATCCTTTTCTCTCTTTTCTTCTTGAATAAGTTGCCCTTCTGACCCAACGAATTCTTTTGCTTTATTATTTTTTGGTTCCTTTTCCTCATCATCTTGAATAGACTTCTCTCTACTCAACATATTGCCATCTTCCTCACTATTAATTAAGTTATCCAAAGCAACCCTATGCTTGATATTATTAAGGTTTGCCAAAGCTTTCTTATGTGAACCCACTAATTCCATAAAGTCAGTTCCTGAACTAAGGATTTCTTTGTATTTTCCTGCTTGAGCAATTTTTCCATCTCTCATAACCTATCAAATGAGAAGGTAAATAATCATTCTCAAAGAAGGTTCAGAGACTTGAATTCAAGAAGAAAGATAGAATATTCTCACCAATATAAGATCAGCAGAAGATAAAAACTCTACTTGGTGAGTAACATAAATTACTGTTTTTGTATTCAAAATTCCTAGCAAGCACTCCTGTCACAAAAGTTCAGATGTGCACATTTAGGCACTCAAAAAAGAATTTTGGTCACTTAAGACACAAATAATTATAATATCATAACAATAAGAAACATCAAACCATATATTTTATGCCAGAACATTCATTGCTCAATATCATGTGTCTATATCCCTTGTTTAGTTAGACAACCATGATTTCAATCTTCCAAATAAGTTTTTGGTGAATAAAATTTTGATGCAAGCAATGATATTTTAACTTCACGTCAATTTCACCAAGGAAAACATTGGAAGTAGAGGTCAAAGAATAACTACCTTAAATAGATGAGTTCCTGTGTGAGCATCCACAGCACTAAACGGATCATCAAACAGATAAATATCAGCATCATGGTACAAAGCACGTGCAATCTGAATCCTTTGTTTCTGCCCACCACTTAGGTTGATTCCCCTCTCCCCTATGATAGTCTGGTCCCCAAATGGGCATAATTCTAGGTCCTTGTTTAGTGAACATGCTTCAAGGATTATCTGGTACCTTTCCTTGTCCATCTGTTTACCAAACAATATATTATCTACTATCTTTCCACTTTGTATCCAAGGTGATTGTGCGACATAGGCCTTTGTCCCATTAAACTTAATGATTCCAGAGATCTTTGGCACTTCCCCTAATAAGCATGAAAGTAGGCTTGATTTTCCTGATCCAATAATACCACAAACAGCCACTCTCATACCATGGTACACTTGAAAATTAAGATTTTTTAATGTAAAACTAGGAGAAGAAAGGTCCCAAGAGAAATTTCCATTGACTATCTCAACTGCAACCTCGACACCATCTCTTGGACGTTTTTGTATCATATTTAGATGAAGATCATCGAGACAAAGATATGAGGCTATCCTGTCAAGGGAAACTTTAGCCTGAACTACCATAGAGATTGTGTTTGGGAGACTATAAATGGGCCATTGTAATATCTCAAATGTTGCAAGAGCTGATAGAATGTTCCCCGATCCTAACGGGATCCCCATTAGCGTACAAAATCCAAAAGTAACCATGGATACAAATAGGGGAGCACAAGAGAATACGAAGGAATTAATAGCTGATGCAGTATAAAGTAATTTTTTTAACCATCTTGCTTCAATGTTCCTAAGCTCAATTATCTTAGCCAAGAACTTCATATCCCAGCCATGGAGCTTGAGAATTCTCATATTTCTTAGAGCCTCAGATGTCACTTTCATCCTTCGATCTTTTGAATCCATCAATTTTTCTTGAAATGTTTCTTGTAGTTTTCCTAGTGGAACATTCAATAACATCAAAATCATTGTGGCAAAAAAAGCTACAAGAGAAGCAAGCCCGACGCTCTTATACAAGATCAACAATGCTAGAATAAGTTGAAGAGGCACCTTCCATATATTATGCAATGACCAACTAAAAAATCCAATCCTTTCAACATCAACACTCATCAAATTAATGTTCTCCCCACTAGTGTGGCCCTGCTTTGATTGGCTTGAAAGCTTGAGAGACTTCTCATAGATTACTGAGAACAAGGCAGCACGGACCCTGATTGCCATATTTCATAATTGGAAGAATAAGTGCCTCTCTGAGAAGCATCTCATGATCTTTGAAAGAAAGAAAATAAACACTAGTTCACAGCCTTTATATTTTAGTTGTTGAGGGCTATTGATATACTGAACAAATGTCTTAATAAGATATGGTCCAACAAAAGAAGTCAATGTGCATATCAAGGATAATAAACCTGTCCATAGAATTTCTTTCCACGTTGAGAAAAGCAATGCTTCCGCCAGCTTGAGTATGCTTACCTTACCATCATCATTACCATTAGATTCAAGTTTATTTTTAAAATGAGAAAATACCACATTGGCACTATGACAATTGGCGAGCTGAGGAACATCTTCAAGATCTAGTGTTTTTTTATACCCAAGTGCAAGCAGGGGTCCCATCCATGAGAAAGTAAAAATGCTAAGAAAACTAGCATTTGCATAAGGAGTTACACCCTCTCCACTGGTTCTTGATCCTTGTCCATCATCACCACTATTTCCACTAGAACCATTTTTCAAAAGTGGCTCCAATATATCAGAGTCTTCATCTTCGCGTCCCCTCCAAAATAAGTCAGCATAACAAAGTAACAAACTAGCAATAATGGATACAATGTCAGAGACCCATAGCAGGAAGTATGACGATGAATGTTTCCAATATAAACCAAGATGCACAACAAGATAGGAACAAGACATCAGGAAGTAGAAGGTGCACCAATTCTTCAGTAGAATAGGGAACTTGTGTTCATTCAAACAGGAAAACAGGGTGTGAAAGTAAGCAGAGATTACAATCCAAGTGAGTGTTCTTAATGCAAAATCCAATTGGGCAACAATCTTTAGATTAGACCAGCCATGTCTATCTACAGAGAGGTAGTTCAACACACATAGGAGAACATCACAAAATGATAGACCCATGCAAGACATAAGGGCTAATAAATAGAACAAGTATGTATTCTTCGATATTGGTTTTGAACTTTGAGGGCAATGAATTGTGTGTCTCTTGCAAGACCAAGAAATGCATAACAATAATAACAAAATTAGATGTGAAGAAGCAGAAAACCCGTGCATGAAAATGGTTGCAGAAGATTGTAAAAAGGATATCCAGATTTTCATATCTTTCTTTGATTCTTCAAAAGTATCCATGTTTCCAAAAAAAAATTCTTTTGTTTATAATTTGCTGGCTCATTCATGCAGCTTCAATAGAAATCCTATTAGCTTTACCACATTCTCATTGATGCAAGCCCATTTGCAAAAATGTTATGGAAACTCCAGCATTTAATAACAACCATTTCCAGCTTATTGTTCCATAAAGACTTTGATGAACATTGAAGTCTGAAAATCACCCTTAGATGCACTTGAACCTATTAATGACCAGACAAAAAAATATGTTTAAAAATATATAAAGAGCAAGAGAATTAATATAATTTTCACAGAAAAATCAAGAATGGAAGAAGTTGCAGTTTTGTATGAAAGAACCCTATTGCATGTGTATTTCCAAAAATAATGCAACCATAGAACATTAGAAAATATGTAATATGTGAAAGAACTGCCAAACGGTTACATGCAGTAGCCTTTCTACAACAAACATTTCCATACCATTGATGGAAACTTGAAGATCATCGAATACGAGGAGGGAAAATCCTAACAGTGCAATACTACGTCTAACCACACTCAACCTGATTTTATCTACAAAACAATAATTGGATTGAGTCATACGCCAAGTTAAGTGAATCATGTAAATACATCTCATATGATCAATACATTTTCTTTTTTCATATATAGTAAACACATTTTTGAGGCCATAGTTACACAATACTGCAATTAACCACACTCATTCTTCCCCTTTTTGCTGTGAAAAATGGAATTCCTTGGGCTCTAATGATTTTCTATATAAATTGTCATGCATCAGAAAGTTATTATATAAATGGATTTGGGAGGTTCTTGCACATATCGATAACTTAAAATCCACCCTCTTTTCCAGAGCTCTCACCTTGGAAAATCTCCTCCCTCCCCCTACCTAACCTTGATGATATTTCTCCATTGGATTTTGGATGGTGAGGAACTTTTTCTTGCATTAAAAATCTAGACACTCCTACATTTTTTATTTGGGCCAATTCTTAGGTTCACAATCTTAGAATTCTATTTTGGATAATATTTCTTGTGCTACAAACCCCCCTACTTATCAAGGCTTGTGATTCCATTATAGGAAATCAGTGGAATATTGGTCTGTTAAATTCCTTGTTGCCTCTGTCTTTAACTAACTCTGTTCTCCAGACCCCCATATCCCTCAAACAAAATCGATGGTGATGCCATATTTCTAAGGAGGGGTCTTTCACAACTAAACTAGCTGCCAAATTTCTCAAGACTAATCACTGACTAACTTTAACGAATGCTCAAACATATGTTCTTGCTCATCTCCTTGCTCATAGTGGTGGTGCTATTTTTGGAAAATCAATATGTACCTCAAGTTTAAGATCTCCCTCTGAAGAATTTCCCATGAAGGAATCCCTGCCAAAGACAATCTACATAAGTGGGTGGATATTGACCCAACTTTTATCATAACCATCATAAGTCTTTGTAGTAGGAGTGAAATAGGGCCAGGTTAGCCCGGGTTTCTTAAAACCCAAGCCTAACCCTATGTTACACTCATTCCCTAATCCGGTCAAATTTGAACTTTTGTATTAGGTCTCACACCGGATGTTGTCAGCTCCAATGACTTATAGTTGCCGCAGTCTACTATGGTGAAGGGAGGGATGACCTTACCTGCCAACACATTTTGTGCCTAAAGCACTGGAAGGGATTCAAACCTTCTAAGCCTAAATGGTGGGTGACCTAACACCTCCTCACTTGAATCCCCTCACATATTATAATTGGTCGAGAAGACCTTGCACACATTCCTAGGGAAACACATTAGTGATTAGCAAAAGGGGATAGAAGACTGGAAATTATAGCAACTGGGAAGGCCATTGGTAGTAATCCATCGGTAGTAACCCATCGGCAGTAACCCATCGGCAAGACCACCTCCATCCAGTGACCTCTTTCTGGTGGTCTTTATTATACTAAAATAGCTTAAATGCCCATGGGACCCACTATGTGCATCACACCAACTCCAACCATCCTCCCACACTATATGGCACATTTTCCCTTGACTTGCAAACCTTGTGAGTCCAAGGTGGTCGGTCTATGGGATTCATCCATCGTCTTAAACCGGTTTGGTCCCAAACTAGTGTGTAGGCAGTTAGGCCTAAAGCCACTATATAGGGGTGAAATGAGCACATTTCTAACAAGGACAAAACATGGGAGAGCGAGAGAATAAGGAAAAAGGGAAGGAGAAGAAAGAGAAGAAGAAGGAAGGAAGGGGAGAAGCTCCTAGCTACTTCGAGTGTTGCCGGTTGCCACTAAAGGTAAGCGTGTACCTTCCCCAATCCCATTTCCTTCCCATTTTTGTTTAGGTTGTTGGTAAACAATGGATTCATCAGATTGGAGGGGTACGCCTCAACCCCAATGAATTCCGGTAGTCGGGGTGGTGTGCATTTCACTCCCTCACATGTTTTCCGAGCTCAAAGTTAACTACGTAAGCTCCCGAGCCATTTTGATCAAATAGGGAGGTTAGGGTTTCAGCCATTAATTCACCTACATCATAAATAGATTAGTAGAAATGTAAATATTTTGGCTTAAATGAAAGGTGGGAAGACCCCCACAATCCGCACGGAACGATACCCAAAGATCGAGCTCAAGTCGACAAAGCCCCATGAAGTTGCTGAACATTGGGCAGGTCACTAGCAAAAGTCCATTGGCTGGAAAGTGCCCTTCTACTGACTTTTAGCAGGTGAATTTTTGAGGCCCTAATTGGCCTCTGTCTAGACCACCAACTGGACATAGTGTCCTTATGGTGACCTGTTGCCGGTGAGGTTACTAAAATGTCAAATATTACAGTTTTGATACTTTTTGGGGAAAAACATGTGGGACCCTGTGGATACTTTTGACACGTGTTAACACCCATTTACCCCTTGTAGCTAGGATAGAGACAATCCCAAATTGATGAGGCCTAGCGGGATTTGAATCGGGTATCAAACTTGGGAAATTTCACCCGTCTAGTCGATACACAAAGTGAGTGGTGGTCTTACTTTCTTTTAGAGTGTTTTAACCTTATAGAATTGTATACATGCTATAGCAATCGTGTTTAGTCAATTCAATTACATGTATGATATTTTGAATTGTATGTTGTGTTTTATTGAAATTGAACTGTATATATGATTTTGATTGTGTGACGAGATCTAGTGTGGTCAAGGTGGATTCTGGTATTATGATCACCTTATGGATGATTGCATCATGCATTGGCCGCACATTAGATTTTTCTATTGCTATAGATGTACGTTGTGGCCAATGGTAATTTTGATACTGTGTATGCCATGGTCATACTTGGAAATGGGTAGCCAGTGTGGCTAATGGTAATTTCGATACTGTATATACCATACTAAACTGTATGTATGCTAGATAAACTTAGACATGGATTCAATGTGGCTGATGGTGATTCTGGTATCGTATTTTAGGCTATATGTATCCTTATGAAAGGCTTGTAGCATACTGTGGTTAGGTCTCATTCCCTATGCTATGATCCCTTTATAATAGGGGTAACCAATTATGGTATATTCAATGAACTTTTCGGAGTGTCACCTTCGTGATACAATGTGATTGTTGTCGGAGGTAAAAATTAGTCCAACGTGGCTGATGGTAATCCTGATGTCATGACTGCCAAGAGGGGGTTATTAGGGGTTTGCTAGATGACCAATGGTTGCATTCCAAGATTGATAGGCTCCTAATCACGATTAGGGCTTGTATTGCTGAGTGACTGATGTATGATTTTCGGGACCAGAGATACAACCTAATGCATTGTAGTAGCTTGAAGCCGACTTAGTTGTATGATAGGTGGTAAAAGTAAAATGAATTGTATCATTCTTGCATCATGGTCTATATGTGTGTATTTGTATGAACCCCATCCCTCACTGAGCTATTGGAACTCACACCATATGCGTTTTGATTTTTAGATGATGATGCAGGTACAGTCACACTATTGGAAAGTGATACATCCTTTTTCTATGGCTGAGTATAGTGGCTATTGGTGAACTTTGGAGCCTGAGGAGTACGATCTCAACTGTGTTTGTGATGCTTGTGCATATACTGCACCCTAAGTCGAGAACAAAGCTGCCATTTTCTTGGTGTCGTATTTTTTTATGTTATTTTCTAGACTACTATACTTATGTTTTGGTAAATGGGGTGAAGCATAAACTAGTTTGCATTAGTTCTTCCCCAATTGTTTTATATTAGTTTACTTATAGTTGTACTCTGATTCCATTGCTATAACTTTAGATGGTTTAGTTATGTTATGATTATGATGATTAATGTACTGCTATCAGAGATCTTGGTAGAGATATAAGACGTGTAAGCATCTTATTCACATTGCTGGTATCCTAGAGGGAGCGGGATGTAACATCTCACATCCCTTTAATTGGGCCCAATCCTAGCCCAACCCTGCCAAGGTCTGGAAAAAATCAACCCTAACCCGCCCTCAGGACGAACCGGATTGGGTCGGGCTCTTACATCTATCCCACTTTTTTTGTTTTTCTATCATATATCTATGCCAAATGAGATATCATTCCAATGAATTTTTAAAATCAAAAGTGGATGATAGATTTATACTTTATAATATATTATGTTTAAAAATGTGAGCGGACTGTGCATGTAGCATTATAATATATTATATTATAACCTATGTTACAATGCATGTATATATTATAATAATATGTACAACCAATGAAGTACAAGCAATATATATATATATATATATATATTAAACATTTATATAATTAGGGTTAGAAGTTAGGATTGGGTTGGCCCCAACCCGGCCCGACCCAACACTGACCCAGGGTTGGTGTGTTTCAACCCTAACCCGCCTTTAGTGTTAGAAAACTTAGCCCAAGCGCTATTCGGGCTCTGAGCGGGTTAGGGTGGGTTCGGATTCTCAAGGGCAAATTTACACCCTACTTTATCACATGTTCTCCTTGAATGCAATTTTTCTAGAAGAGTTTAGGCTTCCAGCCCTTTGGGACTCAAACCTAATATTTTTTCTTTTCCCTCTTTTAACATTTTACTCAAGTATTTCTTCAATTTCAATGATATTCATAGAAATAAATTGTTTTTTTTTTCCTCTCCAATTTTAATGATTATATGTTATTTTGTTTAGAAACATAGAAACCAAGTAATTTTTTGTCTTGAAAAATCAAACCCACATGTCATTTTAAAACAGGTTGAATTATGGATTACTAATGGATATTCTGATATATTTGTGGCACCTGAGCTGATTATCTACTTTTCAACCTACCAATGCTCTCCCTTCTCCCCTCTACTACAAGATGATTCTTGTTGTTATAGGGACTTTTGATCATACAACTAATATTTCTGGATGGGTTGTTGCTATTTTATATAAAGGCAAAAATATCTTATTTAAGGCTAATTATTTGATGATAGGAAAAGATGGTGAGGCCACTACAAGGGGACTTCTATCTGAGTTGAGGAAGGCTAAAGAGAAGATATGGAAGGTGAACGAAATCTAGAGCGATGATGACTTATCTCAGTTTTTGGATGAAACTTTTGACACTAACAAACATTTTTTGCCTTGGATAACAATACCCCTCCACATGAAATTGAAGTTTTTTTTTTTGATCCACCTAACTTTTTATTAAAAACTAACAACTACCTTGTCTTGGTGATAAAAAATATTGGCAAAGAGGCAATGACTAGGAAACATTTAGTACACAATATGGATATTCTGTACAAACATTAACTACTCTGTGTAGTTGTTCTCAGTATTGATTTTTGTTTTGATATGGAATTCAAAAGAAAAAAAAAAAGAAAAGAAAAAAAACAACACTCAACCTGATTGTATCTATATATTAGTCAGCAATTGAATAATTCTTTGAGTGAAGTGACTCATGTCAATCCAATTCATAAGATCAATACAAATTCATAAATTGAGTACAGTAATCACATTTTTGAGATGCTAATTATATTTCAATACTCTAAACTATGACAATTATGTAAGATGACTATTAAAACTCTACAGCATGTGTAATTTTTAGATTTCCTTGTAATAAGTTAAGCATAAAGTAAAGACTATCACATCCGACAATAATAGAACCCATGATGTAACAGATGGAAGCCACTTGAAGGCCCTAAATTGTCCAAATGATTTCTAACAGTCGCCACAATCAGATATCAATTCAGAACATATACATGCCACAATTAATTATGTAACAACAGCAAAGTTAAGGCCAAACGATTAGTTATGTAATACAATAAAGCCAGAAAACTTACGACCACACTGTATTACTTATCTAAATTCTTAGGAACTAAACAATCAAATCATGTGATAAAGCTTTTTATTTTTTATTTTATTTTATTTTATTTTATTTTATTTTTATTTTATTTTTATTTATTTTTTTTTTTTTTTTGCTAGGGAGGATTACTAGGCCTTCGGCCTGACTATTTCCCCACTTCTAGTTGGCCCTTTAATCACTGGATCAGGTCATTAGCAGGATTAATCGGAATGTCAAAATCAATCCTATTGTGAGTGGCCCCAAAGGTGCTGCCATGGTGATTTAAACACATGTGAGATGCTTTGTGAGGCACTTTATCCATGAATATCCCTCAATGGACCAACCCCTTTGGGTTAAATGATAGTTTCTCATAATTATCTAGTTTGGAGGGTGGAGGGGGGAGGGGAGGAGAATTCAAACAATTAAACCATACCCATTGTAGCCTTAACGGTTATTTATTGTGGTTGCAACATTTGAATCAAGGTTCAAGGCTCAGTGGAGGAGTAGAAAGAAGTAAAACAACTAAAATGAACCTTATTTAAGCATCTCGTTGACCATAAAAGAACTCAAATCTTCATCAACAAAGTAGGGTAAAAATGTGTTTGTCTGAAAGAAAAATATAAAATAAATTGCTTGACATAAATTGTTAGCTAAACAACAGAAAATTTGTAGGATTAGGAAAAACAAAATTATTTGTTGAAGCATAGAATACGTTTACTACTTTATTAAAGGAAGGAGGTTCCTACAATTTTCCATGGTATGTGTAGTCAGTTTTTTTCTTAATCTTGTAATTCCAAAAGCACCTTCATACATTAGAGAAAGCATGTCCTTTATTAAAAAATAATAATAATTATAAACAACATCATTCTAATTCCTTGAAGATTAGCAATCAGATATACTTATTCCCTTCCCAACTACCTTAACCATGTGACTTTCCCTTTCCCATTTGCAATGCTCTCTCTCTCTCTCTCTCCTTTTGTCATGTGCAATACAATACATGTAGACTTCTAGCGTTGTCATGGGCCAATAGGAGCACTAGTATAAGCATCAATAGGGATAGGATTTTCACTTTTTATGAAGGGTAGAGTGGTCATTTCGCCCCGCTATATGTGGGTGTATGGCCACAAACCTCTCAACCGGGAGAAGTAACATGATTCACAAGTTGAGTAGGTCAACCTTAAGAAATGATCAAGAATCTACTACGGGGAGTATCAATGCAATTTTATAGGAAGGCTTTCATGTTACTACTCTTATAAATGAAAGGGATTGATAAATTTGATAAAAAAAAATTTAATTATCTGATTCAATTTCTAAGGTTTCGCTTCATCCAAATTTGATGAATAGTTCTAGATCAATCTGCCCAATTTCTAAGATTTCGCTTTATCTAAATGTTGATTCTTGGTGTCATTTTCATTCCTATAAAGTTTCAGCCTTTCTATAGTAAACCAATTTCCAAGTTTATTTGATGATCCCAAAACCTTGTCTTAGTTAAAGTTGCAAAACCTTAATCCTGCTTTATAAAAAGGATGGAGAGAGAGAGAGATGCACCTTGATGGAAAAACTTCAAACATTCTAGTTTCTTCATGCACTTGTTCAATGAACCAAAGATTTTTTCCCCTGCACCTCTTCAAACAGCAAAGATGTGTTGTTGGTGAGCACAAGGATCGTATCTTGTATCTTGTATCTTGTTGCAAAGGAAATGGGCGTGTTTGACAGTTTTGACTTGGCCTCATAGTTCCCGACTTCCTAAGAAATAGGAAAGTGGTGGTTCATATCCTCTGGAATGCATGCACCTCTTGAGAAATAGCAAAGTTGTCCTCTGGAAACGAGCATTCTTGGGGATTGCAGATGTCCAAAAATATTCAAATACATTTTAAGTACTTTAACAGCTAAAACGCTGAGAAAAGGGATCATTCGTGGACATAATGACCATAGGAGACTGATTTGAAAATTTCTTTTTTTCCAAGTTGGTACTTAGCCCGTGGAAAAACCCACTCCATGGAACACACTTATCAAGTGGCATTCTATATGGGAAATATATGGCTTCAACCCCTGTTCATAGCCAAAGAAAATGAATAATTTACCTTCTCCCCTGGGTTTACAAATATCCTCCTAAGTTTTGATATTTTCAAAAATACCCTTTAAGATTGCATTTCTTAGGCTGTAAGTAGGGGTTGCAGTTACTTGGTTGTAATCCAGGTAGCAGCCAAGTTTTGTATTGTATCTTTTATATGTGATACTCTTCACATGTCATCATGTCAGAAGAGGATTAAGTCATGATTGTTAGGAACTATTAGCACCTTTAGTTGAGTTCGTCGATCAAATTTGTTAAGTTTATTGATTTTTGCATTAGCTAAACTTGTGAGCTCCATAAATGATTCGATATCATGAATCACGCAACTTTTTTTCTTTGTTGGAAAAAGATCCAAACATTTTTTGTTTCTTTAGTAAAGGAAAAAGGGTGCTCCATGGTAATGATTATAGCCTCCCAAGCCGAAGCCTCCATACGATAAGCAACACTTTCGTAGGACCAATGAACGATAGTAGGGTATGTCAATTCGAACCCACAACCAGCTGAAGAAAGAGGGAAAAAGGCAGGGTAAGGAGAAAGAGAGATCCTGGAGTCCGACTCCATTTAGCAAATTCAATCTTGAAGATCCTGGGTAAGGTCTTTTGCTCCCATGCCTTTCTTGGTTGGACCAACCCAACCAGCAATTTCCTTCTTCCTGAGTTCGGAAGCAAGACCAAGTCTCTATTTTTTATTTCAGGAGTTTCATGGCTGCAATCTCCTTCCGATGGAGACATGACGCACCACAAAAAATTGCTCCTTCAACTATTCAAGGCCCTTTGTTTCTCTCACTATGTCTATCATCCTCACCATCAATTTTTTTTATCCATCTAATAATCAGCAGTAGTATATTAATGTAAATGAAAGATGTACAAGATTAGGTACATGCATTCCCAAACTGAAAAAATAAAAACACAACCTCTTGATCATCCCTCACCCTATTGCCATCAATAAAGGAAATAGGAAGGCCCTAAAAAATGACATTTTTTTTTTTTTTCTAACGATGGGTATCCAGGCCTTGAGCCTGACTATTTCCATGGACCCATACTGACTCTACAACCGCATGGATCAGGTCATACGGGGGTTGAATGAGAACCATTCAACTTTCACTGCACTAAACATCCTTGTGTGAGTGGCCTAAGAGATGTCAAGTGGGAGTCGAACTTAGGACGTCCGAGTTTATGGCTCACACTAAAAAATGACTTATCGATCCACCTTTGGCATAGTCATCAACAGAACTACAAACCATCAAAATTGAAATGATAAATTAGTCTAAGAATCGTAATCCAGGTTCACCTAAACATCCTAAATCACATCTGAAACCACATAGCTTGGCTGGTCTACCCATACATTGGACAACAAAGCAGCTGCAACTTTCTTTTCTAACATATCAGCCACCGAATTGGCTTCCTTGAAACGATGTGTTAAAATTAAAAAACTTAAAATAAAAAAAAAATAAATAAATAATTAAGAAAAAACAAACAAACTTACGCTATAGAGCCACTCTTGGAGGAATAACCACGGAGTGGACTAATAAAGGTGACCACAACCATTGAATCGCATTCAACTCATACGTTAGAAATCCCCATCTCCTTTGCCATTCTTAAACCAATAAGGAAAGCTTGAAAGTTGTCTAAATCCCAAGGAACTTTGCAAAAAAGCCTCTAGACACCCCATGTGAGTCTTTGAAAATCCCTCCTGCACCTGCAAAACCCAAAAACCTGCAGCAGGCTTTATATCCAGCTGAAGAAGGCAAGAAAGAAACTTCAAACCAACTAGATGCAATCAGACCATCCAACGATTTATTTTTGCAAGACATGAAAACAGCAGCCTTCTTGATATCTTGTTTAACTACAACAGCCTTTACCTTCAAACCTCCCATGATTACGCTCCAACCAAATCGTCAGTTGGAAGCCTGTTATTTACCCTAAAAGAGAATGGTGTGGCTACAGATACTTTGCCCAAACCACAGATTAAACCAAGGAGGCTTACAACTTTGCCAAATTACACCATATGCTGAGTTCACCGAAAAAACCCATGTGGTGGAGGCTTTCCATAGTATCTTGTCAATCACATTAGATTCTGAAATTTAAATTCCAGGGCAGCAGCAAATTTTATCTCTTAGCACAGAAGATGACATCATGTTTGTTTCATCTCTTCCCAACCCATCATTTCACAACCACAGCGTAAACAGTCTCGGCAAGTAATTTGGCTTTGATTAATAGTTTAATTCACCGTTCATTGGTGGCTATATTAAGTAGGACAGTCCAGATTACTGAGAAGGGGAAAATGGATCATCATTATTCTCCAAAGATTCAAATTCAATCAAGGAAAAGAGTAATTTCTAATTATCACAATCAACGTGGTAAGAAAAAGCAGGCCAATTCCAGCATCCATAAACACAGTTAGAAAGCCACGCAATTATCACCAAGGAAACAAGAGGATCTTTACTCCTTTTTTGTTATTATTATTATTTTTTTTTTTTGGGTAAGAACGAGGATCTCTACACCACAGTTAACAAGGCCGCAACCCAAAGATTTTAACAATTGATGCCTGATAACCCAAAATAACCAAGATAACCTAGATGAGAGATGGTGAGAATTTGGGTGTACAAATGTCATTAAAAGAGGGAAAAAAGAGAGACAAAGAAGGCACAAGGAGTTTATAAGTGATTCGGCAATTTGCTTGTGTCCACTCCCAAGTGATAGTACCACACTTGACATTTGCTTTTGGGGGAGGGGGCGATTTCATAAGAGTCACTCACATATAGGAAATCTCTATAAAAAGAAGGGGGAAAGAAATAATAGTTACAATGACAAGCATCCATTCTTTTTCCATTTTTAACAAACATCCATTCCAGGATATGGAACCCTTGTTCATGTACTTGTTAAGTTGAAATACCTCTTTTTCACACAATCTTGGCTACATATCTTGGAAAATTACAAATTATGGAAAGAACAGGCTTTAATTCTTTTAACTCCAAATACCAATTGGGTTCATCTTAATGATGACAATATCAGGACCTTATTGGGTTCTTGAAAAGCTAATTTGAGGTTCAATCACAAATTATCAAGTGTGTACAAGTACTAAAATCGCACTTGGGATGCCAATGGATGTTTAGTCTGCTGCCACCATTGTACTGCTTAAACCCAGCTGAAAAGCTAGGGAATGTCCATGAACCATTCTGAACACATCTCAATTACACAGGCTGACTAGGTTGCTCAATTATTTCATGCCTTCGCAACAAATCTAAACCCATGACATCAAGTATAACATCAGTTTCCTACAATTATCTTACCTCCTGATGCTGCAGGTAGTGAGCCTTAAGCTAACTCTTCTCTTCTCCCATTGACCATGTAATGGAAGGATGACTCCTAGACTCTGCCAGAGATTCCTGTGCTGCATATTCTGCTCTTCTGCTCCTTGCAGCTTCGATCTGATCAGCAAGTGAAATTTCTTTTCGCAATTTTTCTCTCTGAATAAACTTTAGATCCCATTTTTCAGTAGCCGGCTGATGTCCTGTTGTTGTGTCCTCTTGACTACCAACTTGACTGTTTATTGACTTCCTTCTGTGAATCTGAGGTCCAACATGTACTAGCATTAGTAAAATACAGAGAGAAACAGATACACAGAATCAGAGTCCCTCCAACAAGGAAACATCCTAGGCCAGAAAATTCACATATCAGAATCTCCAGAGAGAACAAGATAAACAGAAAATCAAAATCTCATAACCGCCCTATCATACAGGTTCTATTGGGCAGGAGATTGAATTAGTACAGGTCCACAATCTCCAGAGAGAACAAGATAAACAGAAAGTCAAAATCTCATAACCGCCCTTTCATACAGGTTATATTGGGCAGGAGATTGAATTAGTACAAGTCCAGAAGAACTTTATTAACTAACTACTCTTCCTTTTCCTGAACGAGACTGAAATATAGTTCATAATGTTCGTCGACAGATAGGGTATATTTCTTGCCTAGGAAATCTGCCTCAGATGGGAAAATGGAAAAGAAGCCAAACCAAACACCAAACCACAACCCCCCCACCAAAAAAACGAAAGGGAAAAAAAAAAAGAGAAAAAAAGAAAACCAGGAGGGATGGGGAAGAGGTATTTTACATAATTCCAAGAAATTAGGGATGGGATCATGGGAACACTACCATGTTGGCTTACCTTTGCTAATACTGCTTTGAGTTTTATCTCCTTTGAAACAGCCAAGTCTTCTTTCTCTCCCATTGATTTATCAATCTTTCGCTTCGTTATTCCTTTAGGTTTCACTTTCTTTCCCTTCTTTTTTCTCTTCAGGGTAATCCTTGCCATCTTCTCAGCTTTTGCCTCAGCTGCATTTTCTCTTCTTAATTTTGCAAGCTCCTTTTCCCTTTCCTTGTCTGCAGCCCACTGAAGCTGTTTAACAGCAAGTTCAACTTTTATCTTGTCAAAGCTATCCCATTCTAGTTCATGTTGGTTGTTCCCACCTCTCCTGGCTGCTTCTGCTATGCTTAATGCCCATTTCAGATATAATTTCTCACCCTGTCTTTTCCATTTCAAGCGCTTTGCCCAAACCTGTCTCTGTGCATAGCCTATTCTTGCCTTGCTTTGCTCGCTAAAAGAGTGAACAGGGTTTGAGTTAGTAAGGTTCAGAAACTCATTTCAACCCCCTCCCCTTTAAAGTTAAAGGGTCGAAGTCACAAAGTCGCAATCCAGAATCAAGTTCCCTGATCATAAGAATGTGTCTCAGGCAGTGAAGCAGGTGAGTGTGGCAGTAATAATTTTGAGACTGCATGTCAGCACGAAGGAGAAGTGGGAGGTGCAAAGAAATACAGGAAATTTTGCAATCTGTAAAAGTGGTCCAGATGCTGGCAATAGCACTCTACTCATGTTCTGCTTAAAAGCACTATGCCACATAGCAAATTACATCCTTATTTCTAGGTCTTTGTTTAATTAAAGAGTGGGAGGAGGAACCATGACAGTCTGGCATAGGAAACACCAAGACACAGCCCCTGTTTTCAGGGAGGCAGGGGTGTCTTTTCACAGCCCCCCTGAAAACAGGGGCTTTGTCATTGCATTCCCTACACCAAACTGGCAGGGTTCTTTTTCCATTAAAATTTAGATTTAAATAGCATAAATGACAAGGAAGAACTGAGAGGTCTAATACAAGTTAATTAAAGCTGAGGTTTCTCTAAGAATGGACAATGTGGCCAGTCCAGTATGTATGTCCAGATGGACAGTATGTACAGACCGCACAATCACTCAGTTCCCTAACCAAAGAAACCTGGATAATCTGCATACAAAACCTTTTTCTGTACATGCCAGTCCAGCCAACATTGTGGGACAGATCCCGTGTTTGCCACATGGCAGCCTATGTGGTACCCAAAACACAGGCATATAGGCCCCACCTCACCCACTCATGTATAATATAGCACCAAGTCAACAGCAACAAAGACCAAGTCACTGATAAATGCAGAAACACAAGAAAATCAGCAAGGACATTTGTATGCCTGACCACGACAGGTGGCAAAACATGGCCAGACTCAGTTATGATTCTACTAATGAAGTATCAAGCAATTCAGGTAAGCTAGCCTTTAAGACTATTCTCACCAGATACTTAATCCCCCCCACCCCCCCCAATCCAAAAAAAAAAAAAAATGCAGGGGTGGTGAGAGACAAAAAGAATCTACTAGTATCATAGATTTGTCCACTGGGCTTGAAGAATAGAAGCATACGTATGAGCATGAGGGTACTCGGACATCTTCCTTCGGACCTGAAAATTAGATAAGAAAATATATAAGAAAATTTAGAGGGGAGAGAATAATTCATTTCATGAAAAGATAGAGACTATACTCACAGATCGATAATAACCATAAACATAATGAAAGGAAGAAGGCAAAATGAAACTTAAGAAGAAATATTCTTTCTTAACAATAATAGAAGTAGCGGCTATAGTACTAGTGACACTAGCGCAGTAATAGTAGTGAAATCATTTTGGGTCCTAACATTCCCCATTCCTAGGGAACCTTACTGATTCATAACCTGTCATGGTGCAGTACATGGTTAGGTCCATAACCCCCCCCCCCCCGGGGCACATCCATTTCACATGTAACATTTCATCCTAAAACATGTAAGTAAAGTGGCTCAAAGTTCAGTTGATAGTTCCCAAGAAAAATACAAAAATGCCAAAAGAGGTGAAAGTATAGATTTCACTAATCCGTAACTTTTTGAAACTTTCGGCTTGATTGTAGCCATTCCCTGCACACTTAGGGCTGAAATTTTACCAACAAGATGGGTGCAGGGGGTCCTCCATCACATGGACCACTCCAGTACCACCACATGACAGATTATCAACCATTATTGTTCCGTTCGCTATGGTGAACGAAATTTTTTTCTCTCTATTACCACAATAACAAGAACCAAAACATACATGTCATATAAAATATGACTATTTCAAATAGTTTCAATTATATCTCAAACAGTGTCTAACAAAAATCATGAAACCGATTGATTCTTACATGACTTCACCTTGGGGTCACTCAAAGCTTCTATAGTTTTCTGCTTGATCAGAGTGCGGGTTTCTGCAGGTAAATGACGGTAATTGAAGAATTAACTAAATAAACTGGTTTAAACTAATAAAGAAGCAAACCAAGGCTTTTACCTGCACTATGCTTCCGGCCTTTGTTCCAAGGAATTTTCCCTTTATTTGCTAACCCTATCTTTCTTCTTCTCCGTAATTCCTTATGATCCACATCACCAACCCCTTCATCAGAATCAGAATCACTATCACCTTCAACATCTTCAGAGATGGTCTGTTTCGGCAATAATCCCGTATCAGCTTCTGCCAGAAGGTTATGCCCAGCGTCAGATTTCTCTCCAGCGTTTATGTTGAGTTGTAATGTTCCAGCACAGTGCACAATTGGGAAGGAATTAGTGAATGTAACTGTACGACATGTGTTCTTCGAAAAAGCTATTTGGATATTTGATTGTAACATGGCTGGTTGCAAATGTGCACCATCGACCACATAAGTGTATATTGGCCCCAAATGGGTGTTGACAGCAAAACTAGGAGGTGAGCTCGGAACCAGAAATCTCCTGATAGAAAAATGCAGAAGTGTGATTTGGAGGAAATGACATTTCAGTACCAAATATTGTTCCTAAACACAATAATATGTTTCCATCATTCCACCGCCTAGATTATCCAACTCTAAAACATCTACTAAAATAAAACAGGACTACAAAAAGTAGTTTTTTCTCCCTTGGTAGAATATTCAAGTAAATGACAATATTTTTCTCAGACCCCATTATCTAGAAAATCTGATGTATAGATCTTGATAATTAAATTGACCTAAGGTTGCACAAACTGTTTCAGGAAACAAAGATACGGATCTTCATACTACGCCTACAATAAAATACAGTCCAACTTATGTTCATCTCAGTCTACCCAAGGAGAGGAAAAGGCACAAAGCATATCATTGGAAAGCTTGTTGGATGATTTACCGAATAATAATTAAAATAAATAAACTTGTTGGATGTTTATGCCAAGAGTAGCGAATGAAAATGAATGGTTATATTGTCAAACAGTGAATCAAACTTTGTAATCATCTCAATTTATACTAACTCCATTCTCCAACTATATCCTCTCTGTCATATTTTATTATACAGCGAGTACCACTTGCTTCAGTCTAAACACACTCGTACTCGGGAAGGTGTAGAGAGGACACAAAGACAGGAGCTGGCCAAAAATATCAAAGGGCAGGGATAATTCTCGACAGCTTTGCCTACTTTTGTGATTTCAGAAATAAAAGAAATTTCTCATCGAATCCAAACAATTTCAGAAACAAAAATGGTTAGCAGTATAATCACATTCAAATATATTCATCATACTCATATACCATTTTCCTAAAGGATATATAATAAAAGAAATTAAGAAAAAAAAAATTAAGGGTTACTTCACTAACCTGAAATTCTTATATAACTCTTGAAGCATTGAAGAAATATTTAAGCATACAACAGAGCAAGACTTTGAACAACAAAATTAGGGTAAGAAGATGAAAGGAGAGGAGAAAAAGAATGTAGATGAAAGTGTCGAGACTTACAGGTAAGATGGCATTTCAGAATCAGCGATGGGTCAGTTAACAAAATGATGAAGAGCTGCTGCCTCCTTGGCAATTAGACATTGAAGTTGTGGTTTACTAGAAAGTTCAGGCTCCCAAAAGCTGGGATGGGGGAACGTTTTAAACGTTTTTAGGTTTGGGAGATAAACTAGGTCCCTTGCACTTGCAGCGACAAAAGACCCTGGAGCCGTAGAGTTAGGGGAACTTGATTTTATTTATCCACGCGCCCCTTATGATGGACTTAGAGGTGCTGAGGTGGCATTACTCCGGTTGTCTGCTACTTAGACGGAGCTGTCCCCAGCAGGGGTGCAACCTGGCCGGGCTGGCCGGGTTTTCATGCCTAGCCCAAAAATTCTTAGGGTTCAGACCCGATGTGGCTCCGCTGGGCTCAGAGTTCCATCGTGTTTTTGTCATTCTCATGTTATTTTTTACTAACAAAATTAATAAATATGGGAGAGAGAATCATGTCTGTCATTCTCATTTTAATGGCAGTGAAGAGCACTAAACACCCCTAGTGGTCCTAAGGAGATAAGAGGAGTCAAACTTTAGAACCACATGCTTCCTAAGACGATTGTCACTTGGCAGCTCAATCACCCAATATTATACTGCTATTATAGTAATAGATTGAAAAGTTCGTCAACTGAAACTTTCATAAGAGAAAATACCACTCAAATGCATCAAAATATAGCCATAAAACTTGAACACGAGAATATGAAATATATACTTTAAAATGGTACAAGCAGTACCGGTTCCATCCGGCACCTAAATGGTATTTTAGTGCTAGTACCATTGGGAGAACTATCCCAAAACCGTCCCGTCCCATTTATTATTCAATATCAAAATTAGATCCTAGGATCATCTCATTTATTAATGAAACAGTCTGATATTAAGTTTCAGCGGGATGATTTTAAGATGGTTCTCTCAGTTCTGATCCTAAATTGACACCGTTAAATTGTTTTCAAGAGCTGTGAAAATATATTCTGCTGCTCTGATTTAAAGAATTGTGTTTTGGCATAGAAAACGCAAAAGGGTAACATTATTTCTCCCTCTAAATATATGAACAAGTTTTTTATTTCAAATGACTCATGCCCCCTCTGCCTTTTAGAATAGGAATTATATTGCCTTATTTTTTTTTATGTGTTGCTTCGCTAAGCGCATTTAGGCAGCAGGGTTACTGGGCTTGAAAACCGAATATTTTTCAAACTAACCTCTTCTTCCCTTGGAAAATTTTATCACCCAATATTTCATATCCAAGTTGGAGATATTCTTTTTCCTATTTGTTTCTATTATTATCAGTTACTTCATTTGGACTGCTAGTAGCCCTTACCAGTCTCAACCCTCTCTTGATCAAAAACAATATAAATAGATGGATCAGCGATTTGAATCTTCTTGAAAACTCTGGGATGCTCTTTGAATATTCATCTTTTGACCCTTCATGTTTGTTTTGCCTCAAACAACATGAGTCAGTTTGGCATATTTTCCTTTCATGTGAGTTTACTAAAAGGGTTTGGGCTGCAAGCCCATTAGAGTTGAGAACCGAGAACATAACCGCTTCTTCCTTTAATAATCTTATTATGTATTTTTTTAATACCACCTCTATCATCGGTTCCCTCACTAAATCGTTTTTTGCAAGGTTCAGTATTACATGTTATTTCATATGGAAGCATAGAAACAATATCATTTTTAAAAGACATGCAACGCCAAACCTATACAATATTTTGGTACCAGCACAATAGTGGATAAGCATTTTAAGTAAACATGAGGACAAATAGGTGATGTCTTTCATCCGTACACCTCTTTTCCTAATTTTCCCACATTGGACTGCCCAATTCTAATTATTGCTATATTCTCTAGAAAGCGGAAGAAGAAATCAAGGTGGGTTGTGTGCATTATTTTGAATGGGAAATGTGTCTTATTGGCGACTGGTTATGTATTGACAAGAGAAACTTCTGACACGTGTGTGGGCATTATATCATGGACTAAGGTTAGCAAACAAAGTAGGTTGGAGCATTGTTGAGATCTGAAGTAATGCAAGTGAGCTTCATGGGCTCCTTTTTGACAAAAGTACCACACCGTGGCCTTTGAGCATATCTCTTCACTGACCCATTTTTTGCTCAAATCAAACAACGACATGGTACTTCTTTTGACTTGTACTGCCTATAAGGCAATAAAAAATGACTTTAGTCTAACTATCCAGAATCCATCCAGACATAGATGTATTAAAATATTTATTAATCTAAGCTATCTTTGGCCTTTTCTCATCATCCAAAAAAAAAAAAAAAAAATCATTTCTCAATAGAAAGAGTTAATTCCAAGCACATCTTCTTTTATTGTATGCGATGGAAGTTTTAACCATGACGATTGTTCAGCTGGGTAGGCTACTACCATCTTCGTAAATGGTTCATGTATATATTCCTCAACTCTAGATTTTCTAGTAGTGTGAGGAAGATTTTCATACTCACCCATTGAAGTGGTGTTTGCGAGGCTTGAAGTAGATCTCCCTAGGCACCTCTCTTTGATGCATGCTTGGCCAGAAACCTAAGGTCTACAAGCCATTTCGTTGAGCGTTTTCCTATTTTCGTATTTGTATGGCTCTCTTCCCGCCCCTTCTCCATGTTCCAAAGTTTTCTCCCCGTTGGATGGTACTCATACTACAATGAGATCGCTGCTCCTAGACCCCTCTCCTTGCAGTTGTGCCGTCTTTGGACTTGAATTTGGAACTCTGTCAAAAGGAGTATGAGTACAGAGGCAATCATTCTTTTGAGTTGTTGATGGTTTCCCTCTACTTTGTTTGCGAGTTTTATTTCTCCTCTAGTGTTCTATTGGCCTCTTTTGTTCAACATTTTTATGAGCATTTTGTTCTCCAAGATTCTCACTGTTGTCGTTCGGCTCATGTAGAGACCCTTCATCTCCCTATCGCTAATATCTAGGTGGAATCACTATTTCCCCTCAATCTCAGATGCTTCATTATGAATCCTACGCTAATAACCATCATGAGACCTTTCTGCTACAGTTCTCTCCCTTTTCCCCTCCCTCTTTCTCTCAGGTATTTATGTTCTACTGTGGGGAAAGGATTGTATTACCTTCTCGAACCCTTGTAGTAGTCTTGCCTTCAGTGATCGTACCTGTGGTGAAGTTGTGTGTTGCATCCCCTTTCTCCATGGATCTTGCATCGAACATCCTCTTTATGTCATGGAGAGACCCTTCATCCCCCTATCCCCAATATCTGGGTGTAATCACTACTTTGCCCCTCACACGCAAATGCTTCATTGTGAACTCCACTCTAATCACCATCATGAGACCTTTCTGCTGGAGTTCTCTTCCTCTTCCCCTCCCTCTTTCTCTCTGGTATTTATTTTCGATTGTGGGGGAAGGATTGTATTACCCTCTCCAACCCTTGTAGTAGTCCCGCCTTCAGTGATCGTACCTGTGGTGAAGTCGTGTGTTGCATCCCCTTTCTCCATAGATCCTGCGTCGAACATCCTCTCTATGTCTTCGTCCTTCTCCCTTGATGATAACCCTAGCTCTAAAGCCTTTATTGGTCAATTAGCTGACGAGTTCTCCTCTAAATTTCTCACCTGATATGAAAGTCACTGCGGTGGATGTCTCTGAAAGCTCACTTTAACATACTAGAATCAACCTATAATTATCTAGTGTTGCCGAGGTACTGGACAACGTTCACATCTTTATTTTGGAACTTCGCTCCATGTTTAACAAAGCGGGTCATTCCAAAACTATCAAAGGTTTTGAACTCCATCTGGTAGAGAATGCATTTGATCGGTTTGTCATCAAAATAAAGAATGCCAAAGACATGCACGTCATCCTTCTCTCTCAATCGTGGATTACCTTGGGCACCTAACCATTTTGCAACGCTGGAACCCTGAAATTCTAGCACATCATGTCATCTTCCTGTAGGCATCCAATTTTGTCACCCATAGCTATGATGACTTACAAATCGTGGACGTAGCCATTTTCTTTCAATCAACAGAAATGGCAACTAACTAAGGTGGTCTCACACCCCAAAAGCCAAAAAACCCTAGAACCTGGGGAAAAAGAGGGGTCCGATTATGACATGCATATATAAAAAATTCAAAACCAAGTAACCGTACAGATAGGCAGTGCTCAAAACTACGATTCCAACAATATATGGTACATCAAAATCAGACCATCGGATCTCCTGTAATCACCATTAGAAGTTAAAACCTACATACACCACCAGATTAGGATCTGGGATATTCTTTGGAATATTCCTTGGTGGCCCTGCAAAGACATCGGCAACCCCACAAATCACTAGCGGCCTCGCGAATATCTCTCACCCAATGTGAGCCAAGATGAGACAAAAGCTCTGAATTTCACCCCCTTGGGATCCGAAATTCTGTAAATAGGATCCTATTCACCATCCCAAGACACACTTGGTTGGTATACCTACCCCCTCCCTTGGGTGAGTTAATCCCTTCTTACCTTTGCCTTTGTTCCCACACCCCCCCCCACCCCCCACACCCTTTTCTAGCCTTTTCCCTAGTTGGTCCCCGTTAGCCCCTTCTCTTAGTTAGCCTTTGTTAGCTTAGCCTTTCCTTAGCTTTCCCTAGCCTAAGCTCTGCCGAAGTTCCTCTCAAGCCTTAGCCCTTCAGTAGCTTTCCCTAGCCAAAGCTCTGGCAAAGTTCTGCCGTAGTATTAGCTTGAGAATAAAATTTCCCTAGTCGAACCCCGATCAAAATATCTGAAGGATCACTATAGTCAGCATCTCTAAAGAAAGAAGTTAGAGGCCAAAGCCACTTTCCTCTGAGCAGGGAGAACTCGTGAAACAATTCACATCCATTTTAGTAAGGGGCCCACGCCTCTTAACCCGAAATAGGGTTCAATCTCAGGTAGAATCACTGACAGAATTAGCATAATGTAGTTTTTTCATTTACATTGTGGTAGTGTATGTAACAAATTAATATAGTCATGCATATGGTATGGGAATAAAAGTGGAAAACGTTCGCTCTTAAGCATCTAGTAGGAAGACCGGTTGAACCGGATAGATTGAGTGCCTAACACCTTTCCAATTCTACAACTTGACACTTACCATATTCTCTGGACCAGACCAATTTTTAGGCCCTTTCTGTAAGGATTGGGCCCACCCTCAGTTCCTAGGCCCATAATCCTAGGTGGTGACTCCAAACCCCTTTTTACATGATCCCAATCCCCCATATCGTACCATCATCAATACCCATCTCGGAGGGTGTGTACCTCTAAACCACTCCTCAAGAAAATGAGCCCTACAAATTAGGTCTCCCATGCTTCCCCGAGAGGGGATGCAGTGGTGCAGGGACTGCAAGAGTGTCGAGGAGACAGAAGGCCGACCCCCGACCCTAGTTCGGCCACTACCCTCACAGTGGTGACTCCATTGGGGATTTACTTGTCAAGCTTCCTGAATTAGATGCTACCGTTAAATGCAAAAATATTTCCCTCCACACTGGTTTGATGACATGTTTTGGCTAACCCATGTTTGAAAATGTATGAGCTAACCACTTCATGCATCGTGCTCGAAGTGAAATCATTTAACGAGAGTACTCCTTGTTATGCCCGCACCCCCGAGGAGGCCAGTGCATGTCATACTAAGTAATATGAGATCAAATGATAGTCGTTTTATGTACAAGAATGTGTGGGATATTTTCATAACGGTGAGGATGTTCGTAATTGTGCCAGCACCGTAAGGGAGGTCCGCACACCTTATGACATTCTGAGATCGGTTGATGGTAACCTCCACATTAAACTTATGCACACAACCACATCACGGTTCCATATACCCCCGTGGCTAGTTGCCTAACCTTGTGTATACTCATGAGTAATGGGCAGCAAAACCATCCCTTGATACAGTACCTTCAGGTATATCAAAAGGATCACGTACCTTGCATATATAGATCCTGTAAAGGTTAGCCGGTTCGGTCCTATTGCATCCACTGCATACTCGCATCATATAGGAAATAGATGGAGAACGTGAGGAACACCACAAGCTAACTTATAGAACTTGTTTAAGGTCTTGGAAAGGAATCTTCCTATAACACATTTTAGTCATAAGGAAATATTTTCCGAAGTGGGTTTCGGAAAAAGGTGTCCTTCCTCCTTAGGAATAATATTCGAATGGTTCGGCATGCATGATTTCAGGGTGATTCCGATCAAGAGATGTGCGCTTCTTGGATCATTCAAAGACCCGAGAAAACTAGGAGGAAGGCTACCTAGTGGGCATGAGTAAGGAAAGTGTAACCTTGTTGACATGGAATGTTTTATAGGAATATTTTGTTCAGGCCAATTGTGTGTTTTTCCCACTTTATGACACTGAGTAGATCAAGGGCATCGACTTCGGTCCACTCCCTATCATTAGGTGGACTAACTTTGAGTGCATCATTGATTGAAAAATGGATGAATAAATAAAAGGGGTGGGAATACAAGAATCCTAAAATAAATCACTCATGGTTCAAGCACGATTCCACGTCTCAAGGATTTTTCCCACTTCGTCTAGATGCGTGTAATATCCCACCCCAAGATTATCCCATGTAATTACCCCATGAGGTAAAGAGAGAAAATGAGGAAGGAAGACAAAAAAAATGAAAAGAAGAGAGCGGGGATTCGTGAGTAGGCTTTCCCTAACATTGATTTTGAAATTAAAGGAGAGAGGGAGGAAGGTGAGGTGGAACCCACCTGTTCCCTCACCTCCCTCATTTTTTGATAAACAAATAAAAGAAAAATAAAAGAAGGAGAGAAATGAGAGTGATGTGTGTGTAAATGTTATGGAGGTAAAGACAATGGACGGAGGGAGTGTGTATCCACTGCTTCGCATTGATGATTTGTTCGACTAATTACAAGGTGCGAAGGTATTTTTCAAAATTGACCTTAGGCCCGGTTATCACTAGTTGAGGACAAAAGCAGAAGATGTCCCTAAGACTACGTTTAGAACTCGATATGGGTATTATGAGTTCTTAGTCATGTCATTTGGATTGACTAATGCCCCAATGGAGCAATGCCAAAGGGCTCTTTCTGCCTGTGCAGTGGTGCGGGTTCGAGTCCTAAGAACCAGCCTCTCCGTAAAGGGGGTAAAGCTATCTACCTATATACCTTCCCAGAACCCTGCTTAAGTGCGGGAAGCCTTTGTGCATTGGGTAATGGCCTTTAATGCCCCAGCTGCATTTATGGACCTAATGAACTGGGTATTCCATGAGTTTCTAAACTGGTTCGTCATTGTCTTCATTGACGATGTACTAGTATATTCCAAGAGTATTGAGGACCATAAAAAACATCTAAGGGTAGTACTTTAGAAGTTGAGAGGAGAGAAATTGTTCGCCAAGCTTAATAAATGTGAGTTTTGGCTGAACCAAGTAAATTTTTTGGGACATGTCATTTCTAAAAATGGAATTTTAGTGGATCCTTGCAAAATTGAGGGTATTCTTAATTGGACTAGACCGACTAGTGTGACAGAGATTAGAAGTTTCTTAGGATTGGCTGGTTAGTACAGAAGGTTTATAGGGGGATTCTCTAGAATTTCCCTACCTTTGACTAAGCTAACAAAGAAGAATGCACGGTTTGAATGGACCGATGAATGTGAGGGAAGCTTCCGAGAATTGAAACAGAGGTTGGTGACTATGCCTATTTTGACTATTCCTTCAAGTTCAGATGGATTTGTGATCTACAGTGATGCTTCAAGGAAAGGACTTGGTTGTGTTCACATGCAACATGGGAAGGTGGTAGCATATGCCTCCCGATAGCTGAAGCCATATGAGCAAAACTACCCTATACATGACCTTGAGCTAGCAGCTGTTGTATTTTCCCTAAAGATTTGGAGACACTATCTATATGGGGAGAAGTGCGAAATCTTCACAGACCACAAAAGTCTTAAATACATCTTTACCCAAAAAGAGATAAATATGAGACAAAGGAGATGACTGGAGTTGTTGAAGGATTATGATTGCACCATTAGCTACCATTCTGGCAAGGCTAATGTTGTAGCCAATGCTTTAAGTCAAAAATCCCAAAGGTTTTCGACAGTACTTTTGACCCGTCAACTAAACCTACTTGAGGATATGAGGAGACTTGAATTGGATGTGATAGTAAGAGATACTATAACATTATTGGCAACATTAACAATATAACTGACATTGATCGACAGGATCAAGTTAAAGCAGGGCAGTGATACATTATTAGTGAAGATAAGAAGGGAAGTTGAAGAGGGAAAGAGAGCAGACTTTGACATTTCCACCAATGGGACATTGAGGTTTAAGGGAAGATTGTGTGTGCCAAATGATATTGAGTTAAAACAAATGATCCTAAAGGAAGCACACTACTCACCATATGTGGTACATCCAGGTGGTACTAAGATGTACTATGATTTAAGAGAGACATTTTGGTGGAACAATATAAAGAGAGAAATTGCCCTATTGTACAAAAGTGTCTGACATGCCAATTGGTTATATCAAAACATCAGAGGCTATTAGGATTACTACAACCACTTCCTATTCCTGAGCGAAAGTGGGAAAATGTTTCGATGGATTTTGTCACGTCATTGCCCAGAACTTCCAAAGGGCACGAAGCCATATGGGTTGTTATTGATCGACTGACTAAATTAGGTCACTTCTTGCCTATTAGAATGAACTACCCAATGGAGAAACTCACTAAATTGTATGTTGATGAGATAATTAGATTCCATGGAGTGCCAGTCTCCATTGTTTCTGATCGAGACCCATGATTTACGTCACACTTTTGGCAAGGCTTACAGAAGACCTTGGGTACTCAATTGAACTTTAGCACTGTGTTCCATCCACAAACAGATGGTCAGACAGTGAGGACTATACAGACTCTTGAGGATCTGTTGAGGGCTTATGTTATTGACTTTAGGGGTAATCGGGATGAACATCTTCCTCTTATTGAGTTTTCATGTAACAATAGTTATCAGGTTACCATTGGCATGGCTCCATTTGAGGCTTTATATGGGAGAAAATGTAAGTCTCCCATTTATTGGACTGAGGTTGGTGAGTGAAATATTGGGGCCAGAGTTGGTTTAAAAGACTAGTGAGAATGTGGAATTGATACAAGAACGGATCAAGACGGCTCAAAGCCGACAGAAGAGTTATGCGAATATCATAAGAAAAGCACTGGAGTTCAAAGTGGGTGACATGATATTCCTCAAAGTGGCCTCCATGAAGGGAGTCATGAGATTCAGAAAAAGGGGCAAGCTGAGCCCAAGATACAGTGGACCATTCGAAATCCTTGATAAAGTTAGGAAGTTGCTTACCGAGTTGCCTTACCACCAGCTTTATCAAATGTTCACAATGTCTTCCATATATTAATGCTCAAGAAGTATGTGGTGGATCCTTCTCATGTGCTGAACTATGAGCCATTACAGTTGAAGAAGGGCTTGTCCTATGAAGAGATACCTACTTCAAATATTGGACCGTAAGGAACACATTCTTCGGAATCGTATGATTTTCATATGTGAAAGTCTTTTGGAGGAATCATTCAGTTTAGGAGGCATCATGGGAGCGCGAGGAAGACATGCGAGCTAGATATCCCTAGCTATTTTAACATCTAAGGTACGTACAAATTTTTATGAAAAAATTTATATAAAGTGGGGAGAATGTAATGCCCCATAATTTTTAGGCCCTAATGAAAATGCTAAGGTGTAGACAATTAGTTTAGCATGGTGGGGTAGGTACATCATAGTATATGTTGTGTTTTATATATATATATATATATATATATATTATGTATGCATTTGTATGGTGTGTGCTAAAGGTGTTAAATGAGGAAAGGATTGTTGCCGACCATGGCATGTACCATCTCTTCTCATTTCTTCATTTATCATCAATTGCATCCAATAGCCATTAACTAAGTGAGTACTTACTTTGGCTTCTTCTCCACTAATATTTAAGACAAACCAATGAGGTGAGAAGGTAAATCTTAAATTTTATTGAATTTCATTTCTAACAACAAAATTCAATTTCACATATGGGGAGGTAGATAGAATTAAAGTGTGTTATATTTTAGGTGGAGTTTAATGTGAATGAAAGGAGTGTGACTGGAAGGTTTAAAGAAGGTAGAGTCTTTTTCTTTTTATTTGTCTTGGTGAAGATTTAACGAACTTGAGAGCGTTAGGAAAAAAATAGATAAGAAAATTCATTTCAGTGGTTTGTGAGGGGATTTGAGGGCTGAAATTGAAGATCAAGAAGGCTTAAAGCTAGGAATAAGGAGGAGTGAAGGGCCCAAGCTAGAAGAGAGGATTTGTATTCTTCAAGAGATAGGTCTTCTTCCCATTTCTGATTCAAGATTTATATTTAATGGGAGAAATTCAAAATTAGGGACTGTTTGATTTTAAAAATATGTTACCGCAAACATGTGGTATATTGTAGTCAACAGGTCGATCACAAGGTGATTAGTCACTCTATCTTACCTACTCTAAGTACGGCGAGAGTGAACAAGGGATGGTTGATTTTAGATTATGGTTCTAGAACATGCATATAAATGAAAGAAAATGACCTACACATTCAACACCTAAATTAAATAGTTCTAACGCCGGATTACTTTAATTAGAGAAGTAAAATAAATGATGAAACTAACAAAAAAAAAAAAAAAGAATCTACACATAATAAAACTAAACTAACAAATGAAGAACTGAAATAGAAAGCAAGTAAGTAAAGAAAATTTTTCAATACATCAACCGAATTTCTGGGAGAGGCACGAATGTAGGCATCACTTTCAATTGTAGCATATATGTAAATAAAAACACAAGGAAAAAGGAAAAAAAAAAAAAAAAGCATAAAAATCCTAATTCCACTACTTTTATTTAAATAAAAATCTTAATTCTACTAATAAACTTTGTCATACCTTGATCATGTGTAAGCTGAATTGAAACTTGATTGATTTGGAGTGATGGTATTGGAAAAGAATTATTGATGAAGAACTTGCTCTCTTGAACTTGAAAACTCTTGATTCTTGTCACTTTAACTAATTCTTTCCTAGAACTAGAAAGTTTGAAAACTAGAACTATGGATTGCACTAATTAAATTAACTAAATTATGAACTAAATTAACAAAGTAAACTAATAATTAAACAAACTAACAATTAAAAACTGAATTGTATTATCATTAATCACTTGAATAAAAGCTTGAAGAAACATAAGGAGAGAAAGAAGAGAACTAAGCATAAACTAGGCAAAAAAAAAAAAACTAGAAACTAAACTGAGGGGCATAATCATGCTTGGAGGGGGAAAGGGGCTTTTATAGGGCTTTGGTCTTGCCTCATTCCTTCTCCAAGTCTTCTTTAAGAAAAGAAAGAAAATAAAATAAAATTCAATCTTGGTAAAAATCCTCATTCTCTGAGATATTGTGTGAGGAAAGAGAGAACTTGTTTCCAAAATTAACAGATTTTATTCATTTCCTTCAATATTAACCAATATATTGCAATCTTGACTAAATCAGGGAGGAATCTCTGCATAGCATCTTTAAGATCTTGTGAGGTGGCAACGAGAGAGAATAATTTTCAGGATTTTGTAGGGGAGAGGATGTGGTACCACTAAGTTGGTTCCTTTGGACAAGTTAGTTCAAGCTTGGACTGGTTCTTGGTTCACTTTAAGCACTTTTTCTTGTAGACTTGAAAACTGTAAAAAAAAAACAAGAAAAATAGAAATAGTACTATCCAAAGTGGGGCAAAATGTACACTTATATCGCTAAGATTTCATACATTATTGTGCTCATCAAATTCCACCATACTTGACTTTTGTTCATCCTCGAGCAAAACAAATAAAATAAAAAAACAAGAAAAAAAAGCCTAACTCACTTTCGTAGGAATCACAGTTACATTTTACACGTGTAACAAGCCTTTAAACCTCTAAGTTACCCTAGTGGACGAGTTGTGTCTCGTGGGTGTTTGTAGTGAATATACAACTAAAATTCAAATTAACTTCAAAAATTATAATTTAAAGCTTCCAATAACTACAAAACACACACCCTCTTTCAATTAGAGCACATCAACTGAGGAACCCCCCACACTTGAACTTTAATATTTCATCTAGATTTAAGAACAAACACACTTCTCAAATAGGGTGACCCTTATATTTTCTAAAGCATGACCTATCCTGAGGCAAACCACATTATAAGGTAGGGACCATGAACTAGGGTTTTGGAGCGTTGACTAATGATAAACAACAAGGCACAATGGTATCTTTTCTCTTTTTTTTTTTTTTTGAGAATTTTTTTTCCGTTATTTAGTAGAGAACTCATTCTACTCCACTACATTTGGCCTGAATAATATGGTGGAGCAAACACCAGAAACCCAAGTTACTAAGTAGCTTCACTTTATGGATATGCCAACAAAGACAGTGATGCTAAGTACTTTTCGGAAGTGTTCCTTCCTAAGAGGTTTGATCAAAATACTCCGCTTCATAAGATGTAGTGTTCTGTCTAGCTCTTAGAAATTCTATACTTATTTTCTACTTTTCTGACCAATTTTCACTTTCTTTGTATATCTATATCATATATTTTTATACCATGCCAAGAATTCGGTATCGTCTCCTAACCTAAAAACAAAGACATCAACTAACAATTGGTCATACACCTTAAGATAAGTATCTCTAAATCATTTAAGGGAGGTCCCACTTCCATCCTCTCAATAGGGATTATAGTACCAAGATGGGTCTTAGATCTCAATTTTATTTTTTTGTAGGGTGTGTATAAAGCACAGAAAAACTCTAATATGTAACCTCAAGTTCTAAATTGTCAAACCCTCCCCCATACTTAAATTGTGCAATGTTCTCAATGTAGAAAAAGAAAGAAATGATAAGACAAAAGAATAAGAAGGACAAAGAAGAGAAAATTACCAAATGGGATAAAATATCATCATAAAGAGGCTCATGGAGAATCATAACCTCTGCATTATGCATTAAAGGTAGCTCAAGAAATGGCTTCAAATGATGCTCATTGACTTTAAAATTTCCTGGGTGGATGGATTCATGACCTCTATGGCACCATGTGGGTATACAGTTTGCACAAGGTAAGGACCTTCCCACCAAGAACGAAGTTTTCTAAGAAAGATATGTAATCTGGAATTGTATAGCAAAACTTTATCACCAGGCATAAAAGATTTCCTAATAAAGTGCCTATCATGAAAAGCTTTAGTCTTTTCCTTGAAAAGTTTTGCACTATCATAGGCATCATTTCGCAATTCCTCTAACTCAGATAGTTGGAGACCTCTATGAGCTCTTGCGGTAGGTAAATCAAAATTGAATTTCTTAATCGCCCAAAATGCACAATGCTCTAATTCAACAGGAAGGTGATAGGCTTTCCCGTATACCAAACGGTATGGGGATTGACCAAGTATGATCTTGTAAGCAGTCCTATATACCCACAAAGCATCCAATAGACGGTTAGACCAATCCTTTCGATTTGGATTAACTGTCTTCTCTAGAATCTGCTTGATCTGTCTGTTGGACACTTCTACCTGCCCACTGGTTTGGGGGTGGTATGGGATAGCCAAATTGTGGGTAATCACATACTTCTTCACTAAGGCCTCAAAAGGATTATTATAAAAATGCTTGCCCCCATCACTAATGATAGCTCTAGGGGTACCAAATCGGGAAAAAGTATTTTTTCTTAAGAACTGAATGACCACCTTGTGGCCATTGGTCTTACAAGCACGAGCCTTAATCTATTTGGACACATAGTCCACAGTCAAAAAAATATATTCATATCCACATGACTTAGGGAAGGGGCCCATAAAATCTATTCTCCAAACATCAAAAACTTCAACCACAAGGATTGGGTTGAGAGGTATCATGTTCCTTCTACTAATTTTTCCTAAAGACTGATAAGAAGGACAAGCCTTACAATAAGCAAATGCATCCTTGAAGAGACTGAGCCAATAAAATCCACATTGTAATACCTTGGCCATAGTCTTAGTATGCCCAAAATGGCCACCACAAGCCTGATCATGGCAAAAGAAAAGAATAGAATGGTACTCATGATCAAGGATACTCTCCAGGTAATTTGGTTAGGGCATGACTTAAAAAGGTAAGGAACATCCCAAAATAAATACTAAATCTATGAGTGAAAATGGTACTTCTCTTGGGACGACTAATGATCCGGAGTCTTGTTTGTAATTAAATAATTTACAATATCTACAAACCAAGGTTCACTAGATGCTGTAAAGAGTTGCTCATCAAAAAAATGCTCGTTAATTGGAGAATTCTTAGTCAAAGAATTTGGTAACCGGAACAAATGATCTGCAACCAAATTTTCACTGCCTTTCTTATCCCTAATTTCTAGGTCAAATTTCTACAAAAGCAAAACCCATCTGATGAGACGAGCTTTGGCATCCTTTTTCTGAACAAGGTACCTGATAGCTGCATAGTCAATGTAAATAATTACATGAGAACTTATCAGATATACACGGAACTTTTCTAATGCAAATACAACAGCTAAAAATTATTCTTCAGTTGTGGTGTAGTTCAACTGTGCATCATTGAGAGTTCTACTGGCATAATAGATAACACGAGGAAGCTTATCAACTCTCTGCCCTAAAACTGACCCTTGAATAATGGAGGTTGTAGTCAATACCTTCTTTAATTGCTCAAAGCACACGAGGCATTCACCAAAAAATTTGAAGGGTTTCTCTTTAGCCAAAAGATTAGTGAGAGGTCTAGCCTTGTGACTGAAGTTCTTGATGAATTGGCAATAGAACCGTTCATGACCCAAGAAGGAACAAATGTCCTTAACTTACTTAGGAGATGATAAATTGAAAATTAAGTACATCTTAGCTCTATCAACCTTGATCCCTTCTTTGGAAATAATATGACCCAAAACTATACCCTATGTAACCATGAAATGGCATTTCTCCCAATTGAGGACTAAAATTAGTAGTTTTGCATCTTTTGTGTACTAAAGAAAGATGATGTAAACAATTAAAAAATAAGGAGCCATGAATAGAAAAATCATCCATAAACAGTTCCAAAAAGTGCTCCATCATATCAAAGAAAATGTTCATCATGCTTCTTTGGAATGGCAGGGGCATTACAAAGCCCAAAAGGCATACGTCGATAAGTAAAGGTTCCATAGGCGCATGTAAATGTGGTCTTGTGTTGGTCATCTAAGACAATAGGAATCTGGTTATAGCCAGAATAACCATCAATGAAACAATAATACTCATGTCCGGCTAACTGCTCTAACATTTGATCAATAAAAGATAAAGGGAAGTGGTCTTTCTAAGTTGTCACATTTAACTTCTTGTAGTCAATGCACACACGCCATCCTGATTGGACACAAGTAAGAATAAACTCATTTTCAGCATTTTGGACTACTGTGACCCCTGACTTTTTTGGTACCATGTGCATTGGACTTCCCACTCACTATAAGAAATAGGGTAGATGATACTATGATCTAAGAACTTTAGGATCTCTTTCTTGATAGTGTCTTGCATCACAGGATTAGCCCTTCTTTGTGGTTCCTTAGAAGGTCTTGAATCCTTCATGAAGTGAATATGATGTTGAATGATTGAGGGGCTAGTTCCTTTAATGTCTTCCATGGTCCAACCTAAGGCTT
Organism: Macadamia integrifolia; assembly: GCF_013358625.1. Lineage (NCBI taxonomy): Eukaryota > Viridiplantae > Streptophyta > Magnoliopsida > Proteales > Proteaceae > Macadamia > Macadamia integrifolia. The sequence goes on from NC_056567.1 coordinate 11,347,423, forward strand.
CCTTGTTTTCTTTTAAACTTTGATCAACTCTTCCTCTTGACTTGAAGTTAAATCTGAGGCGATAATAACTGGTAGAGTTTGATCTTCTCCTAAGAAGGCATACCTTAAGTTAGTGGGCAACTCTTTCAAATCAAGTTTAGGAGGATTAACAATTGAGGGTTTAAGAAGAGAATTTGATAGAGGAACAATAGGCTCTATGAGTGTATGAAGACTCCAAACCTCGGAGAAAAAATTTTCAGTATCATCCTCTAATTCTTCCATACACTGTTGGACTTTTAAATCAAAGTCAATGTCAAAAGGTTTAACAATATCATCAGAAAAATCCTCAAGCATATTGACCTCTTCATCAATTGTGGGTTGCTTGCCCAACCTGTACATGTTGAACTCCATAGTGTGATTGCCAAAAGATATCCTTAGTAGACCATTCCGAGAATTGATTAATGCATTGCTAGTAGCCAAGAATGGTCTTCTAAGAATGATAAGTATCTTATCCCTAGTGGTGAAGGGTTTGATGTCCAAAACAATAAAATCAACTAGAAAAATAAATTCTCCTACCTTAATAGGACATCTTCAACCATCCCTTTTGGAATCTTGAAAGAATGGTCGGCCAACTGGAGAGTGGTCCCTGTGGCTTTCAAATCTCCTAATCCAAGTTGCTGATAAACATGATAAGGTAAAAGGTTCACACTTGTATCAAGGTTAAGTAGGGAATGATTAATACGAGTGTTGCCAATGACACAAGCGATAGTGGGACACCCGGGATCCTTATACTTGGCTGTTATAGGTGGTGTGATCATTGAACTGATATTAGCTGCCTTTGGGCACACTTGTGGTGCACTTGTGAGTGCATAAGTCTTTGAGGACTTTGATAGGCTGGGATTTGAGTTATGGCATCCAAAAGAGGGATGTTAACCTCTACCTTCTTGAAGACTTCTAAAATTCTTTCCATTGAAGTTGTCTTCTTCTTATTCATCAAACGGTTAGGATAGGGGACAGGAGGAACATAAACACTATCAAAAGTTCTCTAATTAATAGAATCATTTTTGGTGACTTCTGCCAAATCATCCTTAATTTCTTTAGGTCCATATGGTGAACCTGGAATGGGAGGCATAATAGTAGCCTCGATAGTCGGGGGGTCAACAGAAAGGTCAGATAGTGGAGAAGGAGTGGTACCATTCCGTAGATACTCTCAGCCACTCCATAAGGCATATACCGTATTACACTGGTTCAAAGGCCCTTGGTGTTGTTGACTCTATACAACATTGAGCTGAGGAGCAGGTATCCCTTGTGGAGTCAGCACCTGATGTCTAGGATTTGGCTCCGGCTAACTAGACAATTTTACTTTCTCCTTCTCATGCATGATTGTGACAAGTTGGGTGTGTTGCCTCTCCACATTATTATGGCTTGTCATGAGAAGGGCCATGCTTTTCTCTAGCTCACTAATTCTTGCCGCCTCTCCAGTGGATGTAAACCCTAGGGGTTGTTGATAATGTGCTTGAAGAGGGGGCCTAGCAAAATTTGACTGAGGGTCTAGATTAGGCCGAGGGAAAGAATTAGGTGGTGGTGCAAAATTGGGCCTCTAGGGACTAGGCTGCCCTTGGTTGTGAAAGTTGGATGCACCTCCTTGATTCCCTTGGCTCCATGAAAAATTAGGGTGATTTCTCCACCCTGAATTATAAGTGTTGCTAAACGGGTTGTTCGGGTAAAGAGCATTAACACTTTCATTGCCTCTAGAATTGTTGGGGCATTCTTCCATTACTTGTCTAGGGGAGTGACACCAATTACACATAAAGACCTGATTTTGGACTTAGTGGATAGGGGCATGTGCTTTAGGGACTAGGGCTTCTATTCTCGTAATGAGGCTATCTAAATGGGCCTCCTTGGCTACTGTCCCATCGATATAGTACCCTTTACCTCCTATAGTTCTCTCACTTTTCTGAGTAGATTCCCATTCTCTTGTCTTTTCAGCTAGGTCAACCAAAAAGTTCCAAGCTTTGTTTTCCTCCGCATAAGCTATGAAGCCTGTAAGACATAGACTCTAACATCTGCTTGGTATGGTAGTCTATCCCTTCATAAATTATTTGGCAAAGATGTCATTTGTCTATACCATGGTTCGTACACTCTTGGAGAAGGTTTTGAAATGTCACACCCCATTTCCAGTAGACCTAACTTATCATTAGGAATACCGATGGTGTGAGTAAGACACGTACCTGTCTTATAAACCTACCAGGATCTCTGATAGCAGTACCTTAATATTTCACAATCTCACATCACAAACCAACTATAACCAGCAGAATCAGAGTATAATGGCAGAATCATCAGAAATAAAGGAGAAATTATCTAATGATAAATATAATATCAATAACCAAGTTATTCTATTTACAATCCTTCAAGACTTACATATATCAAGTTTAAAACATAATATTCACAGACATAATCAAAAATACGCCAAACATCTCATGGCGCTATGTATGCACAAAAGTCACAAGCACAGTCCTGGCCATGCTTCTTCGCGTCGAGCATCCACTAGTTGCTCACGCCATACTCTGACCCAGAAGATACTGGGTCACACGCCATTGGCACCATAGTACCTGCATCATATCTAAAAAGGGGTGTATGAGTGGGTGAGCTTTCCAACTCGCTCAGTGAGGGATCGGGTTAAGCACATCCAAGCAAGATAATAGTAGTAATAATTTATGATGCATGATTACGGAAATTAGACTCATAGTTCATGATGCTTGTGATGCAGTTCATTTATTTATTATCCATTTAACAATACAAACTAAGTCTGGTAAATGCTACTACGGCGCATTAGGCTGTATCCTTCGTCTCAGAACCGTCATCGACTATATAAGGATACAAACCTTAGCCGTGAATATAAGCATGTCGGTCCTCTTATGCGTCCATGGTCACCCAGAAAATCCTTGATAATCCCCTCCTGGCAGTCATGGCACCGATACATCATCGGCCACCCCAGACAGGTTTCCGCCTCTAGCAATAATCAAATCATACTGCGAGTGTGGCATTCTAAAAAGGCACATCGAACATATCATAATGGGTTATCCAACATCTCAACCCCTGTTGCCAAGGGTTCGTAGTATAGGGAGTGATACCTAACCACATATATGCTTCATACCTTCATAATGATACAGTTAGTATGAATTACACGATACCGGCGAGACCTCAACCACAAAGTGTAATCCATCTCTAAATACAGTCCTAAATACATGATACCAGTAACACAACAACCACAAAGTGAAACCCGAGACCGTTTACCTAATCTAGCATGCATATCATAGTTGAGTATGGACTACACAACACTGGTACCAATTATAGGCCACGAAGCATATCTATTTCCAAATGCAATCCCAGGGTACATGATACCAGTGAGACCTTGGCCACAAAGTATAACCCGTGACTACAACTAACTCTAATGCACATAATCAATGCATGAATGCAACATACATACAATAATCACGGCACCAGTACCACCTTGGCCACATCGGATTTCATCTCACACACACACCAAACATACGATGATCACGGTACCGGTACCACCTCGGCCACATCGGATCCCTTCATCCATCTCTATACAATTCATATCATAATCATAAAATGAGAAATGTAACATATCATCATCATATTTGAGCAATTACAATTAAACATGTAATTCTAAGCATGTGAATAATTTAATAATAATAAACATAGTCCATCCCTCACCTTATTGATCTTTGCTTGTTTTAGGGTTTAGATAAGGCCACTGATCAATCCACTCAGTTTTGATCTCGGGGCTCGTGCGCATTATTGTCCTAGACATAAGGGCAATCATACATTAATACATGTCGAAAAGATTGGGAGAGGCCTACTTGGGTCACCCCCAAAAGATACAGTCAAAGTTTCCCAATGACAGTAATATCACCGGAAACAACCACCGAAAATAGGGTCTTTTCTCACCAAAAATATCAGTCTTGTTTTTTATGGTGGAGACAAAGAGCTCATAAGCCTCTGAGGTCCACAGGAAATATGCCACCAAAAGCATGCCTAGTGGATCTAGTGGGCTGTTTTTGCTAGTGGTTCAGAACAGTCCACTCATTTTGGGGCTTTTCGACTCGGGCCCGATCACCGGGATTTGTTCCATGGAGTTTGTAGGGGATGTTCCTAGAATCATTCTAAGCCAATCAAATCCTAATTCCACTGAGCCATTTGGGAGATACATCGATCAAACGATCAAAACCCTAGTTGGTCATTTGACACTACCTGTTACCGGAGCTCACTGGGCTTGGTTCGAGCTCGGTAATAGCACTGGGAGGGTAGAACATGCATTCCACGACCTCCACATGGTTTGTACACTAAGATTATATATAAAATTAGCTTTTTCTAGGTCAAAATGAAGAGATAGTGTGGTGGAAGAGAGTGTACCTACCTCTGGCAACGATTCCGGCAGCTAAGCGGCAACCGGCACCAAGATATGCCTTCTCCTTCTTCTTCTTCCTTCCTCTCCTCTTTCCCTCTTCCCTTACGTTAGACATAATATAAATGAGAAAATAAAATCCTTATTTCTTTGTTAAGTGTTATATGGGACTTTAGGGTCTGTTTGGTTGGACCCTATTCAGACCGATCGGGTTATTGTGACTTTCGAAGCCCAAAGACCCGACTACTTAGGTTCAAAATGAGTTCAGGTCATGAGGAAAATATGGAAGATGATTTGGGATCATCGAGACTATTTACGATGTGAGTGGCGGGACCCACAGGCATTAAAACCATGACTGTAGCCTATTAGGCTTACCAAACGCAACCCACCGGATTTAGGCCCAGTGAATCTGGTGGCTTATTTCTGGTGCTCAAGACAGCTTGCTGTCCAAGGGCTGATCTTGCACAGGTGGTTGCCCTCAGTCGTGCTCATAGTATTTCGATAACTTTGATACGTACCAAGATTTATGTGTGAGGAGTTGGGTTACTTACCGTCTGGGATCAGAAGGTACGAATCCCCTTCAGTTAGACTGGCATAAGATGCATGAACATGTGGGGTCATCTCTCCCCCTTTGGTAATGGGCAGCTGGGGCTAAAACTCAGTCATGCTTTCGATCTCCGGTCCAAGGCCTATCACAAAAGTTCAAATTAGATCGAGTTAGGGCGCAAGTGTAACATTCCCTCCCACCTTACAAGAATTTCATCCTCGAAATGGTACATACCTCAAAAATTAAACAATCCAGAATACTGCTCCACCATCTCATCTTTCAGCTCCCAAGATGCTTCCTGCTTGGGGTGGTTCATCCATTTCACTTTGACGAAGGAAACAGTGTGTTTGCAGAGAACATGCTCCTTTCGATCAACAATCTTCTCTAAAAACTCCACATAGGAAAAATCCTCGTCCAACTCAAGGGGTATGTAAGTCAAGACATGAGTGGGGTCGGGGATGTACTTCCTCAACATGGATATATGGAAGACAACATGTGTACCCTCCAACTCTGGTGGTAGATCTATCCGGTAAGCTACTAGTCCGATCCTTTCCAATACGTCATATGGTCCCATAAACCTTGAACTAAGCTTTCCTTTCTTGCCGAATTGCATCACCCCTTTAATTGGTGAGATCCACAAAGACACCTTTTCTCCAACACCAAACTCCAAATATTTCCTTCTGAAATTTGCATAGCTTTTCTGCCTGGACTGAGCTGCCTTGATCCTTTCTCTGATCATGTTCACCTTCTCGCTAGTAGCCTGTATCAAGTTTGGACCCAAAATATGCCGTTCACCAACCTCATCCCAATAGAGTGGAGTCCGACACTTTTTGCCATATTGTGCCTCGAATGGGGACATTCCGATGGTGGCTTGATAACTATTATTGTAGGAGAACTTAATAAGGAAAATGTGCTAATCCTAACTATAACTCATATCCAAGGCACATGCTCGGAGTAGGTCCTCCAATGTCTGGATAGTCCTTTTCGACTGACCGTCGGTCTAAGGGTGAAAGGCTGTATTGAAATTCAGCTGTGTGCCCATAGCTTTTTGCACACATGTCCAGAACTTGGAAGTGAATCTAGGATCTTGATCAAAGATAATGCTAACTGGTACACTATGCAACATGATGATGTTATCTTCATACAACTTGGCCAACTTATTCATAGAAAATGTGATCTTGATTAGGATAAAGTGAGCTGCCTTGGTCAAGCCATCCACAACTACACTAATGGCATCCATACCCTTCTATGTGTGGGGTAGGCCGGTAACAAAGTCCATGGTAATATTCTCCCATTTCCACTCCGGAATAGGTAGGGATTGTAATAACCCATCGGGCCTTTGTCTCCCAGCCTTGACTTGCTGGCATGTGAGGCATCTAGACACATGTGTGGCCACATCATTCTTTATTCCTTTCCACCCGTAGGAGCCTTTGAGGTCCTTGTACATTTTAGTGCTACCTGGGTGAATGGAATATGGAGAGCTGTGTGTCTCTCACAAAACTATATCTCTCAAATCACCATCACTAGGCACACATAATCTCACTTTGAACTTGAGAATCCCGGTTTCAGTTACTGAGAAATCTGGGTCCTTTAGGGTTTCTTTCTAGCATTCTTCTATCAGCTTCTGTAACTCTGCATTAGTAACCTGAGCTGTAGTGATCCTATCCACCAGACTAGGTTGTACCACCAATGCCGATAGTGACAAAGTGACACCTTCTACTAATATCTCCAAGTCTAGTTTCCTAGTCTCCTCTATTAGATGCTCATTGGTGGTCAGTGATGTAAGAGTCAGTGACTGAGATTTCTGGCTAAGTGCATTAACTACCACATTGGCCTTTCTTGGATGATAGTGGATAGTACAATCATAGTCCTCATCAATTCCAACCAATGTCTTTGTCTCATGTTAAGCTCCTTTTGGGTGAAGTAGTACTTGAGGCTCTTATAGTCACTGAAGATCTCACTCTTCTCACCATATAGGTAGTGTCTCCAAAATTTCAGTACAAAAATCATAGCTGCCAACTCCAAATCATGGGTGAGGTAATTCTTTTTATAATCTTCCAACTGACGGGATGCATAAGCAATGACTTTCCCATGTTGTATCAATACACAACCCAATCCCAGCTTGGAGGCATCACTATACACAACCATACCACCTGTACCGATTGGAATAGTCAAAACTAGAGCTGATACCAACTTTTGCCTTAGCTCCTTGAAGCTCTTTTCAGAAGCATCCGACCACTCAAATTTCACACCCTTTTTGTGAGTCGAGTCATCGGGGTAGAAATACGGGAGAAGTTCTCAACAAACCTCCTGTAGTATCCGGCCAATCCCAGAAAACTACGTATGTCTGCTACACTCTTGGGAGTCTCCCACTCTAGAACTACATTCACCTTGCCTAGGTCAACCTCTATACCCTTGTCTAAAATAATGTGACCTAGGAATGCCACCTGTGATAACCAAAACTCACACTTACTGAATTTGGCATAGATCTGTTTATCTCTTAGGCATTGTAATTCTAACCTCAGGTGAACCACATGTTGCTCTGCACTCTTGGAGTAGACCAAAATTTCATCAATGAACATAATCGCAAACTTGTATAAAACATCTTGAAATACTCGGTTCATCAAATCCATAAATGCATCCGGTGCATTGGTTAACCGAAATGACATCACCAAGAACCTATAATGTCCATACCTTGATTTGAAGGCTGTCTTACTGACATCACTATTCTTGATCCTGAGCTGGCGGTAGCCCGATCTAAGGTCGATCTTGGAGAATACCTTGGCACCTGCAACTGGTCAAATAGATCGTCTATCCTTGGCAAAGGTTATCGGTCCTTGATGGTTAGCTTATTAAGCTCCTGGTAATCAATGCACAACCTCATACTCCCATCTTTCTTCTTGACAAACAATACTGGTGCTCTTCATGGAGACACACTAGGTCTAATGAATCCCTTCTTCAGAAGGTTCTGAAGTTACACCTTTAATTCCTTCAACTCTGTGGGGGCCATATGGTAAGGAGCTTTTGACACTGGTGTCGAGCCGGGAAGTAGGTCTATAGCAAACTCTATCTCTCGGTTCGGGGGCAAACCTGTAAAGTCATCCGGGAATACATCAAGAAATTCTCTCACCACATCAAGCTTGGTCAATGGCCTAATCTTTATCTCAGTATCTATCACAGATGCTAAGTAACCTTGACATCCCTTATCCAGTAGCTTCTTCATCTGGAGCGTGCATATGATAACCTTCTTGGGTTTCTTGGACTTATCCCCTTGGAACACAAACTCATCATCATCATGAGGTCTGAAAATGATAGTCTTCTCTGCACAACACACTAGCTTTGTATGTAGACAGCTTCCTAAAATCACGTTGAAGTCGGTCATATCCAACTCGATCAAGTGAGCATTTAACTCATGTTCACCTATGGTCACTGGACAAGGCTCATACACATAGTTTAGACCTACTACACTTCCTGTAGGGGTGCTCACAACCAAACATTAATTCAATCCCCTGGGTGGAATTCTCATCTTCTTTGGAAATGCCGGTGACACGAACCAATGCGAGGCTCTTAAGTCAAATAACACATGTGCAGGCAATAATGATATCAATAATGTACCTGTCACTACATTGGGTGCAGCCTCAGCATCCTCTGTGGTCATAACAAACACTCTGCCCTGTGGTCTTTAGCCCTGTGGGCGCTGTGCTAGTCTAGGGGCTGCATATGTCTGCTAGGGCCTAGGTGGCAGAGTGTATAGTGCATCACTTGGCCTCCAGTGGGGGTATGTTCTCACCATATGGCCTGGCTGATCACAATGAAAGCACCTCAGGCTCGATCTTGTAGACTGAGATACTACACTAGATTGGGAGGACTTCCTGAATTGCACTGAAGTTGGGTTGATATAAGGCACTCGGAAAGGCTTGCTACCTCCCCTGAAATCAGTAGATTCCACTGGCCTCTTTCTCGTTCCCTGCTAGGCCGTGAAGTTATCTCTATACCGGTCTTCAATAGACTTGGCCACTTGGACTACCTCAACATAAGTCTGTAGTTTTAGCCCAACAATGGTTGACCCAATACCTGGCCTCAACCCTTTCTTAAACTTCTTTGCTTTGGCTCTATCACCTTTGAGATGCTCAGGAGCAAAATGGAATAGCTCCTCAAAATGTTGCTAATACTCGAGCATAGACCGGGAACCTTGAACCAATTAAGAGAACTCACTCTCTCTCCTATCTCGAAAGCTTTTCGGAAAGTAGTTTTCGAAGAAGGCCCCTTTGAAGTTTTCCCTTGTAGGGTTTAGGTTATTAGCCCTTAGAATAGGCTCGGTGGCACTCCACCAATCATCTGCTTCGTTTTACAACTGATAACTCGCACACAAAATTTTTTGTTCATCAGTGCAGCCCATCAGTCTAAAAACTTTCTCCATTACACCAATTCATCTTGATGGATAAAATCGGTCTTGCCCCAAGCATGGGGGTCTAAGCCATTGAAACTTTTCCATCATTTTTGTCAAGTCTGTCCAACCCTCTTCATGGGCCTAGGCAAGATCCGACATTGGGTCTTGCACCTGCCCATGCACATTTGGATGCCCTTGCCTATGCACTTGTGCCCCACCAGATGTTTGAACGGTAGCTAATCCAGTAGGTATTGGAGTGGGTGTCTATGGAGTAAGTGGTGCAGGGGATGCATTATGGGCTCCCATCGCCGCTTGGATCCTATCATCGATCCCGACCTTAAACTGATTTTGCCTTTCCTCAACTCCCCGCATCATATTATCCATGATGGATGCCACATCATGGGCTGTAAGCACCAAAGGAGCCGGGGGTGCATTGTGGGGTCTACTCCGGTTCTGTGTAGGGGAAGTAGGAGGTGACGGGTGTGATTGGGATTGGGATTGGGATCGAGATCAAGTGTTCCGACATGACATGACTCCTGTGGAGGAATCTAATTAATTCTCATGCATATATAAGGTTGCATGTGATTGGAACACATGCATACATATTGGGTCCCACAAGTATACAATAGGTAAAATTAGGGTTAGGGCATGCATAAGTGGGGTCCACACATATTTGTATCCGATCACACGTGTATCACAAAGAGGCATCCCCTTAAGGCAATAAAAAAATAATCAAATTTAGAAAATAAAAAAAAATTATTTCCAAAAATAATCACTTGAAATAGGGGCATCTTTCACCAAAAAGATGACTTAATCCACCAAAAATATCAGTGTTATTTCAGGTGGGTAAAACAGAGAGCAAACTGGGACATTTTATTTCATCAGAAATAGGCACCGGAAGCAAGTCCAGTGTTTCTGGTAGTTCCAAAACGGCTATAAATAGACTTGGGTTTGGGTTTCATTATACAAAACCCTATTCTAACTTGTGAAAAAGGTGTGGAAAAAACCAAGGAGAGTTTTTCAACCCATTCCCTACCTTCCTCTCACTATTTCATAATCGATTGGCGCCACATATGCATCAAAGGTACGTTTCTCCTCTTTGTAACCTAGTTTTGTGATTTTCTTCTCTGTGAGCTTTACATTTAGCCATTGAACTAGGTTTTCCTTCTTAAATCATTAGGAATCATATTGCAATGATGTCTGGATGTCGTGTATACCCAACGTGCCATTGAACAAGAGGAGCAAGACATCGCCTCTTAGTTCAACCCAATTATGTTCCACTCTATGGCTGAGCGAGACAATTGGGAACTCTTCGAGTGTCGCAACATGGACCCGGAAGTCTATGTGAGGACAAGAGATTTCCATGCGTTCTATCTACGTCAATGCTTTCAGGCGATCAGGTGGTATCGCATCTTGAAACCCAATAAGTACTACTACCTAACACTGGTCAGGTTATTCTACTCCAACCTGCAATACGTGAACCAAGGTACCGAAGAGATGCGGATCACCTCCTATGTGAAGGGGGTGGAGATCTCCTTTGAAATGAGGTAATTGCCCAATATTCTAATGGTCGACAATGCTGGTGACCTGGTGTACTGCCCGCCTCGGACTCCAACTTATGACTTCCAGAGTCCTGGTACCTTTCAGGAGATAAATAACATGCTGACTAAGGAGGCCAAGGGATGGAACCATTCAGTCAACTATTTTTCTACTCTAAAGGTCATCTGTCGTGTGATCCAGTTGAACGTTCTCTCAACTTGTGGACACTACAATGAGGTATTCGTACTGCATGCCTATGTGACTTATTACGTGTACATGGGGGCACAGATGCGTCTTTCTTACATCCTTATATGGACCATGGTAATTCGGTCCGAGGGGTAGGATCGTCGAGTTGGGAACCTATGATACAAAAGAATACTGACTGACATCTTTCACCACTTTGGGGTGAATTTGGAGGGAGAGGCACGCTTGGGTGAGGAGGTCACAGACTTCAACCAAGATTCTCTGAGGAAGATGACCCTAAATATGAGGGAGGTGACACCTGATCCAGAGGCAGATGTGCAGCCTATGGAGGCAGAGGCTGGCTGGGCCAGTGATGTTGCTGGAGGTGTTAGTGGTGCGGGAGGAGAAACTGCTAGCGTTGGTGGGGTTCCACCACCTGATCCCTAGGCTATGGGTTCCAGGGTTGCCTTCACTTCCCAAGGCACTAGGGATGCGAGACCTTATGGTCACAATGATGTTATGGCATGCCTGGATACCACCACATCATTGATAAGGAGCATAGATGGCTGCCTCAACAGCATAGACAGGACCTATTGTATTATGGACAATAGGGTGGCCTCCCTAGAGGCACAGATGCAGGCAATGGTCTTCCATCTTGGTATTCCAGTGCCTCCTCCAGGTATGCATGGTCCAAACAAGGCTCAGGGCCAAGGACAGAACCACCAGCAGCAGCAGGAATAGTGGCATGTTTGCCACTATAGCTTGTAGGATTTCCCTTTCCATGTTTTATTTAAGTTTGATGTTTTGGGTTTAGTTAAACTTTCATTTGCTTCAGTTATTTAAATTCCTAGACTTAGGCTAGTTAGGATTTCCAGCTTTCAGTATTTAAAATTTTTTTTATAAAAAGTTGTGAGCTATGTATTCAACTTCTTTATTTTAATGAAACGGATTTAATAACTATGCTTGTCTGCTAATTGTATAATTCTATTATTATTGTCTTTGATATTTTTATTTGAATCTTAATTTCCCCAAGTTGTGGTTTGGTCGAGATTGTAAGTTAAGGCAGAGCTTCATGCTCTGATACCATGGCTGTCACACCCCACTTCCAGTAGACCCAACTTATCATTAGGAATACCGATGGTGTGAGTAAGACACGTACCTATTTTACAAACCAACTAGGATCTCTGATAGTAGTACCTTAACATTTCACAATCTCACATCACATACCAACCATAAGCAGCGGAATTAGAGTATAATGGTGGAATCATCAGAAATAAAGGGAAAATTGTCTAATAATAAACATAATATCAATAACTAAGTTATTCTGTCTACAACACTTCAAGACTTACATATATCAAGTTTAAAACATAATATTCACATACCTGTATCAACATAATAAAAAATACGCCGAACACCTCATGGCGCTGTGTATGTACAAAAGTTACAAGCACAGTCCTAGCCATGCTCCTCCGCGTTCAGCATCCACCAGTCGCTCACACCATACTCTGACCTAAAAGATACTGGGTCACATACCATTGGCACCATGGTACATGTATCATCATCTAAAAAGGGTTGTATGCGTGGGGTGAGCTTTTCAACTCACTCAATGAGGGGTGGGGTCAAGCACATTCAAGCAAGACAATAGCAATAATAATTTATGATGCATGATTGCAAAAATTAAACACATAGTCCATGATGCTCGTGATGCAGTTCATTTATTTATTATCCACCTAATAATACAAACTAAGTCTGGTAAATGCTACTACAACGCATTAGGCTGTATCCTCATCTTGAAATTGCCATCGACTACACAAGGATACAAACCTTAGTTGTGAATAGAAGCCTGCCAGTCCACGTATGCGTCCATGGGTCACCTAGCAAACCCCTGATAATCCCCTCCTAGCAGTCATGGCACCGATACATCATCGGCCACTCTGGACAGGTTTTTGCCTCTAGCAACAATCACATCGTATCGTCGGTGTGGCATTCCGGAAAGGCACATCGAACATACCACAATGGGTTATCCAACACTTCAACCCCTATTGGCAAGGGTTCGTAGCATAGGGAGAGATACCTTACCACATATATGCTACATGCCTTCATAATGATACAGTTAGTATGAATTACATGATACCGACGAGACCTTAGCCACAAAGTGTAATCCATCTCTAATTACAGTCCCAGGTACACGATACCGGTAACACATTGGCCACAAAGTGAAACCCAAGACTATTTACCTAATCTAGCATGCATATCATAGTTGAATATGGACTACACAACACCGTTACCAATCGTTGGCCACAAAGCATATCCATTTCCAAATGCAATCTGAGGGTACACGATACCAGTGAGACCTTGGCCACAAAGAGTAACCTGCGACTAGAACTAACTTTAATGCACATAGTCAATGCATGAATGCAACATACATACGGCAATCACGGCATTGGTACCACCTCGGCTACATCGGATTCCATCTCACACACACAACCAAACACATGGCAATCACGGTACCAATACCACCTTGACCACACCAGATCCCATCATACATCTCCATACAATTATATCATAATCGTAAAGTGAAAAATGTAACATGTCATCATCGTATTTGAGCAATTACAATTAAATATGTAATTCTAAGCATATGAGAAATTTAATAATAATAAAGACTCCAAAATAAACACAATCCATCCCTCACCTTATCGATCTCTGCTTGTTTTAGAGTTTAGATAAGGCCCCCGATCAATCCACTTAGTTTCGATCTCGGGGCTCGTGTGCGTCACTGTCCTAGACACAACAGTAATCGTACACTAGTACATGTTGAAAAGATCAGGAGAGGCCCACTTGGATCACCCCCAAAAGTTACAGTTAAAGATTCCCGGTGACAGTAATGTCACCGGAAACAACCACCGGAAACAGGGTCTTTTCCCATTGGAAATATCAGTCCTATTTTCGATGGTGGAGACAGAGAGCTCATAAGCCCTTGAGGTCCACCAGAAATATACCACTAGAAGCAGGCCCAATGGATCCAATGGGCTATTTCCTATGGTGGTTCAGAATAGTCCACTCATTTTGGGGCTTTCCAGCTCGGGCCCGATCATCGGGATTTATTCTGTGGAGTTTGTAGGGGATGTTCCTAGTAGGGATGCAAGTTTGGCCCTGATGGCCCGGACCTGCCCTTGGCCCGCCCTGATCCTGAATAAGTACTGACCCAAAAATTTAGGCCCTAAGGGCCGGCCCAACCCTGAAATTTCTGACCCTTAGTTAGGGTCAGTGCGGGTAAGGGTTGATGTCTTAAGCCCACCCAACCTGCCCTAAACCCAGCCTTGATTTCTTACCCTGATGTTGACCCTGGTTGTGACCCTGATGTTAACCCTAAATTTAACCTAATTTTATAGATTGTTTGCTTTATTAGGATGATCTTTTCGTTTATCATGACAAATAATTGAAATTTTTTGGATTATTTGCTTTCTTAGGATGACCTCCTCTTTGTTTACCATAATAGTTGGAATTATTTGTATTGTTTAAATGTTTGCTTTAAGATGTTCTCATGACAAGTAATTTGTAACTTTCTATTTTTTATCTCCTCTTTATTATTAATATTTTTTTATTTTTAAGTAATTTCATATTTTCCAGGGTTAGGGTCAGAGTATACCCAGCCCTTGATGGCAAACCAAGATCAGGGTCAGGGTCATCTCGACCCGACCCTGAAAAATCAGGGCCAATCAAGGTAGGTAAGGGCTGGGCTGAACCCTAAAGGGTAGGGCCAGGGTTGATGTTTTGCGGCCCTGAATCAGGGTCAGGGCAGGTTTGGGCCCCAGTTAAGGGGACTCAGGGTTGGGCTAGGGTTTTAAGAAACCCAGCCCAACCCGGCCCTGTTGCACCCCTAGTTCTTAGCATCATTCTAAGCTAATAAAATCTCGATTCCACCAAGCCATTTGGGAGATACATCGATCGAACGTTTGAAACCCTAGTTGGTCATTTGGCTCTACTTGTTGCCAGAGCTCACCGGGCTTGGATCGAGCTCGACAATAACACAAAGAGGGTAGAACACACGTTCCATGACCTCCACTCGGTTTGTAAACTAAGATTCCATCTAAACCTAGCTTTATATAGGTTAAAATGAAGAGAGAGAGTGGTGGAAGAGAGTGTACCTACCTCCAGCAATGATTCCGACAGCTAAGCGACAGTCGGCACCAAGGTAAGCCTTCTCCTTCTTCTTCTTCTTCCTCTTCTTCTTCTTCCTTCCTCTCCTTTTTCTCTCTTCCCTTACATTGGACACAATAGAAATGAGGAAATAAAATCCACATTTTTTTGTTAAGTGTTAAATGAGACTTTAGGGTCTATTTGGTTGGACCCTATTAAGACCAATTGGGTTATTATGACTTTTGAAGCCCGAAGACCTGACCACTTAGGTTCAAAATGTGTTCATGTCATGAGGAAAATGTGGGAGATGATTTGGGATCATCCAAGACTGTGTACGATGTGAGTGGCAAGAGCCACAGGCATCGGAACCATGACAACAGCCTGTTGAGTTCATCAGAAACAGCCCACCAGATTCAAACTCAGTGGATCCGGTGGCTTATTTTCGATGGTCAAGACAGTAAGCTATCTTAACTGCTTGCTGTTCAGGGACTAGTCTTGCATAGGTGGTTGCGGTCGTGCTCCTGGTCTTTCGACAACTTCAATACTTTTCGAGATTTATGTGTGAGGAGTTGGGTCGCTTACCGTCTGGGATCGAAAGGTATAAATCCCCTCGGTTAGACTGGCACATGATGCACGAACATGTGGGGTCATCTCTCCCCCTTCAGCAATAGGTGACCGTGAGCCAAAACCCAGTCGTGCTTTCAATCTTTGGTCCGAGACTTATCACAATAGTTCAAATTAGACCGAGTCAGGGCACGGGTGTAACATGAAACCTTTCCATGAATTTGGAAAATGACTCTTAAGGTTTTTGTCGAAACTGCATGATCTCACTCTTGAGTTTGTTAGTTTTATGCAAGGGAAAATTTTTTTCTCAAGAATGCTACCGTAAATTGATCCCATGTGGTAATAGAATTAGTTGGCAGCCCATATAACCATATTTTTTCTCCATCCTTGAGTGAAAAGGTAATGCATCTAAGTTTAATAGTATCATCACTGAACTATTGTATCTTAATGAGGACATATACCTCCTCAAATTCTCTCAGGAACAAATAAGCATCCTCGGAGGATAGCCCATGGAAGTGGGGTAACATAGTGATTAATTGAGTTTTAAGCTCATAGTTATTCCCCGTGGCAGCTGGTAATATAATACAAGAAGGTTGGGTTGCTTTGGCTGGGTAGAATCTATCCTTTAAAGTAGGCTTAGGTTGTTCTGCCATTTTTTAAATAAGTACACTTACTAAACGATTGGTAGAATCACGGGTCCACACACTCATGCACTAACCACCTAAAGCAAAATTGTGGTATCTGAAAAATTAATTAATTACAACTAAAATAGAAGGTGAAAAATTGATCAATTGATATGACCCCTCAATAATTTAAACAATGAGTCCAAAGTTGTAAGGTTGCCCGTAGGTTGATAGCTAGGGATCCATATAATTTTTGGATCCACCTACAATCGAATTCTGGGGATTCTGTAGTAGAGTGGGGACTACTATATGTTTATGTTTCCACTCTCGGTAAGAGCTTGAATTATTGGAATGAAAGAAAAAGAAAAGAAATTATTTATGGATTGTTTTTTATTTTTTTGTTAGTGATTACCGGCAGGGATCCGGGGTTTCACTCTTTTCTCCCTTTTTTTCCTTTTTTTCTTTTTAGAAAAGTACTTCGAATAACCTAAAGTAAGAAAAATAAAATGACTATATCTCCCCCGGCAATGGCGTCAAAAACTTGTTTGATTTTAAAAATATATTACCGTAAATGTACGATATATTATAGCTAATGGGTCGATCATAAGGAGATTAGTCACTCTATCTTACCTACTCTAAGTACTGCAAGAGTGAACAAGGGATGATTGATTTTAGAATATGGTCCTAGAACATGTATATAAACGAAAGAAAACGACCTGCACATTCAACATCTAAATTAAATAGTTCTAATGCCAGATTACTTTAATTAGAGAAGTAAAATAAATGCTGAAACTAACAAAAAAACAATCTGTAAATAATAAAACTAACCTAACAAATGAAGAACTGAAATAGAAAGCAAGTAAAGAAAAATTCTCAATACATCGGCCAAATTTCAGGGAGAGGCACTACTGTAGACATCACCTTCAATTATAGCATATATGTAAATAAGAACACAAGGAAAAGGGAAAAAAAAAGCATAAAAATCCTAATTCCACTACTTGTATTTAAATAAAAATCTTAATTCTACTTATAAACTTTGTCATACCTTGATCATGTGTAAACTGAATTGATGCTTAATTGATTTGGAGTGATGGTATTAGAACAGAATTATTGATGAAGAACTTGCTCTCTTGAACTTGAAAACTCTTAATTATTGTCACTTTAACTAATTCTTTCCTAGAACTAGAAAGTTTGAAAGCTAGAACTATGGATTGCACTAATTAAACTAACTACACTATGAATTAAATTAACAAAGTAAACGACTAATTAAACAAACTTAGCAATTAAAAATTGTATTGCATTGTCATTAGTCACTTGAATAAAAGCTTGAAGAAACATAAGGGGAGAGAAGAGAACTAAGCATAAACTAGGTAAAAAAAAAAAAAACTAGAAAATAAACTGAGGGGAATAATCATCCTAGGAGGGGGAAAGGGGCTTTTATAGGGCTTTGGTCTTACCTCCTTCATTCTACAAGTCTTCTTTAAGAAAAGAAAGAAAATAAAATAAAATTCAATCTTAGTAAAAATCCTCATTCTCTAAGATATTGTGTGAGGAAAAAGAGAAATTGTTTCCAAAATTAATAGATTTTATTCATTCCCTACAATATTAACCAATATCTTGCAATCTTGACTAAGTCATAGAGGAATCTCTTCATAGCATCTTCAAGATCTTGTGAGGTGGTCAGGAGAGAGAATAATCTTCAAGATTTTGTAGGAGAGAGGATGTAGTACCACTAAGTTGGTTCCTTTGGACAAGTTAGCTCAAGCTTGTTCCAGTTCTTGGTTCACTTAAAACACTTTCTCTTGTAGACTTGGAAACTACAAGAAAAATAGAAGTAGTACTATCCAAAGTGGGGCAAAATGTACACTTATATCCCTAAGATTTCACACGTTATTGTGCTCATCAGGGAGCAAAGATAATGGAGAAAAAAAGAGACAGAAACCGAGAGGAAGGGTGTATGCATATGCAGCTCATCTTCAAATCAATTTTAACTTTTAAAAATAAAATAAACGAGGAGGGAAAAATTGTGTGTGTGAGAGAGAGAGGGTTGAGTAAAAAGAGGATCCTCTACGTTAGAGAAAAACTAAATACTACAACTACCATTACAATAATAATAACAGTAGTAGAAGTAGTAGTAGTAATAATAATAATAATAATAATAATAATAATAATAATAATAATAATAATAATAATAATAGTAATAACAATAATGATAATAATGATAATAATAATAATAATGATAATAATAATAATAATAATAATAATAATAATAATAATAATAATAATAATAATAATACTAATAGTAATAATAATAATAATAATAATAATAATAATAATAATAATAATAATAATAATAATGATAATGATAAAAATAATAATGATAATAATAATGATAATAATAATAATAATAATAGTAATAATAATATTGATAATGATAATGATAACAATAATAATAATGAAAATAATAATAATAATAATAATAATAATAATAATAATAATAATAATAATAATAATAATAATAATAATAATAATAATAATAATAACAATAACAATAGCCGTAATAATAACAATAACAATAACAATAACAATAACAATAACAATAACAATAACAATAACAATAACAGTAATAATAATGATAATAATAATTATAAAAGACATTCAGTTACACACTAATTATGCACTAATTGAAACGCAAACAGAGAGAAAAAGAAAGATCTATAAGAAAGAAGGGAAAGAAAGAAATGAAAAAAAGAAAAAGAAAAGAAGGAACAAAAGGAAAAAGGAAAGAAATTAAGGAAAGGAAAAACAAAAGTTAGAGGGAGTTACGAGAAGGAGATGGAAGAGAGATAGAGAGCTAGGAAGTGGGATAAGGAAGCAATGATTAGGGAAGGTTTGTGTACAAGTAGCTACACCCAATGCAAGTGGACTATGCCATGATTCACCTGATATGCATGAGATTCTTTATAGTATATATGTATGTATTTTTATATATGAAAAGTAGTTTTAAAACACAGTTCATAAAAGAGGTTTTGAAGCATAGTTTCATATCTGCCAAGAAATGTAGGGTGAGACCCCAGGTCAAAATACTACCCAGATCCTTTGAGCTCAAGAGTAAGCCAAGGGAGAGGAGTTGAGATAGGTCAATAAACTACCCGGTGAGGTGATATGAACAAGATATTTTAACATGCTACAAAGATGTTTTTATGTATGCATGAGAAAAGAATGAAAATTTAAGTATATTTATTTTTGTACTAAGTGTGATTATAACATGTTCCATCTTACTGAGCTAATTCCCTTTAGCTCACCCAACTACAGTTTCATGTCTCACAGATCAGGTGTGGCCTGGTACTAAGGAAAGGTCAATTGAAGAGAACTGAGAAAATGTATTTTTGGAGAATTAACTGTAATTTATTGCAATTTTTGAATAGACTACATGATATGTATTATTGAGGCTTTGGCAAAGAGCATGGCGGTTCCCATGAATCGTATGGGGAATAGTAGAGGTGGGCCCATGATTAGTTGAGTAAAGTTTTGAGGTTTCAAAGTTGATCAGTTATTTTTATACCATTATTTAACGGTGGTCCACGAGGGCCTGCATCCATATCTTACCCGGATTTGGGGATATTACAATATGTCAAGGTACCCGATTAACTCGCTTATGTCCAGTGTCACCCCCGTCATCTCTCCGAAATTGTCTTCCTCTAGGTACTCGCAGTGCAATCCGCATGGATCCACCCAACTATGAAACACCCAAGTCAGCATGGGTTCATCCAGTAGAGACATTGCAAGTTGAAATGGCTAAAGTCAAGCATGGGTTGGCACAAGTGTTGTACCTGTTATAGAATCCTCCAAGGGTTGACACGGGTCCTCCCCCTGAAGTGTCAGAACCAACTAGCTTAACCGGTCATCAAGGAACGTTGCTAACCACCGGTCAGCAAGGGACTTCCGCCCGAGTTCCCCCATGGGTAGTAGTAGATGATGAGGAGGAAGAATTTACGGCATATGCTCAGATGGAACTTCCAGAGACTAAAAGAGAAAGGAAAATGAGAGAACAATTGGAGAAACTTGAGAACTTGATCCGAACAGGAAAGGACAAGAAGGTCAAGTAATGGATTCTGATGAAATGAACTTCTTTTCTGAGGCAAGAATTCCTGAGAAGTTCAAGTGGCAAACTGATAGGTTTGATGGTTCAGGAGACCCTAAGGCTCATCTAAAGGTATTCCTTAGTATTACAAGGTCGTGGCAGTTTGTTGATGATCAGATGGGGCAAGCATTCATGTTAACATTGTCAGGACCCACACTAAGGTGGCTCACACAGTTGGAACCTGCACAGACTCAAAATTGGGTAGCAGTTGTGAAAGCATTCACTAAATAATATTCCTATAACATTGAGGTATATGTGAAGTGACGAGAACTTGAAACATTAAGACAATAGCCCAGGGAAGGATTCATTGCTTTCTTGATGAGGTTCAGGGATAAGGCCACCAAAATTATAGGAATTTAGCCTCTTTTTTTTATCTGTTCTCCAATATGCCATTACTGCCTTGAGAAATTCAGCTATTACTTTTTTAGTCACCAGCGAAGGGTTCTTCTCATGCTTGATGGGACATATCAATGAAGTAGGATTCATCCTTGGCTCTTCTTTCTCCAAAGCATTCACTGACCCCATTAACGAGGTAAAATCTGGAGACCGTGACAATGTGAGAATGTCACTCCAACCGTATCCATCTACCCATCCATTCTCGGGCTCATAGAAGGGGAGATCATACATTGTGTCTAGGCCGTACGATGATTAGGAATTGGGTTGTATGGTGGAGTTGATGGATATAAGGTGGGATGATATAAAGGAGACGTTATGCGGAGGTTAGATACTCTGAAGGTGATAGCGGGTGATACGAGGGTGATGGGAGATATGTGTTTGAATTTTAAAAGTAATTGCAAGCATATGGATCAGTGTAGCTAACAGGTCGAACACAATGAGAGCAACCACTTTATTTTTAGCTTCTTTTAGTAATGCGAAAGTGTAAGGATTGATTCTGGTGATCTACTTCTAGCTACCATCCTAACACAAATGCATCTAAAAGCGTCCTAATACAAATGCATCTAAAAGCGTCCTAACCAACACATCTAGGGAAATTAGAATTGAAATTACACTAAAAATTAAATGATCTTACCATTCACATCTAATCATAACCATTCATCATCTAAGAATTTAAATACTCAAACCACACAATTAAAAAGCAAATAACTGAAATAAAAAGTGCTGAAAAGTAAATAAAAAAATAAAAAAGGAGAATAAAGCTAGAGAGAGGCACACAAGTAGGTATCTCTATTTAGCCTGAGAGATGCATCATAAATAATATGAGCTTCCCTACTTTACTAGAGATCTACTCTTACAATGGCTCCTCTACTTAGCTTAGGGAGAAGGGATGAAATATAAATAATCAAATTAAAAAGGATGGTTCCATAGCTAGAGATGGGCAATGCCAATGCATAATCTAGCCATGAACCTCGGGGGAAAGGGAAAACAATAATGTAAACTTGAAAATTTAAAACCTACTTTAAGAACAAAAGGGTAACAATAAGAGGGAATGAGAGGGGGGGTGAAAAGAATAAGTAGAAGCCTACTTACTTGAACTTGAAGACTTGATTGAGACTTGAAATACTACCAATACTAAAAATCAGATATGGAATAAACCAAATCTGAAATTGCAAGTACTAGAGAAAACAAATCTGAAAGAGAAACTTGAATTGAAAGGAGATGCTCCATAACTTGTTCTTGTCGCCTAGAACTAAACATAGAACTAGAACTTGAAAATTACAACTTCAATTGCATAAAACATAAAATTAAAAGGCTAAATCAAAGACAAAAGTTCTTACATTCATTAAATAAAAGAGGACTACAAAAGTGTTTAATAGCAAAAACTAAAACTAGGACTAAAGGGAGAGAGAGAGAGAGCAACTAAAAAAAAACCCTAAGAAAAGTAGTGCCTCCCTTTCTTACATGATTCTTATTTATAGGGAAGGGGAGAAAAAATCTAACGAATTAGGTTTCTAAAAGGTAGGATTTTTTTTTTGAGATTGAGGTGCTGATGTGAAGGGGAGAGAGAGGAAAATCATGCAAGATGGGAGACCCAATGATTTTCTCTTTATTTTTTTTATTTTATTCTCTCTTATTTCCTATTTTTCCTCTTTTTTTCTCTCTCCTTCAAACTTGCACAACTCTTGGAGGATTTCCTCTGCTTGCTTGAAGATTTGGACATCTTTGTTGATGATGTGGAGGATGATTTGGATAGGATTTATTTTTTTTTCTTTCCTTTTTCTCTCTCTTCTTGCGCAAGAAACCCCCTTGGCCTAATTTCTCTTGCTTTGCTTTGACCAATCTTCTAATTTAATGGGAAATCTTCTCCATGCACTTAGTCTTTAAGTGGTTGGAAAATAGAAGAGAAAAAAAAAAATAGCCAAGAGGTTTGAACTGGAGACCTCCTGATTAACATGGGATTTTTGCACATCACAGCTCACCAATTACTCTAAATAGTTGTTGTTATAAAAAAAAAGAATCTTTAATTACTCAAGGGGGTCCATTGATCCTTTTTGGTATTTGAAATATTCTTTTGTACCCCTGGGACAACTGCAGAAGGGTTGGCATACATCTCGGTTCAGTTTTGGTCTATTATTCTTTTTTTGGCCCAAAAAAAATAATTGTATATATGGGTGCCAAAACTAATGCGTACTTTTAATGCAACATATCAATCTTGCTCAGAATTTCATCCTCTTTGCAGCTATGACAAGAAACTAGATTTCTTTACGTGTAAAATTGGATATATGGTACCTAATTGTCCTTAAGGCCTTTAAAATACAAAACTTGCAAAAAGAGAGTAAACCCAAGGTAGCTCCATTCTAAATATGTAAAATACATGATTTTATACCCTAAATTTCACACATAAATATACTAATCAGAATTCCCCCACACTTAGACTTTGCTAGTCCTCAAGCAAAAAAAAAAAAAAAAGAATAACCTAACTCACTTTCGTAGGAATCACGGTTGCACTTAGCATGTGCAATAAGCCTTTAAACCACTAGGTCACCCCTAGAGGACAAGTTGTGTCTCGTGGGTGTTTGTGGTGATATACACCCAAAATTTAAAAGAACAAATCCCAACCTTGGCTAAAGGTAAGGGCCATACTAATCCAGAGCAAAGATAATTCCTCTTACACTTGATCTAGGTACCCCCACACTTGAATTTTTATTACCCCATATCGATTTCATGCACAAGCATATTTCTTTAATTTAGAACTCACATTGTCTCTTCCAAAACATCCTTATCTTAAGGCAAGACCACTTGTGCAGTAATAGGGAACCAAGGACTAAGACGTTGGAGTGTTTTTGACCAAACATGTTACCAAGGCATTGATGACATTTACACATACTTTCCTGCTGTGTGGTTTTTTTTCTCTTTTTTTTTTTTTCTTCATTATAACTCTATCATATTCCACTACTATTGGCCTAAATAACATGGTGGAGCGAAAACTTGACACCCAAGTTACTATGTAGCTTCACTTTTTGCATATGCTGACATAAATAGTGATGCTAGAGTTCTTTCAGGAGTTTCCTCCCTAGGAATTTCGATCAAGAAACCACGCTTCCTAAGGTGCAATACCCTATCTACTCTAAGAAAATCAACTCTTATTTTTTATTATATCACTTTCCATACTTCATTTAAATTGCGTATTTATCAACAAATGCAAAATTAAACAAGAAGGTCTCAACTCCGAATCAAGAGTACAAGGAACCCACAGACTTACATATAGTCCAACGCCGTAAACTATAGTTTCTTATTTTTCAAAAGAGAATCCCAATTTCATCCTTAGAAAGCTAAAAACCAAAGAAAAACAAACAAAGGAAAAAACAAAAAGAAACTGATTCCCCCCCCCCACACTTAAGTCATGCAATGTCCTCAATGCATGGAAAGAATTAAAAGCAAAGACAATGCAAGGGGGATCATACCTGGGTAAAATTTAATCATCCAAGTAAAGAGGTCCATGGAGATCCATGACCTCTTCACTAGCAGCAGTAGGAAGCTCAAAGAATGGTTTCAGATGCTGACTATTGACCTTGAAAATTGCACCTGTGCTAGGGTTCAAAACCTCAACAACACATGAGAAAAAACAGTCTGCACAATATAAGGACCAACCCAACAAGATCTTAACTTGCTTGGAAAAATATGCAAACTAGAATTGTAAAGAAAAACCTTATCACCAAGAATAAAAGACTTCCTAAGGATTTGTCTATCATGAAAACACTTGGTTTTCGCCTTATAAATCCTAGCATTTTCATAGGCATCATTCCTAATCTCCTCCAACTCTACTAGTTGGAGTCCTCTATGAGTACCAGCAGTAGAAAAAACAAGATTCAGCTGTTTGATAGCCTAAAACGCCTTATATTCTAACTCAACCGGCAAGTGACATGCCTTCCCATACACCAGACGGTAGGGAGATTGACCCAAATCGATCTTATAAGCCAAGCACCCACAAGACATCCACCAATCGATTAGACCAATCCTTGCGATTAGGGTTGACAATCTTTTCCAAAATTTGCTTAATCTGCCTATTGGATACCTCAACCTGACCACTAGTTTGAGGATGACAGGGTGTAGCCAGCTTATGGGTGATCCCATATTTCTTTATCAAGGCCTAGAAAGGCCTATGGCAAAAGTTTGCACCCCTATCACTAATAATAGCATGTGGTATACCAAAGCGGGAGAAAATGTGCTCTTTCATAAACTTGATCACCACTTTGTGGGCATTGGATTTACAGGCAATTGGTTCAATCCATTTGGAAACATAATCTACATCTAATAAGATGTATAAATTCCCAAAAGAATTAGGGAATGGTCCCGTGAAATCAATACCTCACACATAAAAAATCTCAACAACTAGAATTGGGTTGAGGGGTATCATATTTCTCTTGGTCACACGTCCTAAAGATTGACAAGCTTTATAAGACTTGCAATACACAAAAGCATCCTTGAAGAGATGAGGCCAATAGAATCCACACTATAAAACTTTGGCCGTAGTTTTCTTCACACTAAAATAGCCTCCACATGCCTGATCATAACGAAAAGAGAGAATGGAATGCTGCTCATGATCAGGAACACATCGTCGGATAATCTAATCTGGACATAACTTAAACAAATATGGATCATCATAAAAAAAAGTAGTTAACTTGGGAATAAAACCTTTACTTATCTTGGGTGGACCAGTGATCCGGAGTCACACCCGAGACTAAGAAGTTGACAATATCAGTAAACCATAGTTCACTCGACACTGCAAGTAACTGTTCATCAGGAAAATTCTCGTTGACTGGTGAATCTACAGTCAAGGAATTGGGAAGTCAAGATAAATGGTCTGCAACTAGGTTTTCACTTCCTTTCTTATCCCTAATTTTTAAATCAAACTCTTGCAAAAGTAAAACCCACCTAATGAGATGGGCTTTGGTGTCCTTCTTCTGAACAAGGTATCTAAGAGCAGAATAATCAGTATACACCACCACATGTGACCCAACTAAGTAAGATCAAAACTTTTTTAATGCAAACACATCAGATAAAAATTCTTTTTCAGTGGTAATGTAGTTGAGTTGTGCATAATATAGGATCCTACTAGCATAGTAAATGACAATGGTAGCTTATTAATCCTTTGTCCCAAAATCGCTCCTATGGTAAAATCAAAAGCATTACACATCAGTTCAAAAGGTTCAGTCCAAACAGGTGGCTGAACAATGGGTGCATTGGTTAACTCCTTCTTAAGTTGGTCAAAGGATTCTAGGCATTCTGTAAAAAACTCAAAAGTTTTATCTTTAGCAAGTAGTGAGGTGAGAGGTCGGGCTAACTGACTAAAGTTCTTAAGAAACCTTCTGTAGAAGACAACAAGACCAAGAAAAGACCGAACATCCTTAAAGAATTGAGGAGATGGTAAATTAATAATTA
This sequence comes from Macadamia integrifolia, assembly GCF_013358625.1. NCBI lineage: Eukaryota > Viridiplantae > Streptophyta > Magnoliopsida > Proteales > Proteaceae > Macadamia > Macadamia integrifolia. The sequence goes on from NC_056567.1 coordinate 11,373,808, forward strand.
AATCCACTTTAGCTCTATCTACCTTAATTCCCTCCTTGGATATTACATGGACTAAAACAATACCAGATTTAACTAGAAAATGACATTTCTCCCAATTCAAAACAAAATTCTTAGATATGTACCTTTTCAAAACTAGGGAAAGATGGTGAAGACACTCAGAATAGGAATTCCCATAAATCAAAATTCATCTATAAATACTTTTAAGAATTTTTCAACTATGTCAAAAAAATGTTCATCATGCATCGTTGGAAAATAGCAGGGGCATTGCAAAGTCCATAGGGCATACATTTGTAAGCAAATGTTCTATATGGGTATGTAAAAGTGGTCTTATATTGATATTCTAAAGTAATTAGGATCTGGTTATAGTCAGAATATCCATCACGAAAATAATAATATTCATGTCCAACTAACCTCTTTAACATCTGGTCAATGAATGGCAATAGGAAGTGGTCCTTCCAGGTTGTCGCATTAAGTTTCCTGTAGTCTATACACACTCTCCACCCTGAGTGGACACGGGTTGGAATCAGTTCGTTATTGGTATTGAAAACTACAGTAATACCAGATTTCTTGGGCACTACATGAATTGGGCTTACCCATTGGCTATCAGAAATAGGATAAATTATTCCATGATCCAAGAACTTTAGGATCTCTTTTTAATGGCTTCCATCATCACTGGATTAGATCTTATTTGGGGTTCTATGGATGGTTTGGAATCCTCCATAAGATGTATATGATGTTGCACAATAGAAGGGTTTATACCCTTGATATCAGCCATGGTCCAACTTAGCGCTTTCTTATTGTCTTTTAACACTTTGAGTAATTCATCTTCCTGGCTAAAAGTCAAATCTGAAGAAATTATTACTAGAAGAGTTTGGTCAGGCCTTAGGAAAGCATACCTCAAATTAGATAGCAAATCTTTAAGATCTAACTTAGGAGAATTAACTATAGAAGGTTTGGGAATAGAATTGGAAATGGGTCCTAAATGCTCCACATGTGTGTGAAGACTCAGGACTTCAGAAAAGAAATTTTCACTATCATCATCAAACTCATCCATACACTCTTACAATTCTGAATCAAAATTAATATCAAAGTTGGTAATTAAATCATCAGAAAAATATAAAAAATTCTCAAACATATTGATCTCTTCTTCCATATGTAGTTGCTTGCTGTAGACACCCAATTTTTTCACCCTCATTCAGCTATGATGAGATGTGGATCTTGGACGTGACTTCTGGCTTCTGATCAATAGAGATGATGATGGAAACATTCCCTTATCCAAAACCTTGGAAACCCTCATGCGGGAGAGAAGAGGGTCTAATTTTGACTTTTATATGTGAAGGAATCTGGTCAAGATGACCATATAGATGGATAGTGCTCGAAAATACAATTCTGACGATATATGGCATGTCAAAATCTGACTAGCGGATCTCCCGCAATCATCCCTGGAAAATTACACTTTCCTGCACGTATGCCGCGCACATGAACAATCCCATTGGAAACCTGAAAAAATCCCTAACCTACCCCAAACACCTTAAAATTCATCCATTATCTACCTAGATAACCCCGAAACACTCTCAGAAAAAAAACCCTTGAAACCCTTGCACAAGAGAGAAGAGGGTCTAATTTTGACTTTTTATATACGAAAGAGTCTGGTCAAGATGACCGTATGGATGGATAGTGCTCAAGAATATGATTCTGACGATATATGGCACGTTAAAATCGGACCAACGAATCTCCCGTAATTGTCACCAGAAATATGTGCGCTGGCCGGTAGGCTAGCCACACACGTGATTACTGCCCATGGCAGCGGCACATGGCTGCTGCCCATGGGTTGTAGCGCATGTTGCCTGCACCAACCACGCACACCAGCCTACTCCTACCATACACACCCATGGCTCACAGCCCCGCACATAGGCTTGCACCCCTACTCCTAATGCCCGTGGCCCTGCACCAACCTACCGCCCCAATGCCTCGCAGGCCCACGGCCTCGAGCCCCCTACCCTTGCCCCCACCCCTTGTCTAGCACCCCCGCGGGCACTAGCCTATGCCCCTGCCTTATGCTTGTGTGCTGACCAGTAGGCCAGCCCATGCATGCGTGTGCTGGCCAGTAGGCCAGCCTACACCTACGTGTGCACCATGTGCTGCCCAAATTTCCCACCCATGAACCACTACCCGTGCACCATATGCCGCACACCCATGACATTGCACGCACTGCCTGCCCTCATGTCCCATGCACTTTGGCCCAATCATTCATGCCACCGATAATGGTCGAGATGGTGTTTTCGCTGGCTCAGTAGGTGAAGGGATTCCCCCTTCACCCACTTGAAGCCAAAAAATCTCTTTTTTGCTAGTAATTCTCTCTCCCAAAAGCCCCTCTTTTACCTAGTGGAAAAAAGCCCTCCCCACCCATTTTGGTCCAAACCCCTCTTTTACCTAGTGTATAAAGTTCCTCTTCTCCCACTTTAGGCAAGAACCCCCTTTCTGTCCATCGAGCAAAGGGGTTCCCCCTTTTTGGCCGGAAAAGCCTATAAATATCCCTTCCTTTGGAAAAACACACCAAAATCCCACCTCACTCTATTGTAGTGAAACTTTCCTCCCCTATCCCTCTTGATTTTCTTCAGGTCTTCGGAGCGATCTTCGTTAAGATCCGAAATCTTGTTTGGATCTTCGAAGTGTTTTTCAAGACTTTGAAGATCTTCAATCCAAGTTCTTAGTTCAATCCAATTTTTACCAAAAGTAGTGTGTTCTTCAATCCCCTCCTTTGAGTGTTCTTGAGTTTTACTAGAAATAGAAACCCTCCTTTGAGGTTCTTCAGGTCTACGAAGAGATCTTTGTTAAGATCTAGAACTCTGTTCGGATCTTCAAATTGTTCTTCGAGACTTTGGGGATATTTAATCCATTTTTAGGTCAATCCATTTCTTTCCAAAAATAGCAGTCCTAGCGGAAGCCCTGTTCGAGTGCCCATGGAAACTTTCCAGAAATAGCCATTCCCAGCTGAAGCTCTGTCGCAGTGCCACCTCAGCCTAGCCCTCCCCTAGCCTATCCGAAGGGGAAGCTCTATTGGAGTGACACCTCAGTCTAGTCCTCCCCTAGCCTATCCCCAGTGAAAGCTTTTCCGGAGTACCACCTCATCCTAAGCTCGAAAATAGCCTCCCATAGCCGAAGCTCTGTCCGAATCCAAATCCAGAAGTAGCCTTCCTTAACCGAAGCTCTGTCCGAATCCAAATCTGAAAGTAACCGTTCCTACCCGAAACCCTACCTGCATACCATCATAATCAACATCTCTCAAGAAAGGAAGTTGGAGGTCAAGGCCATCTTCCCCTAAGCCAGGAAAATCCAAAGACAGTCTGAGCCGATATTAATCAGGGGCCCACCCCTCTTGACTCGAAACAAGGGTTAAGTTCAGGTATAGTTTCTCAACCTCATCATCATCATGTAGACTTTATATAGACCTTGTTTTAGTGTATATAGTAGATTGAATTCAATTAATGTATATATGTGTGATAACTTAGCCATACATGTGGAATAATAATAATTATGAAAAATGTTCGTTCTTAAGCATCTAGTAGGAAGATCGGTTGAACTGGGCAGACTGGGTGCCTAACACCTCCCCAATTTTGTAACCTGACACTTACCCAAAATCTTTGGACCAAACCAAATTTTGGGCCATTTTATCAGGAATTGGGCCCACCCCCAGGTCCTAGGCCTATAATCCTAAGTGGCAATTCCAAACCCCCATGTGTATGATCCCGATTCTCGTATTGGACCATCATCAAAGCCCCGTCCCAAATGATGAAGTTCACACTCTTACGAAATATGCCTCCACGTATCTCCGAGCGGCGATACGATGGTGCGGGGCTAGCAAGAAAATCACACACAACACGAACCCCTCCCCTCACATGGAAGAGAAAGAGAGGAGAGAGGATGGGATGCAAGTCCTTTTCCCCCTAGGGGAAGAGAGACATCAGTCCATCTCTGGCCGCTACCCTCACACTGGCAACTCCACTGGGGATAAATGTCAAGCTTCCAATACTAGATGCTACCTTTAAATGCAAGAACATTTTCTACCACATTTGTTTGAAAACATGTTTGACTAATCCCATGTTTATAATTATATTCGCTAACTGCATCATGCATCGTGCTCAAAGTGAAATCATTCAATGAGGGACTCCTTGTCATGCCCGCACCCTCAAGGAGGTCAGCGCATGTCATGGAGAGTACTCTGAGAGCAAATGATTCCTGCTTCCTGTACAAGAATGGAAGGTATCGTCAAATGGTGAGGATGTCCATAATTGTACCAGCACCCTCGGGGAGGTCTGTGCACTTTATGGCCTTTTAAGATCAAATGATGGTTACCCTACATTACACTTTTGATCACAATCACTCACGGTTCCACCACCCCATGGCCAATTGCTTAACCTCGTGTGTAGTCACGAGTAATGGGCAAGGAAGTTACTCCCTTGATCTAGTACCTACAGGTATATCAAAAGGATCATGTACCTTGCATATATAGATTCTGTCAAGGAAGCCTTGTTAGTCCTATTGCATCTACCGCATGCTTGCATCATGCAAAAAATAGATGAAGAAGCTAGGAGCGCCACAAGCTAACTGTAGAACTTGTTTACCGTCTTGAAAATGAATGTTCCTATATTATATTCCCATTGTAAATAATTGCTTTCCTAAGTGGGTTTCGAATAAAAGGTGTCCCTCCTCAAGGAAAAGGTCCAGATACATGAGTCAGGGGCAATCCCGTCAGAGTCACATCAAGTCCCGAGAAGTCCCGAGAAAAATCAGGAGGAAGGACACCTAGTGGGAAAAGAGCAAGGAAAGCATGACTTTATTACATGGAATATCTTATGGGAATATTCTCAACAAGTCATTTGTATGAATCTCCCACTTATGATATCGAGTGGACCAGGAGCATCAAACCCTATCCACCCCTATCATTAAGTGGACTAACTTTGGATGGATTATTGGTTGTTAATTTAGTGAATGTGTGAACAAAGGGTTAGGAATTCAAGAATCCTAAAATGAACCACTTTTGGCTCAGGCACAATTTCACACCTCAAGTATTCTCCGTGGTCCATTTGGACACCTCAGGATAACCGGTTGACTCGTTTAAGTCCAATATTACCTCCATTGTCTCTCCGAGATTGTCTACCACTAAGTGATTACAACCTAGTTCATATAGATCCACCTAACATGGAAACATTGAAACAAGCATGGGTCCACCCAGTAGAGGCATTGCAAGTTGAAGTTGCTGAAGTCAAGAGTGGATTAGCTCAAGTGTTGCACTTGTTACCAAGCCTACCTAGGACCGATCTTGGAACTGACACAACTTCTCCTCCAACAGAGCCAAAACCAGCTAGACTTACAAGTCATCAAGGGACTTCCTCCAAGGATCCCTCTCCAGCCATAATTAATAATGAAGAAGAGGAATTTGTGGCATATGTTCAAAAAGAACCTCCAGAGACAGAGAGGGAAAGGAAAATGAGAGAACAATTGGAGAAGCTTGAGGAGGTTATCCGAGCAAGGAAAAATCAGGAGAGTCAAACAGTAGATTCTGATGAGATGAATTTCCTTTTTGGGACAAGAATCCCTGAAAAGTTCAAGTGTCAAACTGACAGATTTGACAAGTCAAATATTGAGGCTCGTTTGGAGGTATTCCTCAATATCATAAAGATATGGCAAATTACTGACAATCAGATGAGGCAGGTATTCATGTCAACATTATCAGGACCAGAACTCAAATGGCTCACATAGTTGGAATCTACACTAACACAGAATTGGGCATTAGAAGTGAAAGCCTTCACTAAACGGTACCCCCATAACACTGAAGTAGATGAGGAATGTCGAGAGCTTGAAACTTTGAGATAACTACCAAGGGAAGGGTTTACCAACTTCTTAACAAGGTTTAGGAACAAGGTTGCCAAGATGGCAGATCGACCTTTTGAAGCAGAGCAAGTAAAGAAATTGATTGAGAACTTGTCAAAGCCTTATTATGATGTTCTCTACTATCAACATCTGCAGACTTTTGATGCCCTAATAGCCATCAGGACATGTGTTGAGAACAAGATCCTAAGGGATGCACAGTATCAAGACATAGGGAAGAATGCCAAGTGCGGGCTAGATAAGAATCCTGAAACTAATGCGATAGGTGTAGTCCAACAGTCAATATCATGTACAACCACTTCACCTTCACAGCCATTTGTAATACGATTAAATGATCCGTCCCAGAAGGCTCCTCATCCAAGAAGACAATTCACAGAATTAGGAATGTCTTTGGCCACAATATATGAAAAGTTGAAGAAGCAAGGTTTTGGGAACTACGACTCCAAGGGTGATCCGTAATCCTCCCCTGGCTTGGTACTAAGAGTATAAATACTGCTCTTGCCATACTCAAAAGAGACATACTACTGAAAGATGTTTCAGTTTACAGCATGCCGTTCAAGATTTGATAGACAATGGGACCATTAAAGTCAATGCCAAATGTCCTCCCAATGGTATCACCAATCCACTCCCTGATCATGTGAACAATCTAGATTAAGAAGCCACAAAGAGCAATCCCACTCAACTCATTGTATCCAGAGCTCATAAAAACCACATGAATGGCCACGCTTACAGGAAAATCATGAGTCAAAGGGCCATGAGGACTCCTAAGAGGAACGAATCATTAGAAGAAGAATCAAAAGATCGGACTCCCACCATTTATCCTTCCTCATCAACAGAAGTATATACCATTCCATACCTCCAACATTCATCATATTACCAACCTCCACCGTATCATCAACCTTCACCACACCATCAAAGAGAAGGAATTTCCTCATCCTATCACCCCTAATCTTCATATCCTACCTCTTGCATTACATCACCTTCATACCACCCAGCCTTATATCCCTCATCACCCTCATACCAATATCATTCTTAAGGTTCAATGTACAACCTAAAAGAAGGATGGATGGATGGGTACAATTGGAAGGATATACTTGCACTACCAGATTCCCCAAAGATGACTTCATCAACAAGATCAGTGAATACCGAGGGGAAGACCAGGATAATGATCCTACTTCTATGATTCAACCCATTGTACCTTAGGAGGACAACCCAAAGAACATTAAAGAAGTCACAAACGATCTCCTCAGAGCAGTAATGGCATTGGCAGTGGGAGAACAAATCAAGGAGCATACCTCCTTGATCTATATAGGGAGTAATATAGAAGATGATACTGAAATGACAGAAGTAGCTTTGGTTGAAGATAGGTTCTCCTCTAACAACCCTACAACAATGATCTAGTCAAAGGAGACCCTAAGCCCCCGGGTACTCCTGAAGAGAGAATGGGAAAAGAAGATAAGACTCATCTAGAGTTTGTAACTTTCCACCGATTTGAAGAACCATATTTGTTCGTTTCTGCAAAACCCAAGAGCTCAGGGGCTACATGAGCTCAAGCCTCGTCTTTTCAAAGGAAGATGTGTATATACGAAGCAAATAAGAGCACAAAGAATGATGGTCTACATGCACTATGCTCGAATCAACTGCAATGGGAAGACAATTGATGGTGATCAAAGATGTGACCGAGGCACCAGGATGGCCGCAATTAGTAGGTTTGAAAAGTTGGACTTTATAGAAAGAAGATTAAGCAGCCTTCACTAATCCTCACCCTTCAAAAAGTTCAGCTTTAGGGAATATGAGTTGGATGAACTCATCTTTGTGAGGAAACAAGTATCTGATATCAGCACCATTGAAGAAATAGTGGCAACTTTCTTAGAAGGAGAAGAAGGCCCTTTGCCACATCTCCTCATCCATCGAACCACCGAACCGCTCCTGAATTGGACTAGTATTGGAGAAAACTTTAAGTTTACTTATGCTACTAAGTCAACCAACTTGAATACCACTGAAAAAAGCATCAAGTCAGTTGTTAAGTCTATAGTTGAGTCTGTAGTTAAGTTTTTTGTTTATGATTTCATGTAGGCCTCCCCTCTCGAGGCAAGTCCAGAGTCCGTGTATGTCGAGTCTGTTACTCATTCTTTTATAAATGAAATTTCTGATCCCGAGTATGACTTGCCTCCTTTTTCTGATGATGATCTTAATAAAATATCAAGTGTTAATAAAACAATGCAAATCAAAGAAAGCCCAACCCATCCATAAGGATACCCAGGTTATTAACCTAGGAACTGACCAATGCCTTCAAGAGATAAAAATTGGCACTACCCTAGATGATGAAGAAGCAGAACAGATGATTAGTCTTTTAAATGAGTTTACCGAAGTCTTTGCTTGGTCTTATGATGATATGCCTGGTATAGACCCTGACATCGTGCAACATCGATTGCTGACCTATCCTAGGGTAAAACTGGTAAAACTGGTAAAACTGAAGCTCCAAAGAATGTGGCCAGAATAGAGAAAAAATCAGAGAAGAAGTTGTGAAGCTATGGAATGTAGGATTTCTACAAGTGGTGAAGTACCCCCAATGGTTGGCTAACATAGTACCAGTGCCAAAGAAAGATGGCAAGGTATGAATATGCATAGACTTCCGAGATCTTAACAATGATACAATCAAATGAATATACACCCAAAAGATCATAAGAAGATAACCTTCACCACTCAGCAAGGAGCTTATTGCTGCCAAGTGATGCCCTTCAGATTGAAAAATGCTGGGGCAACTTATCAGCTACATGAACCAATATTGGATCAAGGATCCAATTTCTGGGGCAAAGCATCGAGAGGCACCGATTCGTCACCTACAAGCCACTAACCAAGTGAGACAGTGGAAGTAGTCAACAAGAATGTAAAATCCATCCCTAAAAAAACAAAAAAAAAATATTTTTTAAAATATGAAAAGAGAGAAGAAAGAAATTGGCTGAGATTCATAAGGATTAGGCAGACAACTTACCACTTGCTTTGTGGGCATATCAGACTTCTATACGATCCTCGACTGGGGGCAACTCCTTTTTCATTAATATATAGGTTGAGGCAGTACTACTAGAAGAGATTCTGGTACCACCTTTCAAGGTACTTTTGGGTAACCGGTTACCTAAAGGAGAATGGATGAAGGCCAGACATGATGAACTCAACTTCCTTGATAAAAGGCATATGAAGGTCATGGATAATTTGAAGAAATATCAATTGAGAATGGCAAGGGCTTTTAACAAGAATGTGAAGCCCCATCACATAGAGGAGGGTGAACTTGTTCTTCGAGGAGAAAGAGCCCCAATTCATGACTCAAGAGGGAAATTCAGGCCCAACTGGAGTAGCCCATTCACTGTCAAAGAGATTTTACTAGGCAAAGCTATGAAAATCATAGATCACAACGGTGAAGAAATACCCAATCTAGTCAATATGGATCAACTCAAGAAATATTATGTCTAATAGGGTGAATATCCTGAACTACGTTAGACCTGATTCCTTTCGAGGGATACGTAGGCAACTTGACATGTGCAAGTGCGGTCTCAACCATCTCAAGGCAATGAATTGATTCCTAAATTAATAATCAAGGTATCTTAAAAAATCATCATAGCTTGTGTCCCCCAAGAATCGCCATCTGGCATGCAAGGCTATTAGGTATCGGTATTCGCCTATTGGTCCATCAATTCTTATCCAAGATTCTATCCCCCAAGAATCGCCATTTGGCATGCATGGCCATTAGGTATCTGTCATTCACCTATGGTCCTTGAAATTCTTATCCAGGATTCTATCTCCCTAAAAGTCATCACCCTATTAGGTATCTGTATTCGCCTATTGGTCCATCAATTCTTATCCAGGATTCTATCTCCCTAAAAGTCATCACCCGACACCAATTTATCAATGCCAATTCATTCCCCATCCTTAATCAAGTAAAAGAAAAAAAAAAAAAAAGAACTTAATGCAACAGTGGTAAAGGTTTGATTGTGTCAGCAATTAATGAGTAATGCTTTGATAAATCACCACATCTTCTCTTTGCTCATGATAACTACAGGATAAGTCATGAGCTTCTTGGATGAGACATTGAGAAAATGGACCTTGGACATAAGTATAATGGCACCAAGATTGCTAAAATCCATGAATATGCCAGTGCTTAGTCAAATTAGGTACATAGAGCTACATCATAATCTGCTCTGACAGATCTCTCAGCATTGGGATGCTGATCTACATGTATTTCTGTTTGGGTTGATTGAGATCTGTCCAACTCTTGAGGAATTTCGAGTTTACATGTTATCTCCACCTAAGTGCAAGTTGATTCAACCATCTTTGAAGAAAGATCATTCATAAGAGATTCAAGACTTGTTCGGATGGGAAAAAGAGAAAATGAAGTAATTCGTCAAATATGGAAAGATTAACAATCTTAAGGTGGCTAGGATCTTCATTCAATACCTATCACTGGGATGAATCCATCAGCAAAGGTCACAAGATGCTTATCTACTGTGCATGATAGCTCACTATATTCTCTGAACTCTAGGACATGGTGCACCAATTGTCTTGATAGAAGTGATAAAGCAATTGAAGAAAGGAAGAGATATCATTCCCACAGTCCTTGCAAAAACATTCAAAGGGCTTGATGACATGAACCATAGCCGTAGATTCAGACTTGATCATTATCATAGAAGTCCCGCCATTTTCCATCTATGGCTACTTGATAAGCTGACGCTGAACAGGCCATCAAATAGAAGTCAACTTGGGGCTCTTGGTTATCAAGGAAGGAGGGAAGCCCCGGAATTCAAACTCACTGGTGATTGGAAAGAGTACTTATAAGAAAGAACTACAAAAGGCATTGCGTGAAAATGTCCAAGAAAGCCACAAAAAGATTTTCTGATGAAGACCCAGGGCTACAACTATGTCAGATTGATGGGATTGACTCACACATCCTTTTATTTGCCTGCATACATCGGTTGACAATATGAGCTCGGGACAATGGACCCAGAGGAGATAGTGAACTTCCACCAGCCCCAAGAATTGTCTCCCCACTTTGTTACTTACCTATCTTGTCTACTGATGAACATATTTATGTGTGAAATCTAGGGTAGTAAAACATGCATTTTATATATTTAGAATGGAGCTACCTTGGGTTTTACTCGCTTTTTGTAGATTTTATATTTTCAAGGCCTTAAGGACTATCGGGCTCTATATCTCCAATTTTATATAAAAAGAGGTCATATTTCTTTTATGGTTGCGAAGAGGATGAAACTCTGAGCAAGATAGATATATTCAATTAAAAGTACACATTCGTTTGGTCAACCGTACAAGTGATTATTCTTTCCGGGTCGAAAAAAGAATAATGGATCAGAATTGAACCAAGATGCAAAACTAGCTCGTCTGCAGTTGTCCTAGGGGTACAAGGAATATTTCAAATACCAACAAGGATCGATGGACCACACCTTTAAGTGATTGAAGATTCATTTTTGGTAACAACAACTACCTAGCGTAGTTGGTGAGTTATGGAGGTCCCAAGTTTGAACCTTTTAGCTACCAATTTTTGGAGATTTTTTTAAAAAAGATTTTCTCTCTCCTACTCATCACTTAAAGCAAGGAAGTCGGCTAAGAGGGTTGTGCGCAAGTTGAAGAGCAAAAAATAGGAAGAAAAGGAAAGAAAAAGACGAGGAAAAGTCAAGGGTATGGATGGAATTTCTCATTAAAACAGAATATTGTTCAAATCCAAGCAAAAAAAAATCGGCCAAGGGAGGTTTCTTGCACAAAAAGAGAGAGAAAAATAGAAAAAGGGAGAAAAAATAGGAAAACAATGCTAGAAAAATCATGGGAGATTCTTTCTCCACACGTTTTTTCTCTTTCTCTCTTCTCTCTCCACCTCATCAACAAGATAAAAAAAAAAAAATCCCTTTTTTTCAGAAGCTAAAATCGTTAGCTTCCCTCCCCCATTCTCTATATAATAGAATCAACACAAGGGGAGGAGGTACTTCATTCTTCTTCTAGGGTTTTTTTTTTTAGTTCTCTCTCTCTCTCTCTCTCTCTCTCTCTCTCTCTCTCTCTCTCTCTCTCACTATCTTTAGTTTTAGTTCTTCTTTGTTTTTGCTTTAATCACTTTTGTAATAGAATTTTATTTCAATTAATGCAAGCACTCTTTTATTTTTATTCAGTATTTTATGTTTATGATTTATGCAATTGAGTTGTAATTTTTAAGTTATAGTTCTAGGCTTAGATCTAGGTGACAAGATCACGAGCCGTGGAGCATCTAGGTTTTTTTTTTAAGATTTGTTTTCTCCAGGCCTAGAAATTTTAAGTTTGGTTCATTCCAGATCTGATTTTTAGGGTTGGCAATATCTCAAATCACCCAAGCTTTCAAGTTCAAGCATTGATTCAGGTAGGGAGGCTTCTTCAATAGTCTTCTCTCTCCCCTCTCATTCCCTCTTTTTACTAACATTACTTTCTTAATTTAAGATTTTAATTTTAGTCGTTATAGTATTGCTTTCCCTTTCCCCCAAGGTTCATGGTTAGTGTATGTGTTGGCTTTGCCCTTCCTAGCCATAGAACCATCATTTTATTATTTTTATTTTAATTATCTCCCTTTCCCTAAAGCCAAGTAGAGTAACCTTGTAACAGTGACTCTCTGGTCAAGTAGGGAAGCTCATATTATGATGCATCTCTCGAGCTAAGTAGAGAAACATACTTGTGAGCCTCTCTCTAGCTTTATCCCCTTTCTTTTACTTTATTTTTATTTCAGCGTTTTTTTCCTTCATTGCTTTTTAATTGCATGGGTTGTTTATTTTCAGTTATTTATTTATTTAATGTTAATTGTGTAGCTTGCATATTTAAATTCTTAGATGACGAATGGTTAGGATGTTATTTTAGATACATATGTTTAGGAAGGTAGTTGAAATTAGATCATAACCATTAATCGGTTCACTTTCGTATTATTAAAAGAAGTCAAAAATAAAGTGGCTGCTCTCTTTGTGCTCAACCCATAGCTACACTGATCTGTACGCTTGCAGTTACATTTTAAATCCTAATACCTATGGTATGAAAGTTGTTTCCCTCCCATGTAATTCACTTGGTAATAAAATAAGGTGATGTTTGGATTTTAGCGTCATTCCAGTTATTCTAATGAAGACTTGAGTTGTGGAATTAATCGTGCCTTAAAATTCAAACTACTTAAATCAGGAAAAAAAAAAGAGAGATAAGTTTTCATTCCAAAATAAAAAGCCAAGTCTTACCATATATGTATAAAAAAAATGAACATTAGGAGGGAAAAACAAAAACAAAAAAGCAACATTTGTGTTTTGTAGGAACAATAGGAACAGATCTCTAGAGATAACCATCCTCATCTATGCCATAGTCGGACCTACTTACGAAAGTCATCAAATTACTAGATGTAACAGTATCTTGTGCTGATCGTGGACCCGCCAGTGGTGTTGTGAGGTCCTCAATCTTGGTGGCCTGGTCAGCATTCTGTTCCCTCATAAAAGTAACCCACCCATTCTGGGAGGCACAAAAGATGGTCAAAGCAAGGAGTAATAATGAAAAGAAAAGATAAAAAACAATCTATGAAAATCCTCACCCTCAATACAAAATTCAAAAATCAAAAGAAATATTTTTAATCAAGAATCAAAATCCAAAATTCAAATCAAGATGCAAAAATCAAAATCCGAAATCAAACTTCAAAGTTCAAAATCAAAACCCAAAATTCAAAAAAAAAATCATAAACAAATTAAAAATAAAATTCAGATCAAATTTCATAGGTCAAGAATCAAAGATAAAAAATCCGAAAAAGAAAAAAAAAAGAAAAATAAGAAGAATCAAAGATCAAAATTCCCAAAAAAAAAGATTCCAGTTCCTAGGTGTAATTTAAAAGGTTTTGCCGCCAAAAAGAGAAATTCAAAAATAAATCCTCATGATAGTAAAATTGTGATCATATGGCAAGCAATCTACTTGGTAGATAAAAACACATGAAAGTGAAATTGGTAGATGAAAAGTCAAAATTGTTGAGGTAGAACAAAATTACCACACAAAGATTTCAAGTAAAAAAATCCAAAAATCAAGATTCTAAATCAAGCATCAAAATTCAAGTAAAAAATCAAAAATTAAGATTCCAAATTAGGCATCAAAATTCAAATAAAAAAGCAAAGATCAAAGATTCCAAATCAAGAACCAAAAGTTCAAGACCAAAATGATTAAGAACCAGAGGCTTAAATCCAATGGTCCAATCTCATTGACCCTGTCCCAGATAGCCCAGTCCAGTTCGAAAGAACCCGCTTAGAAGATTAGATAGCCCAGTTTGATTCAAAAGAACCTACTTGGAAGACCAGATAACCCAGCCCGGTTCAAAAGAACCCACCTGGAAGACCAGATAGCCCAACCCGATTCAAAATAATTCACCTAGAAGACTAGATAGCCCAGCCCGGTTCGAAAGAACCTGCCTGGAAGACTAGATAGCCCAGCCTGGTTCGAAAGAACCTACCTGAAAGACTAGATAGCCCAGCCCGGTTCAAAAGAACCCACCTGAAAGACCAGATAGCCCAACCTGATTCGAAAGAACCCGGCTAGAAGACCAGGTAGCCCAGCCTGATTCGAAAGAACCCACCTGGAAGACCAGATAGCCTAGGCTGATTCGAAAGAACCTACCTGAAAGACCATATAGCCTAGCCCGATTCGAAAGAACTAGCCTGGAAGACCAAATAGCCCAACCCGGTTCAAAAGAACCCACCTGGAATATTAGATAGCCCAGCCTGATTTGAAAGAACCACCTGGAAGATCAGATACGTTTTGGACAAGGTGGGAAGTGAGAAATGAACTCACTTCCCCTTTTATAATAAGTTATGGACCTAAGGTCCATTTAGCTGGGCACTTGTTTGGTCCAAGTGGGTTATTCCATCATTTGGGACACGTGGGTCCACCTCCTTAGACTCCTAGTGTACAAGTCATAAGGAAGGGTGCGTGAGAGTGTGTGGGTCATTTGGGAATAGCCGTGATGTGGGTGGTGGGGTCCATGAGCATCAGAACCCATTTAACAACATAATGGGCCACCGGATTCGGCCCAGGTGCTTCCATTGGCCTTGTTTCCAATAGTCAAGGTAGTGTTGTGCCTTGACTGCCTACTGTTCCCACTTGGTCATTCCCTAGGGGGTTGCCCTAGGTTGCATGCATGGTCTTCCAGCCATTATAGTACATGCGGGAACTTGGGTAGGGAGGTGTCGGGTCACTTATTGCTTGGGGTCGAAAGGCTTGAATCCCCTCTAGTTGGACTGGCATGAACTGCACAAACAAGTGGGTCATCCCTTCCTTCATTGCAATAAGCTACCACGAGCCAAAACCCATCGGTAACCTTTACCTCCGGTCCAAGGTCTATCACAAAATTTCAAATTAGACTGGGTTAGGAAATGGGTGTAACACTCCCCTCACCTCATAAGAATTTCATCCTCGAAATTGAACATACCTGCTAAGTCATACAATCAAGGGTATTACTTCTTCATTTCATCTTCTTGCTCCTAAGAGGCTTCTTGCTTGAGGTGGTTCATCCACTTCACCTTGACGAATGAAACTGTATGATTGTGAAGGATGTGGTCCTTCCGGTCAACAATCTTCTCCAAAGACTCCATATAGGTAAAATCCTCATCCAACTCATGGGATACATATGTCAAAACATGACTCGGGTCGAGTATGTACTTCCTCAACATGGATACATGGAAGACATTATGGATGCCCTCTAATTCTAGTGGTAAGGCTATACGATATAGCACCAGTCCTATGCTCTCCAAAATGTCATAAGGTCTCATATACCTAGGACTCAGCTTTCCCTTCTTGCTGAATCGCATCACTCCTTTCACTGGGGAGATTCATAGGAAGACCTTGCCTCCTACATTGAATTCTAGATGTTTCCTCCTGACATCTGCATAACTCTTTTATCTGGATTAAGCTGCCTTGATTCTCTCTCTGATCACACCCACTTTCTCACTAGTTGCCTATTGTGAGGGTAGTGGCTGGAGAAATACCTTCTTTCCCTCTTTTGGGGGAGGAAAAAAGACTTACATTCGGCCCTCTCACCTCTCTTTCTCTTTTTTAGGGAGGGTGTGTCATGTGTGCTTTACCCGAGGGCCCCACACCACTGTACCACCGCTCAGAGATACATGGAGGCCTATTTCGTAGGAGTGTAAAGGTCGTCATTGAGACAAGGATTTGATGATGGTCCGATATGGGGGATTGGGATCATACAAAAAGGGTTGGAGTCACTACCTAGGATTATGGGCCTAGGACCCAAGGATAGGTCCGATTCCTGAGAAAAGGGCCCGAAAGTTGGTCTGGTCCAGAGATTTAGGGTATGTGTTAAGTTACAGAAGCACCCAATCTACCCGGTTTAATCGGTCTTCCTACTAGATGCTTAAGAACGAACATTTTCCATGATTATTCCTATTCTGCATACATGGCTAAATTATCACACATATGTACATTAACTGAATTTAAATGATTATGTACACTATAACAAGGTCAATATAAAGTCAACATTATGCTAATTTGGGTGAGAAATTATACCTAAACTTGACCTGCCGGCACGAACTGTCTTTTGGATTCTCTTAGCTCAGGGGAAGATGGTCTTGACCTCTAACTTCATTTCTCGAGAGATGTTGATTGGATAGAGTTCCAACTAGGAATGGTTACTTTCAGATTTTGACTACAATATCAATTTGGCAGAGCTATCGCTAGAGATAGGTTACTTTCGGATTTTGGATGAGGTGGAACTCCAATAGAGCTTCTGCTGGAGATAGGTTACGGGAGGGCTAGGATGAGGTGGCACTCCGATAGAGCTTCCACTAGGAATAGGCTATGGGAGGGCTAGATTGAGGTAGCACTCTGGCAGAGCTTCTGCTAGGAATGGGCTGAGATCTAAATGTTGAAGAACTTCGAAGGCCCAAAGAACACTTTGAAGATTCAAAGGAATCTTACAAAGATCTCTCCGAAGACTTGAAGAACCTCAAGAGCAGGTGGGAGTCTAAGGGTAAAATTTTTCTACACAAAATCTCACTCAAAGAAGGCAAAGGATTGAAGAATTTCGAACGCTTGAAGAACACTTTGAAAATCTGAACAACTATGAAGATCTCTCCAAAGACTTGAAAAACCTCAAGGGGGAAAGGGGAGGAGAGAGGGCAGAGCTTCTCTACTATGGATGCTCCTAAGAGACTTGAGTGTTTATTGTGTCTCAAACCAAAGGAAGGGGGGGTACTTATAGAATTTTTGAACCAATGGGGAGGAAGGAGGAATTTCCTTAACCAATGGGGTGAAAAAGTGATTTTTCTAAGCCAAAGTGGTGAAAGTATGAAATTTTAGACCAATGGGGTGGAGGGTAAATTTCTTTGGCCAATGGGGGGAAAAGTAATTTTTTTGGGTCAATAAGGTAAAAGATGCCTTTGTGGGCCAATAGGAGCTCATAGTGTAGGATACGCTAACGGGACAGTGTAGTGTGGACAAGCGGATGAAGAGAAGATCCCTTCATCAATATGGTCATCAAAACACAAATTCTGACCATCGATGGCAGTTTACGAGATTGAACAGGGGTGCACGAGAGGTCAAAAGGGGTACTGGAGGGGTGGTAGGGGTGTTGGAGGGGTGGCAGGGGCACTGGAGGTCTAACAGGGGTGCTGGAGGGGTGGCAGGGGCACTGTGGTCTTATAGGGGTGCTAGAGGTCTGGTAGGGGCACTAGAGGCTAGGCAAAGGTGCTAGAGGCTAGGCAGGGGAGCTAGAGGGTAGACATGGGTGCTAGAGGGTAGGCAAGGGTGCTAGAGACTAGGTAGGTGTGCTAGAGACTAGATAGGGTAGCTGGAGACTAGGCAGGGGTGCTGGAGGTAGGGTAGGGGCGTTGGAGGCTAGGCACGAGTGCTAGAAGGTTGGACGTACGGTAGGCCATGGATGCGCAAGGTAGGCAGGGTGCATGTGAGGTGGGTCATGGACGTACGAGGTAGGTGGGATGCATGCGAGGTAGGCCATGGGCATGCATGGTAGGCGGGGTGCGTGCGAGGCAAGGTGTGGGTGCTTGCATGGGCAGGGTTTTGTGCTCATAGAGTAACTTCTGGGAATGATTGTGGGAGATCCGATAGTCCGATTATGACGTACCATATATCATTGGAATCATGATTCTGAGTACTATGCATTCATATAGTCACTTAGGATCAAATTCCTTTGTATATAAAACATCATAATTGGACCCTTCTTTTCTCTCACATGAGGTTTTCAGGATTTTAGGTGGGTATGGAATATTTTCAGGTTGGATTACCTCAATAAATTATCATCTCTGTCGATCAGAAGTAAAAAGTTGCATCTAAGATCTGTAGTTTATCATTGTCGGAGGAGGGTGACAAAATTGGGTGTCTATAGAATGCCCCTCTTTAGCAGAGGCCTGTGCCAACAGCCAAAGGGCAAAGAAAAGAGCGACCACATTTTCACCTGGAGCATGTACTGCCGTCATCTTGCTCATCAATGGCGGAGTTGAAAATAGAATAGGTAATATCTCTTAACTACTATAAAGTTTAAGACTTACCTAGGCTGTCGATTATAGGAAAGAAATTCACTACTCTTCCAATCCTGCAAAAAATGTTAGTACTTTGATCCTTGACTTTTCCAAGGCTGGGCTTTTATGTGTCAACTTAGGGAATTTGGTCTCTAGGCTGGGTCTTTTGAACCAATCTAGGCTATCTAGGACCGTCGATTACAAGAAAAAAATTTGCCGCTCTTTCAATCTTGCAAAAGATAAAAATATTTGATTCTTGGATTTTCCTTGGCCGGGCTTCCGTGTGCCGGCTTAGGGAATTTGGTCTCCAGGCTGGGTCTTTTGAGCCAATCTGAGATATCTGGGACCATCGATTACAAGAAATAAATTCATTGCTCTTTCAATCTTGTAAAAGACAAGAATAATTGATTCTTGGATTTTCCTTGGCCGGGCTTCCATGTGTCGGCTTAGGGAATTTGGTCTCCAGGTTGGGTCTTTTATGCCAATCTGGGCTATCTGAAACTGTCGATTACAAGAAAAAAATTCGCTGCTCTTTTAATCTTGCAAAAGAAAAAAATATTTGGTTTCTTAGATTTTCCTTAGCTGGGCTTTCATGTGCCAGTTTAGGGAATTGATCCACGAGATCGGGTCACTTGGAGCCGATTCAAAGAGATTGGGCCACCGGGGGCCGGGTCGATGAGATTCTTTCTTTCCTTTATTTTTTCTGTTGATCGGGGTTCTTGAATTTGAGTCATGGGATTGGAACCTTGAATTTAGGCCCTTGAATCATGAAATTTGACTCTTGATTTAGAATCTTGAATTTTGTCTTTTGATTTGGAATCTTGAATTTTGGCTTTTGATTTGGAATCTTGAATTTTACTTTCATGTGATGCAATTTCAATCTACCAATTTCATTTTCACTTTCCCTTTTCATGTGATATAGTTTTCATCTACCATACAAATTTTGACTTAAATTTCATCTTCCACTTTCATCTACCAATTAAATTTGCTTTGCATTTCACCCTCTACTTGAATTTGATTTTTACCTTCCCATTTTAGGTGATGTAACTTTTATCTACCAATTAAATTCCAACTTCCACTTGAATTTGATTTTCACCTTGTAGACACCCAATTTTGTCACCCTCCTTTGGCTATGATAAAATTTGGATCTTGGAAGTGACTTCTAGCTTCCGACCAATAGGGATACTGATGGAAACATTCCCCTACCCAAAACCCTAGAAATCCCTACGCGGGAGAGAGGAGGAGGTCTAATTTTGCTTTTTATATACGAAGGAATCCGGTTAAGATGATTCTACACATGGATAGTGCTCAGAAATATGATTTTGATGGTATATGGTATGCCAAAAATGGACCGTTGGATTGCCCACAATCTTCCTTGGAAAATCATATTTTTTCTGCTCGCATGTCACGCACACCAACCAGCCAGCCAGCTAGCTAGCCCAGCTAGCCCAATAAGCCCAGCCTGGCCTGCACGCCCCTACCGCATGATGCACGCCCCTGTCGCAAAGCCTACGTGCCCTTGCTGCCAGTTGCGCCCCCCCACCACACAGCCTGCATTCCCTTGTAGACACCCAATTTTGTCACCCTCCTCTGGCTATAATGAAATATGGAACTTGGACGCGACTTCTGACTGTCAACCAACAGAGATGCTGATGGAAACATTACCCTACCCAAAACCCTAGAAATCCCTGCCAGAGAGAGGAAGGTCTAATTTGACTTTTCATATATGAAGAAATCTGGTTAATATGACTATATAGATGAATAGTGCTAAAAATATGATTTCGACGATATATGATAAGCCAAAATCAGACAGACGGATCTCCAGCATTTATTCCCAAAAAGCAAGTTTTTTCAAACGCATGTCGTGCCTTCCCACACATATGCCGTGCACATGGACAGTCCCACTAAAAACCTGGAGAAATCCCTCACCTGACCCAAACACCCTAAAATTCATCCCCTACCTACCGAGATAACCCCAAAACACTCCCTGGTCTAAAACCTTAGAAATCCCTGTGAGGGAGGGAAGGGGTCCAATTTTGACTTTTCATATATGAAGCAATCCCATCAAGATGACCGTACAGATGGATAGTGCTCGAAAATACAATTCCGATGATATATGATATGCCAAAATCAGACCAATGGATCTTCGGCAATCATTCCTAGAAAATCATGTTTTTTTGCGTGCATGTCACGCACACTGGCCCTTCGAGCCCAACCAAGCCAACCAACTCTACCAAGCCAACCAGCCAGGCCACACACCTATGCACTGGCTTGTCGCATGCTGTGCGTAGGCCTACGGCACGTTGTGCATGGCCCCGCCGAATGTTGTGTGTTGCCCCACAGCACGCTGTGCGACGGGCGTGCGTGGGCCTGCCGCACAGTGTGCAGGCCCCAACCGCACACCATGCACATGGCCTGCACACCGTGCACACTGTGCCCGCACACCATGCACACATGGCCAGCACACCACGCACACGTGGCCCAAACACCGTGCACATGGCCCTCACACCGTGCACATGGCCCGCACACCCATGCATTCATGCACCCGAGACATCACCTGCACCCCCGGTAAAATTTTCCCTCTCTCGCTTTTTTAAAAACTGCCTTTTCTAGTAAAATTTTCTCTCTCCTCTCGTTATTCCAAAAATTACCTTTTCTGGTAAAATTTTCTCGCTCCTCTCGCTTTTTTGAAAACTACCTTTTCTACAAAATTTTCTCTATCCTCTCACTTTTTTGAAAACTACCTTTTTCAATAAAACATTCTCTCTTCTGATTTTTTGAAAACTACCTTTTCTGAACTTTCTCTCTCCTCCCGCTTTTCCAAAAATTGCCTTTCCAAGCTAAAATTTCTCTCTCCTCCCATTTTTTCTAAAAACCCCCTTTACCCACTAGAAAAAAGCCCTCCCCACCCATTTTTTCCTTCAACCCCCCTTTTTACGCATTGGACAAAAATTCTATCCCTTCACTTTAGGCAAGAGCCCCCCTTTCATCCACATGATAAAGGGATTCCCCCTCTCCTACTTGGTTGAAATAAAACTATAAATACCCCCCTCTCCCTCAGAAAAAAAAAACACTAACAAAAACCTGAATCCCCTTTTAGAGTGAAATTTTCCTCACATCCCCCCTCTTGATTTTCTTTTGATCTTCAGAGTGATCTTCATCAAGATTGAAAAACTCATTCAGATCTTCGAAGTGTTTTTCAGGATCTTGACGATCTTCAATCCAAATTCCTAGTTAGATCCAGCTTTTAGCTAAAAATAGTATATTCTTGAGCCACCTCCCTTTAGTGTTCTTGAGTGTTCTTGAGATAGAAACCCCCCTTTTTTTGAGGTTCTTTGGGTCTACGAAGAGATCTTTGTTAAGATCTAAAACTCTCTTCAGATCTTCAAAGTGTTCTTTGGGACTTTGGAGTTCTTCAATACATTTTTAGGTCAGCCCATTTCTTTTTCAAAAATAGCCTTTTCTAGTTGAACCTCTATTCAAGTGTCCCTGGAATCTATCCAAGGATAGCCATTCCTAGTGAAAACTCTACAGAAGTGCCACCTCAGCCTAGCCCTCCCTTAGCCTATCCCCAGCGGAAGCTCTACTGGAGTGCCACCTCATCCCGAGCTAGAAATAGCCATTCCTAGTAGAAGCTCTGCTGGAGTGGCACCTCAGAAATAGCCTTTCCTAGTTGAACCACTGTCTGAGTGTCCCTAGAATCTTTTCAAAAATAGCCATTCCCAGCGGAAGCTCTGTCAAAGTGCCACCTTAGCCTAGCCCTCCCTTAGTCTATCCCCAGCGATAGCTCTACCAGTGTGCCACCTCATCCTAAGCCCAAAAATAGTTTTCCTTAGTCAAAGCTCTATCCGAATCCAAATCCGAAAGCAACCATTCTTAGCCGGAACTCTATCCAGATACCATCACAATAAGCATCTCTCAAGAAAGGAAGTTGGAGGCCAAGACCATCTACCCCTGAGCCAGGAGAACACGAAAGACAGTCTGAGCCAGAACCAATCAGGGGCCCACCCCTCTTGACCTGAAATAGGGGTTAAATTTAGGTATAATTTCTCTCCCTATTCAAGCATAATGTAGATATCTAATAAGGTTTTTTTTAGTGTATATAATAGTTTGAATTCAATTAATGTATATATGTGTGATAACTTAGCCATACATGTGGAATAGTAATAATTATGAAAAATATTCGTTCTCAAGCATCTAGTAAGAAGCCAGGTTGAATCGGGTAGATTGGGTGCTTAATACCTATCCAACTCTGTAACCTAACACTTGCCCCAAATCTCTGGACTAGAACAAATTTTGGGCCCTTTTCTTAGGAATTAGGCCCATCCCTGGGTCCTAGGCCCATAACCCTAGGTGGCAACTCTAAACCCCATTTGTATGATCTCGATCCCCGAATTGGACCATCATCAAAACCCTCGTCTCAAATGATGAATTTTACACCCTTATAAAATAGGCCTCCACGTATCTCCAAGTGGTGATATGGAAGTGTGGGGCCCAGAAGCGAAGCACACACAAGACTCAAGCCACCTCCCATAAAGGTGAAGAGGGAGAGAGAGGAGAGAGGGTGGGGATCCCTCTCTGGCTGCTACTCTCATAGTGGCAACTCCACTGGGGGCGAATGTCAAGCTTTCAATACTAGATCCTACCTTTAAATGCAAGAACATTTTTCACAACATTTGTTTGAAAACATGTTTGGCTAACCCCTTGTTTGTAATTGTATTCGCTAACCGCATCATGCATCGTGCTTGAAGTGAAATCATTTGGCGAGGGACTCCTTGTCATGCCCACACCCTCAGGGAGGTCAGCGCATGTCATGGAGAGTACTCTGAGAGCAAATGATACCTGGTTCCTTACAAGAATGAAAGGTATCATCAAACGGTGAGGATGTTGTATTTGTGCCAGCATCCTCGGGGAGGTTCGTGCACTTTATAGCATTCTGAGATTGAATGCGTCATCAAACGGTGAGGATGTCCATATTTGTGCCAACACCCTCGAGGAGGTTCGTGCACTTTACTGCATTCTGAGATCGAATGATGGTTACCCCACATTACACTCTTTCACACAATCACTCATGGTTCCACCACATTGCTTAACCTTAAGTGTAGTCACGAGTAATGGGAAAGGAAGTCACCCCCTAATCTCGTGCCTTTGGGTATATCAAAAGGATCATGTATCTTGCGTATATAGTTCCTATCAATAAGCCTTGTAGGTCCTATTGCATCCACCGCTTGCTCATATCATGTAGAAAATAGATGAAGAAGCTAGGAGTGCCACAAGCTAATTATAGAACTTGTTTGGGTCCTACACTATATTTCTGTCGTAATGAATTACTTTCCTAAAGTGGGTTTTGGATAAAAGGTGTCCCTCCTCCTTAAGAAAAAAGTCTAGATACGTGACTCAGGGGCAATCCCGCCAAAGTCACGCCAAGTCCCAAGAAGTCCTGAGAAAATAAGGCGGAAGGACACCTAGTGGGAAAAGAGCAAAGAAAGTATGACTTTATTACATGGAATGTCTTATGAGAATATTCTTGATAAGCCAATTGTACGAATCTCCCACTTATGACATTGGGTGGACCAGGGGCATCGAACCCTATCCACCCCTATCATTAAGCGGACTAACTTTGGATGGATCATTGGTTGATAATCTAATGAATGTGTGAACAAGGGGTTGGGAATTCAAGAATCCAAAAATAAACCACTTTTGGTTCAGGCATAATTCCACATCTCAAGTGTTCTCTATGGTCCCTTTGGACGTGTTAGGGTTATCAGTTGACTCGCCTAAATCTAGAATCACCTCCGTCATCTCTTCAAGATTATTGTTTGAGATTTAAAATGTAACCACAAGCATACGGATCAGTGTAGCTATGGGTCGAACACAGGGAGAGCAGCCACTTTATTTTTTTATTTCTTTTAATAATGTGAAAGTGAACCGATTAATGGATGTGATCTAATTCTAATTACCGTCCTAAACATATGTATCTAAAATAACGTCCTAACCATTCGTCATCTAAGAATTTAAAGACGCAAGCAACGCAATTAAAATTAAATAAATAAATAACTGAAAATAAACAACCCACGCAATATGAGCTAGAGAGACACTCACAAGTAGGTTTCTCTACTTAGCCCGAGGGATGCATCATAATATGAGCTTCCCTACTTGACCAGAGAGTCACTCTTAAAAGGGTTTCTCTACTTGGCTTTAGGGAAAGGAAGACAATTAAAATAAAAGCAATAAATTGATGGTTCTATGGCTAGGAGGGGCAAAGCCAACACATACACTAGCCATGAACCCCGGGGGAAAGGGATAGCAATAATGTAACGACTGAAAATAAAAATCCTAAATTAAGAAAGAAAGGGTAGTCAGAAGAGGGAATGAGAGGGGGGAGAGAAGACTACTGAAGGAGCCTACTTACTTGAATCAATGATTGAACTTGTAAAAAAAATTGCTCCACGGCTCAATTGCATAAATCATAAACATAAAAGGGCTGAATAAAAATAAAAGAGTGCTTGCATTAATTGAAATAAAAAAAAAACTATTACAAAAGTGATTGAAGAAAAGATAAAGAAGAACTAAAACTAAAGAGAGAGCAAGAGAAAGAGAGAACAACTAAAAAAAAACTAGAAGAATAATGAATTGTCTCCCCTCCTCTTACATGAGTTGTATTTATAGGGAATGGGGAGGTAAGGTAACAATTTTCTCTTTCCTAAGAGAGAGAAACCCACAATTGATTGTGAGATCTTTTGAGACCAAAAGTGCTAAGATGGAGGAGAGAGAAGAGAGAAATAAACTTTAAAAAATTTCCTAT
This sequence comes from Macadamia integrifolia, assembly GCF_013358625.1. Classification (NCBI taxonomy): domain Eukaryota; kingdom Viridiplantae; phylum Streptophyta; class Magnoliopsida; order Proteales; family Proteaceae; genus Macadamia; species Macadamia integrifolia. The sequence goes on from NC_056567.1 coordinate 11,399,032, forward strand.
AATTTTTTGCTTATTTTCTTTCCCCCCATTTTTTTTCTTAATTTATTTCTCTTCATTTTCTCCCTCCAAGGGACAATTTCCTTCTTGCTTTGTATGATTTGGACAATATTTTGATGATGAAGTGGAGGAGAGAGAAGATTTGGACAATCTTTGGTTCTCCCTTTTTTTTCTTTTTTCTTTTTTTCTTCTCTTCTTGCTTCCATGATTTTCCTTGCTTCTAATTTGATGTAGAAATTCCCTCCATGCTCTTAGTGCTTTAAGTGAGTAAAAAGCAGAAAATCTTCAATAAAATTCTCTAAAAAAAACAACCATGAGATCCGAACTTGAGACCTCTTGGTGAGCAAGGGAATTTTGTACACCATAGCTCACCAACTACACTAGGTAGTTGTTGTTACTAAAAAAAAAATCTTCAATCACTTAAGGATGTGGTCCAGCAATCCTTGTTGGCATTTGGAGTATTCCTTGTACCTCTGAGACAATTGCAAACGGGCTGGTTCTGCATCTCGGTTCAGTTCTGATCCATTATTCTTTTTCTGGCCTGGAAAGAATAATCATCTATACGGGTGACCAAAAGAATGTGTACTTTTAATTGGACACGTCCATCTTGCTCAGAATTTCGTCCTCTTTGTAACCATGGAAAGAAATAGGACCTCTTTATATGTAAAATTGAAGATATAGCATCGGATAATCCTTAAGGCCTTGAAAATATAAAACCTGCAAAAAGAGAGTAAAATCCAAGGTAGCTCTATTCTAAATATGTAAAATGCATGTTTTACTACCCTAGATTTCACACATAAATGTGCTCATCAGAATTCCCCCACACTTAGACTTTGCTAATCCTCGAGCAAAACAAAAAGAAAAAGAATAAAAACAAAAAACCTAACTCACTTTCGTAGGAATCATGGTTGCACTTAGCATGTACAACAAGTCTTTAAACCACTAGGTTACCCTAGTGGACGAGTTGTATCTCGTGGGTGTTTGCAGTGAATATACACCCAAAATTCAGAATAAACAAATCCCAATCTTGGCTAAAGGTAAGGCTCATACCGAACCGGAGCAAAGATAATTTCTCTACAAAGGACCCCCACACTTGGACTTTTATTACCCTTTATCAATTCCAGGCACTAACATATTTCTTAATTTGGAACTGACCTCGTCTCTTCCAAAACATCCTTATCTTAGGGCAAAACCACTTGTGAAGAAATAGGGAACCAATGACTAAGGCATTGGAGTATTTTTGACCAAACATGTTACCAAGCATTAATGATATTTGCACATTTTTTTTCTCTTTTTTTTTTTTCACGAATAAACTCTATTCTACTCCACTACTTTTGGCCTGAATGATATGGTGGAGCAAACACCAGACACCCAAGTTACTATGTAGCTTCGCTTTTTGCATATGCCCACAAAGGCAGTGATGCTAGAGTTACTTCAAAAGTTTCCTCCTAAGGAAAAGGGATTTCGATCAAGACACCACGCTTCCTGAGGCGCAATGCCCTGTCTAGTTCTAAAGGAATCAACTCTTATTCTTCTTTATACCACATTTCTCATTTCATTTAAAATTGTACATTTATCAACCCATGCCAAATTAAAAAGAATGTCTCAACTCCAAATCAAAAGTACAAGGAACCCACAGACTTACATATGGTCCATCACTATAAAACAAGGGTCTCTTATTTTTCAAAAGAAAGTCCCATCTTAAGACACAGGCTTGTTTCTTTCTTCTCAACAGGGTTTTTATACATTCAAAATGGGTACCTTAATCAAAACTTTTATTTTCATACATCAAGCAACCGAATGGTCTGATCATTACCCAAAAGCCAAAGTAGGACTTCATCCTTAGCAAGCTCAAAAATAAAAAGGAAAACAAACAAAACAAAGTGAAAAAAAAAACAAAAACTGGTTTCCCTCCCCCACACTTAAGTCATGCAATGTCCTCAATGCATGGAAAAAATTAAAAGCAAAGACAATGCAAGGGGGTCATACCTGATTAACAGTTAATCACCAGTGTAAAGAGGTTCATGGAGATCCATGACCTCTTCACTACTAGTAGTGGGAAACTCGAGGAACGGTTTCAAACGCTGACCATTAACCTTCGAAATTACCCCTGTTCCTGGATTCAAAATCTCCATAGCCCCATGGGGATATACATTATGAACAATAAATGGGCCATCCCATCAGGATCTAAGCTTACCAGAAAAAGATGCAATTGAGAGTTGTACAATAAGACCTTATCACCAATTACAAAAGATTTACGCAGAATGTGTTTATCATGGAAAGCTTTGATCTTTTTCTTGTAAATTCTAGAACTTTCATAGGCTTCATTCCTAAGTTCCTCCAACTCAGATAGTTGGATCCTACGATGAATTCCCGCATCAGACAAATCAAAGTTAAGCTTCTTAATGGCCCAAAAGGCCTTATGCTCCAACTCAACTGGTAAGTGACAAGCTTTCCCATACACCAAACGGTAGGGAGACTGGCCAAGGTCAGTCTTGAATGCAGTCCGATGGGCCCACAAGGCATCAATGAGCCTAAGGGACCAATCCTTACGGTTGGGATTAACAGTTTTCTCCAAGATTTGTTTGATCTGCCTATTAGACACCTCCACTTGGCCACTAGTTTGGGGGTGATAAGGGGTAGATAACTTATGGGTGATCCCATACTTTTTCATTAGGGCCTCAAAAGGCCGATTATAAAAATGAGTACCCCTATCACTAATTATTGCATGTGGTGCACCAAAGCGGAAAAAATGTTCTCTTTGAGAAATTGGACCACCACTTTGTGGTCATTAGATTTACAAGGTATGGCCTCTATCCATTTAGAAACATAATCAATGGCCAAAAGTATGTACAAATTTCCAAAGGAATTAGGGAATGGTCCCATAAAATCGATGTCCCATACATCAAAGATCTCAATTACCAAAATAGGGTTGAGGGGCATCATGTTCCTTTTATTGATACGGCCAAAAGACTGGCAGGCAGGCAAGCCTTGCAAAAATCAAAAGCATCTCTAAAAAGAGTGGGCCAATAAAATCCGCATTGGAGAACCTTTGCGGCAGTCTTCTTAGGTCCAAAGTGTCCACCACATGCATGATCATGACAAAAAGAGAGAATGGAATGTTGCTCATGATCAGGAACACTTCGTCGGATAATCTGATCTGGACATATCTTAAACAAATAAGGATCATCCCAGAAAAAGTGCTTAACTTGGGAATGAAACCTATACTTATCTTGGGTGGACCAGTGAACCGGAGTCACACCTGAAACTAAGAAGTTGACAATGTCAGTAAACCATGGTTCACTGGACATTACAAATAATTGTTCATCTGGAAAGTTCTCGTTGACCGGAGAATCAACAGTCAAGGAATTGGGAAGCCGGGATAAATGGTCTGCAACTAGGTTTCAACTCCTTTCTTATCCCTAATTTCTAAATCAAACTCTTGCAAAAGTAAAACCCACCTAATGAGACGGAGCTTTGGCATCCTTCTTCTGAACTAGGTATCTAAGGGTAGAATGATCAGTATACACCACCACATGTGAACCAACTAAGTAAGACCGAAACTTTTCTAATGCAAACACAACAGCTAAAAATTCTTTTTCAGTGGTTGTATAATTGAGTTGTGCATCATTTAAGGTCCTACTAGCATAGTAAATGACAGTGGGCAACTTATTAATTCTTTGACCCAAAACTGCTCCTATGGCAAAATCTAAAGCATCACACATCAGTTCAAAAGGTTCAGTCCAAACAGGTGGTTGAACAATGGGTGCATTGGTCAACTCCTTCTTAAGTTGCTTGAAGGATTCTAGGCACTCTTTGGAAAGCTCAAAAGTCTGATCTTTGACAAGTAATGAGGTGAGAGGTCGGGCTAACTGACTAAAGTTCTTAATAAACCTTCTGTAGAAGCCTGCATGCCCTAGAAAAGACTGAACATCCTTAACAGATTGAGGAGGTGGTAAATTATCAATTAAATCCACTTTGGCTCTATCTACCTTAATTCCCTCCTTGGATATTACATGGCCTAAAACAATACCAGATTTAACCATAAAATGGCATTTCTCCCAATTCAAAACCAAATTCTTAGATAT
>NC_056567.1:11405828-11426696 GCF_013358625.1 Macadamia integrifolia
TGTGATCTAATTCTAATTACCGTCCTAAAAATAACGTCCTAACCATTCGTCATCTAAGAATTTAAAGAAGCAAGCCACGCAATTAAATAAATAAATAACTGAAAATAAACAACCCATGCAATTAAAAAAAAATAATAATAAATAAATAAAGGAAAAAAATACGGAAATAAAAATAAAGTAAAAGAAAGGGGACAAAGCTAGAGAGAGACTCACAAGTAGGTTTCTCTACTTATCCCGAGGGATGCATCATAATATGAGCTTCCCTACTTGACCAGAGAGTCACTCTTACAAGGGTTACTCTACTTGGCTTTAGGGAAAGGGAGACAATTAAAATAAAAGTAATAAATTGATGGTTCTATGGCTAGAAGGGGCAAAGACAACATATACACTAGCTATGAACCTTGGGGGAAAGGGATAGCAATAATGTAACGACTGAAAATAAAAATCCTAAATTAAGAAAGAAATGGTAGTCAGAAGAGAAAATGAGATGGGGGAGAGAAGACTACTGAAGGAGCCTACTTACTTGAATCAATGCTTGAACTTGAAAAAAAAATTGCTCCACGGCTCGTGATCTTGTCACCTAGATCTAAGCCTAGAACTATAACGTAAAAAATTACAACTCAATTGCATAAATCATAAACATAAAAGGGTTGAATAAAAATAAAAGAGTGCTTGCATTAATTGAAATAAAAAAAAAACTATTACAAAAGTGATTGAAGAAAAGATAAAGAAGAACTAAAACTAAAGAGAGAGCAAGAGAAAGAGAGAACAACTAAAAAAAAACTAGAAGAAGAATGAATTGTCTCTCCTCCTCTTACATGAGTTGTATTTATAGGGAATGCGCAGGTAGGATAACAATTTTCTCTTTCCTAAAAGAGAGAAAACCACAATTGATTGTGAGATCTTTTGAGACCAAAAGTGCTAAGATGGAGGAGAGATAAGAGAGAAATAAACTTTAAGAAATTTCCTATAATTTTTTGCTTATTTTCTTTTCCCCTTTTTTTTTCTTAATTTATTTCTCTTATTTTTCTCCCTCCAAGGGACGATTTCCTTCTTTCTTTGTGTGATTTGGACAATATTTTGGTGATTATGTGGAGGAGAGAGAAGATTTGGACAATCTTTGGTTCTCCCTTTTTTTTCTTTTTTTTTTTTTTTTCTTCTCTTCTTGCTTCCACGATTTTCCTTGCTTCTAATTTGATGTGGAAATCCCCTCCATGCCCTTAGTGCTTTAAGTGAGTGAAAAGCAGAAAATCTTCAACAAAATTCTCTAAAAAAGAACAACCATGAGATTCGAACTTGAGACCTCTTGGTGAGCAAGGGAATTTTGTACACCAAGCTCACCAACTACACTAGGTAGTTGTTGTTACCAAAAACGAATCTTCAATCAATTAAGGATGTAGTCCATCGATCCTTGTTGGTATTTGGAGTATTCCTTGTACCTTTGGGACAATTGCAAACGGGCTGGTTCTGCATCTCGGTTCAGTTCTGACCCATTATTCTTTTTCTAGCCCGAAAAGAATAATCATTTGTACGGGTGACCAAACGAATGTGTACTTTTAATTGAACACGTCCATCTTGCTCAGAATTTCGTCCTCTTCGTAACTGTGGAAAGAAATAGGACCTCTTTACGTGTAAAATTGAAGATATAGTATCCGATAATCCTCAAGGCCTTGAAAATATAAAACCTATAAAAAGAGAGTAAAACCCAAGGTAGCTCTATTCTAAATATGTAAAATGCATGTTTTACTACCCTAGATTTCACACATAAATGTGCTTATCAATTATCTACTACCAAGTGATTACAGCCAAGTAAGTATGGATCCATTCAACATGGATCCACATCTCAAGTATTCGCCATGGTCCCTGTGGAGACCTTGCAGACAAAGATGGCTGAAGTCGAAAGAGGGATAGCTCAAATACTGCATACACTTCAGAACCCTCCCCAAATTTATCCTATGAATGAGCCAACACCGACAATGGGAGATGTGGACCAGAATGGAGCTATAGGTCATTGTGGGAATTCTTCCCAAGTTAACTCAAGGGAACCAGAGCATGTCCGGCTAACCGGTCAGAGAGGATCTTCACCTACCTGTCCCAATGGTCAATAAGGGGCCTATTCCAAGGTCCCTCCTCCTAGGATAGTGATTGAAGATGAAGAAGAGGAACTTATAGCACACGTCCACTTTGAGCCTCCGGAGATGGAGAAAGAAAGGAAGCTCAAAGAGTAGTTAGAGAAGTTAGAGAACATGATTTGAGTAGGAAAAGGCTCAGAAGGCCAAGCAGTGGATTCTGAGGAAATGAGTTTCTTCTCTGGAGCAAGAATTCGAAAAAAATTCAAGTGGCATACTACTAGATTTGATGGGTCAAGAGACCCCAAGGCTCATCTCATGGTCTTCCTCAGCATTGCCAAGTTGTGGTAACTTGTAGATAACTAGGTGGGGCAAGCCTTCTTGTGAACCCTATCGGGACTAGCACTAAGGTAGCTCACATAGTTGGAGTCATCACAAACTCAGAATTGGGCGACAGTAGTGAAGGCCTTCACCAAATAGTACTCATACAATACTGAGGTGGATGTGAAACGTTGGGAGCTTCAGACATTGAGACAGCATCCTAAAGAAGGATTCACCGCCTTCTTGATGAGATTCAGAGACAAGGCCGCCAAGATGGTAGATAGGCCTTCAGAAGCAAAGCAGGTAGAGATGTTAATAGAGAACCTTTCAAAGCCCTATTATGATGTTCTTTACTATCAGCATTTGCAAACTTTTGATGCATTGATAGCCACTGGAATATGGGTGGAGAATAAAATTCTGAGAGAAGCCCAGTAACAAGGATCCTCCTAATATGCAAGTAAGAACACCTGGGTTAGATGGGGAAAGGGTCTAACAACTAATATGGTAAGTGCAGTTCAGCAGTCAATCTCACCAGCTACTTCTTCACAACCCTTCATAATACAAACAGACGCATCCACCCAGAAGGCTCCTCACCCAAGAAGGTAGCTTTCTGATCTAGGAATGCCCATAATGGCCGCATTTGAGAAGTTAAAGAAGTAAGGATTGCTAGGGATAGTGGCTCCAAGAGTGATCAGCAACCCTCCTCCAGCTTGGTATAGGGATCATGAGTATTGCCTACCACACTCAGAAGGGGCACAATATTGAAAGATGTTTGGGTTTACAGTATGCAATTCAGGACTTGGGAGACAATGGAACCATTGAGGTCAAAATCAAGCAGCCTCCCAATGTTAATACCAATCCACTCCCCGATTATGTGAACAATCTAGATGAAGAAACTATAGAGAATGACCCTACTCAACTCATTGTACCTAGAGCTCAAAAGAATCATATGAATTCCCACGCTTATATGAAAATCATGAGTCAAAGGGCTAGAGTCATAAGAACCCCTTGAAGAAGAGAATCATCAGAGGAAGAGTCAGAAGATCAGGTGCTCCACGTCCATCCCTCATTAGAAGAATCCACCGCACCGCATTACCAACCTCCGCCACATTATCAGCCTCCGCCATATTATCAGCCTCCACTATATCATCAACATTTCCCCCACCATCAAAGTGGAGGAACCTCTTCATCCTATCACCCCCAATCTTCATATCCTACCTCTCTCACATTACATCATCTTCATAGCATCCCACTTCATATCCCTCATCACCCTCATACCAATCCCATTCTCAAGGTTCAGAGTATAGCCCAAAAGAAGGAAGGATGAAAGGGTACGATTGGAAGGATATGCTTACACTACCAGATTCCCCAAATATGACTTCATCAACAGGGTTAGTAAATGCATTAAGAGAAGACCAAGAGGGTGATCCCACTTCTCTAATTCATCCTGCTATAACTTCAGAAGACAATCCAGAGGTAATTGAAGAGATTACAGCTGATCTTCTCAGAGTAGTAACCATATTGACCATAGGAGAGAAGATCAAAGAATACACTTCTGTAATCCACATAGGGATTGACATAGAAGACGATGAGTCAGGACTGGTCCAACTTCAAGCTAATAATGATAGGACCAACCCTATGGAAATCTTTTGATCTGTATGCTCTAAATACTATGAACGTTTGGATGTCAAAGAATTTTATGGTCCTGAGGAATCTAATGAAGTATCAAGTGGGAGTGAAATCAGTAAAGAAGAGGATGATGACGATGATGATGAGGATGAAAATGAAGATGAGAAGGATGGAGATGACTCTGAGGATGATGGGTATCCAGACTAGGATGACTACCAAGGACCTTGGTATAATGATTATGATGATGAGTCAGAATATTACTCACCAGAACATCCGACATGTTTCTCAGTCTACACCATTGGCAATGATAACCTAATAGTTGATCCAAAAGGAAGCATTTACCCTTCCCTGTGCATGGAGGGAGATGATTCTACATTAGATTCAGAAAATAAGGGGGAATCTGGAGAGCTGATGCAAGTTTATATGGACGAACAGTACTCCACCTCTGAGTTGGAAGAAAAACTATGTGAAGTGTATTCCAACACATTGAGTATGTAGGAAAAGGGTAGAAGAAATTGACAAAATGTTAGGGGAAGTAACTGTCAGTGATCTTTACTACCGAGAGTAATTGGATGATCTGGAGGAAATAGGACTAGATGACACAATCGCAAAGGCGGTAGATGCTACATTTCAACAGCTTTCCAATGTAGTCAAGAAGCTACGAGCCAGGGCGGTGGATAATTATGGAGGTCCTCGACTTCCCACCCTAAGCAGGGAAGGGGAATCAGAAGAAGATGATTCTATGGTGGGGATAATCACCCTAACCAATAGTGAAATTATTATGAAAAAACCAATCAATGTGATGGAAACTAGAAGTGGAAAAGGCTACAAGGACAAGGCTCTAGCAGTAGAGTAGCCAAGGGCTAATGAGGCTGAAACTAGCAACGTAAAGAAAGAGCCAGAGAACCTAATCTTGGCTCAACTCAAGAAATACCAAGCAAATATCTTCATTTAGGGATTATTGATGGCATCCCCTTTGCACCGTGAAGCAGGCTTGAGATCTCTCGCTAATATGTAAGTGCCGATCGAGATAAATCTGATGCACCTCACACATATAGTAGGAGCAACTTATACGGTGTAGTCTCTAATGTTATCGGATTCTGAGCTTCCTAAGGAAACCCAACACAATTGGGTTCTCCACATTATAGTTGAATGCCTTGACAAAGTGGTTCCCCAGGTTCTTGTTGACAACGGGTCCGCTTTGAATGTACTGCCATTGAGATCAACAAAGAGTATCAGTGTCAACTTGGAAGAAATGAGGCCAACCACCCAAACCATAAGGGCATACAATAATACTAAGAGAAAGATCCTTGGCATAATTACCCTTGCTGTAAAGATTGGCTTGGTGAAGTTTGATGTTGATTTTCAAGTCATTGATATACTGGCAGCTTTTAACATGCTCTTGGGAAGGCCTTGGTTGCATCTTGCGAAGGCTGTGTCCTCTAGTCTCCATAAAAAATGAAGTTCATTCATGAGGAGAAGGTGGTCTTAGCGGCCAGAGATCCTGAAGTGGTTAACACTCTGGCCAACATTGAAAATGGGGAAGAATAAGACCATGAGGTGCAACTGAGTGGTTTTAAAATAGACACCACTTGCGTAGCCATTGCCAAATAAGCTCCAAAAGAGAAAATCCCAGCTAACTATAAAGCCATCTAGAGTCCGCCAATGAATCAGATGATGAATAATATGTAGTATTTTCCTGGCATGGGACTGGGGAAATATCACCAAGGAGTTCTAAAGCAGCCTAGTTTGAGGATAAACAAAGGAAAGAATGGTCTCGGGTACACTCCTCCAACTGTCAAAGGGTAAAAAGTGCTAAGGATGATTAGGAAGATCTCCGTCACTTACTACCCTACTTTCAATGGGTACTCTATGAAAGGAGAGGATTTCCCCTTTTGTGGAAATGTGGAGCCATGGTTTGATGAAACCGCCACCAAGTTGCAATCAGGACTTAAAATTTTCTTCTAAGACGAGCACGATTGGATGACTCATGAAGTGGAACAATAGAAAATGCTAGTCAAAGAAGGTGACCAAGACAACCGCATCACAGGGATAGCAGAAATTGCACTGGTTGAGACTGGGTCTTCCTCTGATGATCCTACAAAATTGATCCAATCAAAGGAGGCACCTAGTTCTCGAGATCTCATAAAGAGAGAATGGGAGAAGAAGATAAGGCTCACCTAGAGTCTGTCACTTCCCATTGATTTGAAAGGTTTCATTTGCTCTCTACTACAAGAGCCAAGAGCCCAAGAGCCCAAGAGTTGCATGAGCTTAAGCCCCATCCTTTCAGAGGAAGAAGTATGTATGCAAAACAGAAGAGAGCATAGAGGATGATGGTTTGTATGTACTATGCCCGAACCAATTGCAATGGGAAGGCTCGTGAAGGTGGTCAAAGATGTGACCGAGGCACTGGGATGGCATCCCTCAATAGATTCAAAAAGAAAGACTTCATAGAAAAAGGATTAAGCAGTCTCCATTGATCTTCACCCCTCAGAAAGTTTGGCTTTCGATAGCATGAGATTGATCAGTTGGTATTCATGAAGAAGCAGGCACCTATCCAGAGGAACCATTGTGCCACTAAAGAAATAGCAACAACTTTCTCAGAAGGTGAAGAAGGCCCTTTGCCACATCTCCTCATCCATCAACCCACTGAACCACTCTTGAATTGGACAAGCATTGGGGAAAACTTCAAGTTTGCTCATGCTTTTGAGTCAACCAGCCTGATTACCCCTGGTGAAAGCACCAAGCCAGTTATCGAGTCTATAGTCGAATATGTTGTTTGTGATTTTGTGTCAATCTTCTCTTTTGAGAAGAGTGCAGAGTCCTTGTATGACGAGTCTGTTACTCCTTCTTTCATGAATGAAATTTTTTATTCTGAGTATGACTTACCTCCTCTTTTCGATGATGATCTTAATAAATATCAAGAATTAATAAAACAATGCAAACCAAAGAAAGCCCAACCCATCCGTGAGGACACTCGGGTTATTAATCTAGGAACCGACCAATGCCTTCAAGATTTAAAGAATGGCACTACCCTTAATGATGAAGAAGTAGAATGGATGAGTAATCTTTTAAAGGAATTCGCTGAGGTCTTTGCTTGGTCTTACTAGGATATGCTTGGAATCGACCCCAACATTATGCAGCATCGATTGCCGACTTACCCTGGTGTAAAGACGATAAAATAGAAGTTCCGAAGAATGCTGCCAGAATGGAGTGAGAAGATCAGAGAAGAAGTTGTGAAGCAATGGAATGCGGGGTTCCTACAAGTGGTAAAGTACCCCCAATGGTTGGCCAATATTGTACCAATACCGAAGAAAGATGAAAAGGTACGAATGTGCGTAGACTCCCAAGATCTTAACAAAGTAAGCCCTAAAGATGACTTCCCATTACCTCACATTGATGTATTTATGGATAAAATGGTAGGGCATGCTTTATTATCATTCATAGATGGATTCTCGAGATACAACCAAATAAGCATGCACCCAGAGGATCGTGAGAAAACAGCCTTCACCACTCCATGGGGAACCTATTGTTTCAAGGTGATGCCTTTTAGACTGAAGAACGCTGGGGCAACTTATCAAAGAGCAGCCACGGCCATATTGCATGACATGATGAACAAAGATGTAGAAGTCTATGTGGACGACATGATAGTAAAGTCTAAAGATCGACAGGGGCGTATTCCCGCACTAAGGAGATTCTTTGAAAGAATCAAGAAGTATCAGCTGAAGTTGAGCCCTCAGAAGTGTGTATTCGGGGCAATGACGAGAAAGTTGTTAGGCTTTTTGGTGAGTGAAAGAGGCATTGAATTTGACCCTATCAAGATCAAGGTAATTCAGGAAATGCCCACACCTCGGACTGAGAAGCGAATACGAGGATTTTTGGGTCACATCCAATATATTGACAGATTCATAGCTTAGTTGACTGCAATCTGTGAACCAATTTTCAAGTAGCTAAAGAAGGATCAGTCCATGGAATGGCATGACCAATGCCAATAAACATTTGACAAGATCAAGGAGTACCTTATGAACCCACTAGTATTGACACCGCCAGTGGAAGCAGAACCACTTCTATTATACCTGTTCGTGGGAGAGTATTCCATGGGCTCTTTGCTAGCATAAAAGGAAATGGAAAAAGGGGGTAGGACATGCCATATATGAGAAGTTTATGGAATATGAGACTCAGTACACATCTTTGGAAGGAACTTGTGCTGCATTGATTTGGGAAACTAAAAGGTTACAACACTATATAGTTTCCTATCCGACGCATTTGATCACAATGATGGATTCCATCAAATATCTCTTCGAGAAACCGGCTTTAATAGGAAGGATGGCACATTGGTTGCTCTTGCTATTAGAATTTGACATCATCTATGTTACTCAAATTCTATCAAGGGGCAGGCCAAAGTTGATCATTTGGCTACTCACCCCATAGAAGATGGAGGGTCCTTGGATGATGCCTTTCCTGATGAAGGAATCGCCGCAATAAAGGAAGAAGATAGAGTTAATGAATAACAGTTATTCTTTGATGGAGCAGCCAATCAGAATGGATGTGATGCGAGAGTATTGCTTGTCACTCCTGACGGCATTTATTTATCTTTATCATTTCACCTTGACTTCCCATGTACCAACAACATTACTAAGTATGAAGCTTATGCTTTGGAACTCGAAACTGCTTTAACCATTGGGGCGAAAAGGTTCAAGGTTTACAGAGATTCATCCATTGTCATCTGTCAGACACAGAGAAAGTGAAAGACTAGAGATGAGAAACTGAAGCCATATCAAGAGCATCTGGAAGAGGTGATTGAATACTTTGAGAGGATCTCATTCGAATACTTCTAGAGGGATAGTAACAGGTTTGTTGATGCCCTTGCAACCTTGCCTTCTATGGTAGAGTGCATCCCTATGGCTAGAGTCCGACCATTCTTGGTAGAACAAAGAAGCAGGCCCATTTATCAGAATTCGGTTAACTATCTCACTATAAACGGTCGGTCTTGGTTCGCTCATATAGTGGATTTTATCAGGGAAATGAAGTATCCAATTGAAGCAACTGATAGAGAGAAGAAATTTCTGAGAAGATATGCTACCCAATTTATTCTCCAAGAGGATCTGTTATACAAACGGTCCTATGATGGAATACAGTTGTTGTGTGTAGATGAGGAACAAGCTATAAACATTATGGAAGAAATTCATCAAGGACTTTATGGACCCTACATGAATGCCAAGATGTTATCTAAGAAGATCCTCAGGTTTGGATATTACTAGAACACAATGGAAGCAGATTGCGTGGACTTCGTTAAGAAATACCACAAGTGTCAGATATTTGCTAACATCATACATAGCCCGCCAACAGAGTTGCATTTGCTTAGTTTACCTTGGCCATTCTCCACTTGGGGCATTGATATCATTGGAAAGGTCAAACTTAAAGCATCCGATAGCCATGAATTCATCTTGATAGCCATTGATTATTTCACCAAGTGGATAGAAGCTCAGTCCTATGCAGTCCTCACATTTGCTAAGGTGGCCAAGTTCATCCAAGAAAATATCATTTCCCTATATAGGGTACCTCAAGAATTGATATCAGATCAGGGATCCCATTTCTAGGGTAAGACTGAAAAAATTTGTACAAAATTCGGTATCCGAAGGCATCGCTTCCAATGGGGCAGTAGAAGTAGCCAATAAGAATATCAAAGTCATTCTACAAAAAATGATGGAAACACACAAGGATTGGGCCGATAAGTTACCCCTTGCACTATAGGTATATCGGACTTCTCTACGATCTTCGATAGGGGCAACCCCTTTCTCTTTGGTGTATGGAGTTGAGGCAGTTCTACCCTTGGAAATCCTGGTACCATCCCTGAGGATGCTTCTTGATAGTCAGCTACCTGAAGGAGAGTGAGTGAAGGCCAAATATGACAAGCTCAACTTTCTCGATGAAAGGCGCATGAAAGCCATGGATAATCTGAAGAAGTATCAACTGAGAATGGCCAAAGCCTTTAACAAAAGTGTGAAGCCCACCACATAGAGGTGGGTGACCCTGTTCTTCGAGAACAAAGAGCCCCAATTCATGACTGAAGAGGAAAATTTAGGCCTAGCTGGAGTGGCCCATTCACTGTCAAAGAAATTCTACCAAGCAAAGCTGTGAAACTCGTAGACCACAACGGTGAAGAAATACCTAGACTAGTTAACATGGATCAACTCAAGAAATATTATGTCTGAAAGGGTGAATAGCCTGAATTACATCAAACCTGATTTCTTTCTAGGGATACGTAAGCAACTTGACATGTGCAAGTGCAGTCTCAACCATCTAAGGCAATACATTAGTTCCTAAATTAATAATCAAGGTATCTTAAAAGATCATCATAGTTTGTGTCCCCCAAGAATTGCCATTTGGCATAAAAGGCCATTAAGTATCTGTCATCCACCCATTGGTCTGTCACTTCTTACCCAGGATTCAATCCCCCAAGAATAGCCATTTAGCATGCAAGGCCATTAGGTATCTGTCATTTACCTATGGTCCGTCCATTCTTCCAGGATTCTATCCCCTAAAAAAAATGGCCACCCGACACTAGTTCATCAAGACTAGTTTGTTCTCCACCTTTGGTCAATCAAAGTCAAAAAAAATGGAAGAGCTTGGTGCAACAGTGGTAAAGGCTTGTTTGAATCATTAACTAATGAGTAATGCTTTGATAAATCATCATATCTTGTTGTTTGTGTTGGTTTCAGGAAAACTCATGGGCACGTTGGTTAAGACGTGGAGGAAATGGACCTTAGACATAAATATGTGGGCACCAGGATTGTTGGAATCCATGAATGTGTCATTTTTTGGGTTGGATTGGATGTGTGAAGCTACATCACCAATTACTCCTGCAGGTGCCTTAATATTGGGATACCGACCTGCATATATTTTGATTTGGATTAGCGGAGATTTACCTAACTCTTGAAGAATTTTGGGTTTGCATGCTATCTCCACCCAAAGGCAGTTTGTTCCAATCCTCTTTGAATAAGGATTGCTTAAAGGAAATTCAGGATTTCTTCAGATGGAAAGAAGAAGAAGTAAAGCAGTTTGTCAGGTATGGGAAGATCGACATTCTGAAGGTGGCTTAGATCTTCATCCAATATCTACCAATGGGAGGAATCCATTAGCAATGATCCCCGATGCTTATTTACTTTGCATGATAGCTTGTTATGTTCTCCACACTCCTAGGCATGGTGCACCGTTTATTCAAATTGAGGTAGTAAAACAGTTGAAGAAGGGAGGTGACATCATCCCTATGATTCTTGTAGAAATATTCAAGGGATTTGATGACATGAGCTATGGCCATAAATTTGGACTAGACCATTATTAGGGGAGTCCTGCTATTTTTTAGATTTGGCTTCTTGAGAAACTGAAGCTCACCATACCATTAAGGGGAAACCCACTTGGAGTTTTTTGTTATCAGGATAAGAGAGAAGTTCCAAAATTCGACCTTATCACCAATTGGAAGAAGTACTTGCAGGAAAGGACAATGCAGGATATTGCATGGAGGTGCCCAGGGAAGCCACAAGAAGATTTTCTGATGAAGACCCCTGGCCACAACTATGTCAGACTGATGGGATTGACACACACGTCCTTTTATTTTCCTATGTACATCAACCGACAACACGAGCTTGAGGAGACAGACACAGAAAAGTTAGTGAACTTTCACCCACCTCAAGAATTGTCCCCCCACCTTGTTATTCACCTATTCCATCTGTGGTAGGAAAGTGGTCCCCCTTTTCATGTAATTCACTTGGTAATGAAATGAGGAAGTATTTGGGTTTTCATGTTATCCCGATTATTCTAATTATGACTTGAGTTATGGAATTGATTGTGCCTAAGCATTGTAAGCAAACAAAAAACAGAAAAAAAAAGAGGAAGAAAGATTTTCTTTTGTCCCAAAATTAAGTTTTCATAGAGGTGTTGAAATAAAATAATGAACAAACAAAGGGAGGGAAAAAGAAAAAAGAAAGAAAATATCCATGTGTTTATGTTTGTAGGAAATATAGGAACAAATCCCTATGGGTCAAAAGCCATCATCAAGAATCAAAAGATTCCAAATCAACATCAAGAATCAAAATCAAAAATCAAATTTTGAACCAAAAATCAAGAACCGAGGAAAAATCAAGAGGAGACATAATTGACCTAGCCCCAGGTGGCCCAATCTCATTTACCCAGCTCTAGGAGGCCCAATTTCATTGACTCGGTCCCAGATAGCCTAGCCAGGTTCGAAAGAATCCAGCCTGGAAGACCAGATTGCCTAGCCCGGTTTGAAAGAACCCACCTTGAAGACCAGATAGCCTAGCCCAGTTCAAAAGAGCCCGCTTGGAAGACCAGATAGCCCATCCTGGTTTGAAAAAACCCACTTGGAAGACCAGATAGCCTGGCCTGGTTTGAAAGAACCTACTTGGAAGACCACATAGCCAAGGATGGTTCAAAAGCGCCTGCCTAGAAGACTAGATAGCCCAGCCCAATTCGAAATAACCCGCCTGGAAAACCAAATTCCCTGACCTGGCACATATGAAGCCCAGCTAAGGAAAATAAAAAAAAATCAAATATTTTTTAATTATCATAAGATTGGAAGAACAGAGAATTTCTCACTTGTAACCATCGATCCCAGATAGTCCAGATTGGCTCGAAAGATCCAGTCTAGAGACCATATTTCCCTGAACTGGCACATGCAAAGCCCAGCTAAGGAAGAATCAGGATCAAAGTACTAAACGTTTTTGGCAGGATTGGAAGAGCAGCGAATTCCTTTCCATAATTGGTAGTCCCAGGTAAGTCCTCAACTTCAATGTAGGTAGGAGATATTATCCATTGCATTTTTCAACTCCGTCATAACTGAGCAAGATGACGATAGTACATACTCTGGGTGACGACAGTACAACTCTGTCCACCATGCACATGGCCCGCAGACCCATGCATTCGTGCACCCGTGACATCACCCGCACCCCCGACAAAATTTTCTCTCTCCTCTTGCTTTTTTGAAAATTACCTTTTCTGGAAAATTTTTCTCTCTTCTCGCTTTTTTGAAAACTAACTTTTTTGACAAAATTTTCTCTCTCCTCTCGCTTTTTCAAAACTACCTTTTCTAGTAAAACTTTTTCTCTCCTCTCACTTTTCTAAAAACTACATTTTCCAAACTTTCTCTCTCCTCTTGCTTTTTCGAAAATTGCCTTTTCTAAGCTAAAATTTCTCTTTCCTCCCATTTTTTTCTGAAAACCCCCTTTGCCCATTGGACAACCCACCCATTTTTACCTTCAACCCCCCTTTTTATCCATTGGACAAAAATCCTATCCCTTCACTTTAGGCAAGAGCCCCCCTTTCATCCACTGGATAATTCCCCCTCTCCTACTTCGTTGAAAAAAAACTATAAATACCCCCTCTCTCTTAGAAAAAACAAACACCAACAAACACCTGAATCCCCTTTTAGAGTGAAATTTTCATCCCCTCCCCCCTCTTGATCTTCGGAGCGATCTTCATCAAGATGTAAAAACTCATTCGGTTCTTCGAAGTGTTCTTTGGGATCTTGAAGATCTTCAATCCAAATTCTTAATTAGATCCAGTTTTTAGCCAAAAATGGTATGTTCTTGAGCCACCTCCCTTGAGTGTTCTTGAGTGTTCTTGGGCGCTCTTGAGATAAATCCCCCCCTTTTTTTGATGTTCTTCGGGTCTACAAAGAGATCTTTGTTAAGATCTAAAACTCTCTTCGAATCTTCAAAGTTTTCTTTGGGACTTTGGAGTTCTTCAATCCATTTTTAGGTCAGCCCATTTTTTTTTTCAAAAATAACCTTTCCTAGTTGAACCTCTGTCCGAGAGTCTCTAGAATCTTTTTAGGAATAGCCATTCCCAGCAGAAGCTCTGTCAAAGTATCACCTCAGCCTAGCCCTCCCTTAGCCTATCCCCAGTGGAAGCTCTGTTGGAGTGCCACCTCATCCCAATCCTAAAAAATCCATTCCCAGTGGAAGCTCTGTCTGAGTGCCACCTCATCCCAAGCCCAAAAATAGCCTTTCCTAGTTGAACCTCTGTCTAAGTGTCCCTGGAATCTTTTTATAAATAGCCATTCTTAGCGAAAGCTCTGTCGAAGTGCCACCTTAGCCTAGCCCTCCCTTAGCCTATCCCTAGCAGAAGCTCTGCCAGAGTGCCACCTCATCCCAAGCCCAAAATATAGATTTCCCTAGCCAAAGCTTTGTCTGAATCCAAATCTGAAAGCAACCATTCCTAGCCGGAACTCTATTCGGATACCATCACAATCAGCATCTCTCAAGAAAGGAAGTTGGAGGTCAAGACTATCTTCCCCTGAGCTAGGAGAACATGAAAGATAGTCCGAGCCAGTACCAATCAGGGGACCACTCCTCTTGACCCGAAATAGGGGTCAAATTCAGGTATAATTTCTCTACCCATTCAAGCATAATGTAGACATCTAATAAGGTTTGTTTTAGTGTATATAATAATTTGAATTCAATTAATGTTTATATGTTTGATAACTTAGCCATATATGTGGAATAGTAATAATTGTGAAAAATGTTCGTATTTAAGCATCTAGTAAGAAGACCGATTGAACCGGGCAGATTGAGTGCTTAACACCTTCCCAACTCTGTAACCTGGCACTTACCCGAAATCTCTGGACCATACCAAATTTTAGGCCCTTTTCTTAGGAATTGGGCCCACCCCCGGGTCCTAGGCCTATAAGCCTAGGTGGTGACTCCAAACCCCATTTGCATGATCTCGATTCCTGAATTAGACTATCATCAAAACCCCCATCTCAAATGATGAATTTTACACCCTTGTAAAAGAGGCCTCCATGTATCTCCAAGCGGTGATACGATGGTGTGGGGCCGTAAGAGAAGCACACAAGGACATGAGCCACCTCCCCCTCACCACGAAGGTGAAGAGGGAGAGAGAGGAGAGATTGCAAGGATCCATCTCTGGCACTACCCTCATAGCCCCCACTGCACAGCCTGCGCACCCCTGCCACATAACTTGCGCTCCCCTACCACACGCTACGTGCCCCCACTGCAAGCTGTGCATGCCCCTACTTCATAGCCATGCACACCTTGCCTGCACCGTGTGCATGTTGTCCACACACCCATGCCAGCCTGACCTGCACACACTGTGCACATTTCCTGCACACCCATGCATACATGCGCCCACTATCCATACTTGAACCACCTCGACCGTTACCAGCATGTCATCCATCGTGCACTCGTGATGTCACTCGCACTACCTACCTAAACTAACCATACCTTAGGCACTTCGGCCTAGTCTCGTGAGCCACCATCAACGGCTAGGATTGTGTTCCTCTCTAATTTTTCAAAAAATCACCTTTTTTTCAGCCTGCCTCCCATTTTTGTAGAGAACTACTTTTTTTCAGCTAAAATTTCTCTCTCCTCCCATTTCTTGAAAACCCCCTTTTACCCACTGGACAAAATCCCTCCCCACCCATTTTTTCCTTTAACTCCCCCCTTTACCCATTAGATAAAAATATTATCCCCTCAATTTAGACAAGAGCTCCTTTCGCCCACTGGATAAAGGGATCCCCCCTCTCCTATTTGGCCTAAAAAAACTATAAGTACCCCCCTCCCTTAGAAAAAATAGACCAACACACCAGAATCCCCCTTTACTCTTTCATAGTGAAATTTTCCTCCCCTCTCCCTCTTGATTTTCTTCTGATCTTCAGAGTGATCTTCGTCAAGATCCAAAAACTCATTCAGATCTTCGAAGTGTTCTTTAGGATCTTGAAGATCTTCAATCCAAATTCTTAGTTAGATCCAGTTTTTAGTGAAAAATAATATGTTCTTAGGCCACCTCCCTTGAGTGTTCTTGAGTGTTCTAGAGCATTCCTAAGATAGAAATCCCCCTTTTTGAGGTTCTTTGGGTCTACGAAGAGATCTTTGTTAAGATCTAAAACTCTGTTCGGATCTTCAAAGTGTTCTTCGGGTCTTTGGAGTTCTTCAATCCATTTTTGGGTCAGCCCATTTCTTTACAGAAATAACCATTCTTCGTCGAACCTCTATCCACGTGTCCCTGGAATCTTTTCAAAAAGTCATTCCCAGCTAAAGCTCTGCTGAAGTGCCACCTCATCCTAAATCCAGAAATATCCTTCCCTAGCCAAAGCTCTACCAGGGTGCCACCTCATCCCAAGCCCAGAAATAGCCTTCCCTATCTGAAGCTCTGTCCAAATCCAAATCCAAAAATAACCTTCCATAGCCGTAGGTCTGTCCGAACCTAAATCTAAAAGTGACCATTCCTAGTTGAAACTTTGTCTGAATACCATCACAATTAGCATATCTCAAAAAAGAAAGTTGGAGGTCAAGACCATCTTTTCCTGAGCTAGGAGAACATGAAAGATAGTCCGAACCAGTACTAGTCAAGGGCCCACCCCTCTTGACCCGAAATAGGGGTTAAGTTCAGGTATAATTTCTCAACCAACTTGTCATAATGTAGACTTTATACATGCCTTGTTTTAGTGTATATAGTAGTTTGAATTCAATTAATGTATATATGTGTGATAACTTAGCCATACATGTGGAATAGTAATAATTGTGGAAAATGTTCATTCTCAACCATCTAGCAAGAAGACCGGTTGAACCTGGTAGATTAGGTGCTTAACACCTTTCCAACTCTATAACCAGGAACTTACCTAAATCTCTAGACCAGATCAAATTTTGGGCCC
The DNA here is from genome assembly GCF_013358625.1 of Macadamia integrifolia. Taxonomy (NCBI): domain Eukaryota; kingdom Viridiplantae; phylum Streptophyta; class Magnoliopsida; order Proteales; family Proteaceae; genus Macadamia; species Macadamia integrifolia. The sequence goes on from NC_056567.1 coordinate 11,422,539, forward strand.
TTTTCTCAAGAATCGAGCCCACCCCTAGGTCCTAGGACCATAACCCTAGGTGGTGACTCTAAACCCCATTTGTATGATCCCGATCCCCAAATTGGACCATCTTCAAAACCCCCATCTCAAATGATAAATTTTACACTCTTGCAAAATAAGCCTCCACATATCTCCAAGTAGTGATACGGCAGTGCGGGGCCCACAAGCAAAGCACATCATGACATGAAAGAGAAGGGGAGAGGAGAGAGGAGAGAGGACAGGGAGGTATAGTCCATTTCTCTAGCCGCTACCCTCACAGTGGTGACTCCACTAGGGATAGATGTCAAGCTTCTGATACTAGATGCTACCTTTAAATGCAGGAACAGTTTCCACCACATTTGCTTGAAAACATGTTTGGCTAACCCCATGTTTGTAATTATATTCACTAACTGCATCATGCATCATGCTCGAAGTAAAATTATTTGGCAAGGGATATAATGCCCGCACCCTCGGGAGGTTAGTGGATGTCATAGAGAGTACTCTAAGAGCAAATGATACCTGCTTCCTGTACAAGAATGAAAGGTAGTGTCAAACGACGAGGATGTTGTATTTGTTCCAACACCCTCGGGGAGGTCCATGTACTTTATAACATACTGAGATCGAATGCGTCATCAAACGGTGAGGATGTTCGTATTTATACCAGTACCCTCAAGGAGGTCCGAGCACTCTACGACATTCTGACATCAAATAATGGTTACCCTACATTACACTTTTGCACACAATCACTCACGGTTCCACCACCCCGTGGCCAATTGCTTAACCTCTTGTGTAGTCATGAATAATGGGTAAGGAAGCCACCCCTTGATCTCGTACCTATGGGTATATCAAAAGGATCACGTACCTTACGTATATAGATCCTATCAAGGAAGCCTTGATAGTCCTATTTCATCCACCGTATGCTCGCATCATGTAGAAAATAGACGAAGAAGCTAGGAGCATCACAAGCTAACTGTAGGACTTGTCTGCGGTCTTGAAAAGGAATGTTCCTACACTATATTCCCATCGTAAAGAATTGCTTTTCAAAAGTGGGTTTCGGATAAAAGGTGCCCCTCCTCCTTAAAAAGAAATTCTAGACATGTGGCTCAGGGGCAATCCCGTTGTAGTCACATTAAGTCCTGAGAAGTCGCGAGAAAAATTAGGAGGAAGGACATCTAGTGGGAAAAGAGCAAGGAAAGCATGACTTTATTACATGGATTGTCTTATGGCAATATTCTCAACAATGCATTTATATGAACTTCCCACTTATGACATTGGGTGGACCAAGGGCATCAAACCCTATCCACCCCTACCATTTAGTGGACTGGCCTTGGATGAATCAATGTTTTTTAATTTAGTCAATGTATGAACAAGGGGCTGGGAATTGAAGAATCCTAAAGTAAACCACTTTTGGTTCAGGAACAATTCCATACATCAATTATTCTCTACAGTCCCTTTGGACGCATCAGGGTAATTGATTGACTTGCCAAGTCTAGAATCATCTCCATCATCTCTTCGAGATTGTCCACTACCAGGTGATTACATCACAGTAAGCATGGATCCACCCAACATGGAAACACCCGAACAGGCCTGGGTCCGTTCCCTGGAGACCTTATAGACAGAAATGGTTGAATTCAAGAGAGGGATAGCTCAAATATTGCATACACTTGAGAACCCTCCCAAAGCTGATCCTAAGAATCAGCCGGCACCGACTACGGGAGATGTGGAAAGAATGGAGCTACAGGTCATCGTGAGAATTCTTCCCTAGTTGACTCATGAGATCATGAACATGTTTGACCAATTGGTCAGAGAGGATCTTCACCTACTTGTCTGAATGGTCAACGAGGGTCCTATTCGGATGTTCTTTACTATCAACATTTGCAAACTTTTGATGCCTTGATAGCCATTGGCACACGGTAGGAGAATAAAATTCTGAGAAAGGCCCAATATCAGATCCTCCCAAGATGCAAGCAAGAACACCCGAGTCGGACAGGTAGAGTGTCTGAAAACTAATGTGGTGAGTGCAGTTCAGCAGTCAGGCTCACCAGCCTCTTCTTCACAGCCTTTCATATTACAAGTAGAAGCACTTGCCTAAAAGGCCCCTCACCCAAAAAGACAGTTTTCTGATTTGGGAATGCCCATAACAGCTACATATGAGAAGTTAAAGAAGCAAGGATTGCTAGGGACAGTGGCTCCAAGAGTGATCAACAACCCTCCTCCAGCTTGGTATAGGGATCGTGAGTATTATTCCTACCACACTCAGAAGGGGCATAACACTGAAAGATGTTTGGGTTTACAGCATGCAATTCAGGACTTGGTAGACAATGGAACCATTGAGGTCAAGGTCAAACAACCTTCCAATGTCAATACCAATCCACTCCCTGATCATGTGAATACTCTAGATGAAGAAACTACAGAGAGTGACCCCACTCAACTCATTGTACCTAGAGCTCAGAAGAATCATATGAATGCCAGTGCTTAAATGAGAGTCATGAGTCAAAGGGCTGAAGTCATAAGGACCCCCAGAAGCAAAGAATCATCAAAAGAAGAATCAGAAGATCATACGTCGCCGTTCATCCTTCCTCATCCACAGAAGGGTCCATCGCACCACATTACGAACCCCCAGCATATTTTCCACCTCCACATATTATCAGCCTTCGCCATATCATCAACCTTTCCCCCACAATCAAAGAGGAGGAACCCCCTTCATCCTATCATCCTCAGTCTTCATATCCTACCTCTCACATTCCATCATCTTCATACCATCCCACTTTATATCCCTTATCACCCTCATACCAATCCCATTCTCAAGGTTCGATGTTCAATGTAAAAGAAAGATGGATGGATGAGTACGATTGGAAGGATATGCTTGCACTACCAGATTTCCTAAAGATGACTTCATCAATAATGTCAGTAAATGCATTAGGGGAAAACCAAGAGAGTGATCCCACTTCTATAATTCAGCTTGCTGTAACTTCAGAAGACAATCCAGAAGTAATTAAAGAGATTATAGCTGATCTTCTCAGAGCTGTAACCACATTGGCCATAGGGGAGTAGATCAAAGAATACACTTCCTTAATCCACATAGGAAGTGACACTGAGGATGATGAGTCAGGACTAGTCCAACTTCGAGCCAGCAATGATAGGACAAACCCTATGGAAATCTTTCGGTCTGTAAGCTCTGAATACTATGAGCGTTTGGATGCCAAAGAATTTGATGGTCCTGAGGAATCTGATGAAGAATCAAGTGGGAGTGAAATCAGCAAAGAAGAGGATGATGATGATGACAATGAGGATGAAAATGAAGATGAGAATGATGGAGATGACTCTGATTCTTGAGAGGATGATGGGTATCTAGACTAGGATGACTACCAAGGGCCTTGGTACAATGATTATGATGATGAGTCAGAATATTACTCACTAGAACATCCGATATGTTTCTCAGTCTATGCTTTTAGTGGTGATGATCTAATAGCTGATCCAACAGGTGGCATTTACCCTTCCCTCTGCATAGGAGGAGATGATTCTACGTCAGATTCAGAAAGTGATGAAGGGTTTAGAGAGCCGATGCAAGTTTATTTAGATGAACCAGTTTCCCTAGTCGAGTGTTTGAGATTTAAAATGTAACCGCAAGCGTACAGATCAGTGTAGCTACGGGTCGAACACAGGGATAACAGCCACTTTATTTTTTATTTCTTTTAATAATGCGAAAGTGAACTGATTAATGGTTGTGATCTAATTCTAATTACCATCCTAAACATATGTATCTAAAATAAAGTCCTAACCATTCGTCATCTAAGAATTTAAAGACGCAAGCCACGCAATTAAAATTAAATAATTAAATAACTGAAAATAAACAACCCACGCAATTAAAAAAAAATAAATAAATAAAGAAAAAAAATACTAAAATAAAAATAAAGTAAAAGAAAGGGGATAAAGCTAGAGAGAGACTCACAAGTAGGTTTCTCTACTTAGCCCGAGGGATGCATCATAATATGAGCTTCGCTACTTGACCAGAGAGTCACTCTTGGTTACTCTACTTGGCTTTAGGGAAAGGGAGACAATTAAAATAAAAACAATAAATTGATGGTTCTATGGCTAGGAGGGGCAAAGCCAACACATACACTAGCCATGAACCTTGGGGGAAAGGGA